>NC_047055.1:33500093-33801711 GCF_011762595.2 Tursiops truncatus
TTCAAACTATAATCAGAATACTGCAGAGGCCACAGAGGAACATCTAACACACACTAGGAGAATTGAGGGAGCGTTTCCCAGGGAGGCAATAATTTCTGGAGAGAGAGAGAATGAGAGAGAGAGAGAGAGAGAGAGAGAGAGAGAGAGAGAGAGAGAGAGAGATTTTTGTAGGTCTCCTATGATTCTGTCTTGGGTAATTAGGCAATAAGGTAGATGGTGGTGTCATTCAAGGAGATGGGTAATATAGGAAGAAGCAAATGAGAATTATGTGTAGGGATGGAGGCAGATGATATGTTTGGATTTACACATGTTAATTTTGAGATGCCTATGAGACATTCAGGGGATTTCAGCATGCAGTTTGATACCTGGGTCTTATAAGAGATATGACAGATGGTATTGATTCTGGAATCAGTCAACATGTCCCCTTGTTGTTCTGTGAGATCATAAAAAGTCTGACTTCTGAAGGCTCAGTAGCAGGTGGAAGAGACATTGTTAAGGGGGGAAAAACTTGCAGGTATCTTTGAAATACTTTTATGATCTTGGCCACCGGTTGGCCTTGTGCACCCTGCCCCACCGCCGGCCCAACTGAATCTGCTCTTGTCCCAGGACAGGTGGATAGGTGTGTGGACTTTGGTTGTGAAATGTGATGCACGCAGTAATTAATGTATTCTTCAAAGGGTGGTAAATGATCCAAGAAAATCAAACTTGGTACCTGTCAGTCTTGGTCCCTCACTAAATAGCATTTATGCATCAAGGAGAACTTGACAGAATGAATAAGAGGTTGTATACTCCTGCTTTTGGCCTTTATTGTTCTTAATGCTCTGTAAAGTCTTCCTGACCCCAGTTTACAGACCTTCTAAACCATTCTGTACCATAACCAGGTTACTCTTCATAAAATACCATTTTCATTAGTCTCCCAAACCTCCAAAAGAACAAGTTCCAATTGTTCTAGTTGTCATTCAAGTTCCTGAAAAATCTGGTCCAACCTTACACATCTGAACTGAAGTATTCCTAGCCTCTACACAAACTGACAACTCACTTGTACTGAAAACAAACCAGAGTTTTTCAAACTGTAAACTCTTCTAATGCAAGAGTTAAATAGTTATTCCATGAGCTTGAAATGCCCTCTACTAACTTCTCTACGTAGCTACAGTCATTCAAGGAATCTTCATTGAACACATACAATATACCTTCTTTGCCATTCAAAGTTCATACAGCTCTCTCCCTCCTCTTCCTTGCTATATTATATAGCAAGCATGGTTACAGCAACCACATATTCAGGATAAAATGACAGTTTGACAAATAAATTTGTGTTATAAGACAATCAGGTGAGATTATCTAAAATTGAGGATATTCATTCATCTGAATTATATCAGAGAACCCTTTACATATTTATCTTAGCATTTTATCTTTCTAGCTACACTGGAGTTTCTGGAGGCTGAGTCCAAGTTTAGACTTCTTTGTACGCCACATGGCACCAATCACATGCTAGGTATCTAATAGTTGTTCATTGTTCGGTAAGTATTTGTGTTTGGACTAAGTACTGATGTTCTTTGTTTGAGTCTGGCAACATTCTTTAGGTGTGGCCCACCCTCAATAACTAGGAAGGTAGTGCACAAGGAAAACCAATGAAAGGAAGATTAACTTCGGCAGAAAAATACATTTTAACAGAGGAGATTAGCCCTTCTGCTGAGTAAGCTGAGCCTTAGTAAACTGATCCTGTCTTCTTCCAAAGAGCAATGGAAATAAATCACCTTGTGGGTGAAACAGAGTTAGTCTCCATAGCAGGGGGATTTTAAGTGTCTCCATAGTTTAGTCCTCCACAGAAATCTCCCCATATTAACATCTGCTCCGTCTTCAAATTACCTTGGGCATTTTTCTAAGATTCTGTGCAAATGAGCAAAGAGCTCTCACTTTCCAAAATGTCCACCAAAGTCAAAGGAATATTAATTAGAGGCAGAAGGGGAGGGAGCAGGGAGCTGGCCTCACCAAAGGAAGTTCATTTATTCCCTGGGAAAGAAATGAAATGTGAGTTCAGGAGGTAGAAGAGAAACCTTTTAAACTCTTCATGGCCAGGCTAGAAATTGAATGGAAGAGAGAGATGAGATGGTTAAATGTGGCAATAAATAAGTCAGAAATTTCCTGTAGCCTTGGAAGAGAAGGTGATAGGGTCAAAACTGCTTCAAACTCTGTTTTTGGATATTGAGGAAAAGTCTAAGAGTCAGCAAACTTTTTTGTAAAGGGCCAGCTAGTAAATATTTTAGGCTTTGCAAGCTATAGACCTATAGTCTTGGTTGCAGTGCATTCTCCTTTGTTTCTTTTAACAACTCTTTAAAAATGCTTTTAAAAGAATTCTTAGCAGCAGTTTGTCCACCCTTGCTCTAGAAGGTGGTGTGTGTGTAAATTTCAATTCCATTTTAGCTTGAAGAATGCTTATGGTGAAGAGGATTCTGAATGAGGGAAAGACTAAACTCAAAGCTAACTACCCAGTGATCCTCAGACCCTAAATAGGGCAACACTCCCAGCACGAAGAACTAGCTGGAGGAGGGAACCAGATTTGAGTGAATCTAACGGTCTGTGCAAAAGCTGTTCAAAGTGGAAAAAAAATCGGTGAGTGTGATTTGAGCAGGACACTGAGCATCTGGCCAAATGAAAGCTGGGGAACTCCCCCAGGAGCTTTCAGAGCAGGCCCAAACGTAGTCTGGAAGCTGGGGTCAAGGAGAGGCAAACGCTCAGGGTGTTTTTTGACCACAAAGCAGGGGAAGTCCTGGGCTTTGTAATTACCAAGCAGCTGAGACTGCACTTTGGGAATAAGTAAAATCTCTGCAAAATGTAACTCACCTGCCTGGGATCAGTCTAAAATACCTTATGGGGTAGACCCTGATGGATATAAAGAAATTATGCCTGAAAAATTGGAGTCTGGGACCCTGGGAGTTCTGGTGCAGGAGAGGAAGAGGTTAGAAATGTTCCCTTCCCATTCCCCCACAGGAACCACTTTTCACTAGGGAGGACAAAGCAGGCCTGAAGGTAGAAAGTACAGAGTATCTAAGGAACACCTGACAAATATGCTTCTGAGAAACCAAGGGAGGGGCTCCCCCCAGATGCTGACTGAAAAGACCTGAGGGCAACAAGTCTTAAGCTGAGATCAACTTGTCAAGAAGATAGGAAGAACAATGCTTCCCCCACCCAGCTATAGCCTGGGGCTAGAGCATTTAAGACTAAATAAATGTTCGGTGCCTAATTGCCAGGAGGAAGGGTTAGTGTGGGTGGTAACCACAGTAACCACAGGTGTCCTGAAAATAACCATATATTTCAGTTTCCAAGGTGTTTTCCCCACCACTGTTTGATCTGAAGTTCACAACAAGCCAGTGTGGTCCTAAAACATGACAGAGATTATTCTCCCAAGTTTTACAGATGAGGAAATTGAGGCTCAAAAGGGTTGAGCTACTTGCCCAAGTTCTCACAGCTTGTAAATAGCAGTGCCACACTCAAATCTCTCAAGAGTTCATATCCAGTGCTACTTACACTACTGCCAGTGTTCTTAGTGACAAAACACCGAGGTGGGAAATGGCCGGCAAAGAAGTACATCCACGGGGAGAGGTGACCCACTTGGGAGCTGGAGAGGCTGGGGACAGAAATGAAGTTAGAAGGTCAGGATGGTAGGGATTTCCCTGGTGGTGCAGTGGCTAAGAATCCGCCTACCAATGCACGGTTCGAGCCCTGGTCTAGGAAGATCCCACATGCCGCGGAGCAACTAAGCCCAGGTGCCACGACTACGGAGCCCGCATGCCACAACTACTGAAGCCCACGTGCCTAGAACCTGTGCTCCGCAACAAGAGAAGCCACCGCAGTAAGAAGCCCGCACACCGCAACAAAGAGTAGCCCCCACTCGCCACAACTAGAGAAAGCCCACGTGCAGCAACGAAGACCTAACGCAGCCAAAAGTAAATAATTTATATATATATAAAAAAAAAGGTCAGGATGGTAGAGCTGTGAAAAAACTTCAGGCTTTCAGAAGGCTGGGAATTGAAAAAGTTTTTACTTTGAAATAGTTCTGAATCCAGATTCTGCATTCCAAGGAAACAGGGAGATGAGTTTTTAAAATATTGAGGGTATTCTGGGAAAGCCACCAAGATAGGGTTGGAACGGCTTCAGGGTTTTTTTTACCTGGGGCAGAGGGGTACACCGGAGCAATGACTTTGCCTGCTCGGTTCATCACAGATGCTGAGAAAAATAGCTTTGATTTTGGTTTTAAACACAAAGTGAGATGGGGAATTGGAAAGGATTATAAATGACTCATTTACACAAAAAACCTGTGTCATGAAATATGTTTCCTTGACCCGACAAATATTTCCTAGGTACCCACTATGGGCCAGATACAGCATGTGCTAGGTGTTGTGGATACAGCAGTGATTAAGACACTGTCCATGACCTTGGGGGAACCTAAAGTCTAGTTGGGAATCGAGAGAATAAATAGCTACAAGACAGTATGAAAAGTAATCTGATAGAGAGAGGAACTAGGAAGGGAACTGGAGCCTACGGAAAGAGGGAGGGAGCTAGGGACGAGGTGCCCTTAGCCCACAGCACACCCTGACTCAATGCCTGTCCCACTCCCGAGGGAGGGGAGTGGTAATTGAAACGTTGGAAACCCTATAGTACATGAAACATGACACCTTGTGAAATGAACTACATAAACTGTGAAACAAAAGTTGTGGTTCTATTGTTCTGCAATGAGGTAAAAATTGAAAAAAAAATTTTTTTATCCAACTAGAAACGAACCATGAAAAAGTATGAGCAGCCTTCCCTTCTTTCCCACCCCTCTGACACTATGCTTCTAGAAAGGGGGCTATGGGAGTAGAGGCATGGGACATCAAACTTCTGTAAAATGTTTGGTTGGTTAATGTCGCCTGGGGAGGAGCATGCCAGGAGTGGGTGGAGGGGGAATATCATGATCCCAGATTTATGCTCTTTGATCTGGAGATAACGAAGAGGAAAGTTTATCCAAATGGAGGTTAAACCTATGGCTTAGGGTCACCCTGGGTTAAATTTTGCCACAGAGGGAACTGCTACTAAATAGTAGGAAAAAATATTGCCACTTAGGATGGAAAAACTCATACAAGCCACCTGTTATTACTAATTACATGAATCTCAAGTACTTTGTTCAAGCCATCTATTATCTCTTACGTAGAAATTACCTGGATTCACCTGAGTTTATTTCCTTGTTTCTTTTTAACAACCCTTTGTATAGACATTTGAGTTTGTATAGAAATTACCTGGCTTCACAGATGTTGATTGCTTTACTAAAAATATAATAATAATAACTACTATTACAACTATTATTATTTATTGAGTACCTACCATGTTCCGGGACTGTGTGGACAACACTCTGAATCCTCACAGATCTTTAAATATCTACTCACCGTTCCCACATCCCTCCAAAATGTAAGCTCTTTAAGGGCAGGGATTTTGCCTGTTTTGTTCACCAATGCATTCCAAGTGGTTAGAACAGTGTTGAGCACATAGTGGATACGATACTCAATACATATTTGTCCAACCAACAAATTATAATTCAGACTTGAGAGGTCAAGTGATTTATCCAAGGTCATATAGCCACTTGAATGTGGGGATCTTAACCCAGTTTGGCCTGAATGAAAAACTGCTTTGTTTCCCCCACTATACTAGGCTGCCTTTTGGTAAAACTATTCCTGGTTTACGGTTCTGATGGGAATACAGGAAGCGACACCATCCATAAAGTCATCTGGAACAATCTTCTTGTCATCAAAGGCCTTCAGCCAGCCAGTCACACTCAAATGAATCTACTCCCTAGCGCTCATACTTACACTGTCTTCCCTCTGATCTCACAGCACTCATTTGCTAGCCACCAAATAAATATACTACCTTGTGCTTAAACAGTTCACACCCACATTTCCTTGCCATACTTCAAAACTCCCCGTTATACACCAAGATCAAGGAACTGGGAGGCAGGAGGATACGGATGACACTTCTGACATAGCTTCCCACTCCAGCATTCGGCCAACTTGTCAGCATCTGACAACTGTCAGCAGTCAAGAGTTGCAAGGAACCCTAAAGGTCATCTAGTTCAATGTGCCCACCTAGTACAGGAAGAACTCTAACAAATGACCAACTCAGGCCAGCCCATGTGTATCCCTAAGGAAGTAAGCAAGAGGGTGCCAGGCCATACACAAAGCTATAGGATATGCCTGAAGCTTCTTCCTGGACCAATGATTTTCCAGACTGGAAGACAAAATTAAATAATTTACCTATTGAATAATTTAAGTATTATTTGTATACTAAAACCACTTCTGATATAGTTTATCACATAGAATATGCAATTCACATGAATGTTTAAACAGGAGACTAGGGTAGAGGTTACTGCTTAGGGAATATTTCCCTGAAGAAGTGACATTTAAGTTGAGGCCTGAGAAATAAGATTGAGTCAGCGAGGTGAAGAATGGAGTGGAGAGAGGTATGTGTAGGGTCCTTGTCAGAAAGAATAGTATGGGCAAGTGTTCTAAGGCAGGGAAAAGTGTGAGATTCAAAGAGCTGGAGGCCTGAGTGTTTCAGGCCCACACTCCACAACAAGAATACTCTATTATCCCAGAATCTCCTGCAACACCTCCTAGGAATCCCTGTTTCGTTCATATCCTTCCAAAACACTGTGAAAATCTTGGGAGAGGGGAGAAGCTCCAATTGCCTGGAACTGAGATGTCTGTAACTGCTCCAGCGGCACCCCAAATTCCTTAGCCAAAACCAGGAAACCAGGAACACATCGCTGTTAATGCTTAAGGATTTTCAACACTCTTGCTAAAACCATTCACTAGTAACTGCTTGGTATAAAAGTAAACTCTAGTCAGCCATTGCACAAAATATTAGCTAATATTTGCATATGGCTGTCATTTTATCCTCATCGCTCCCCCAGTGAAATAGGTGCTGTTATTACTCTTTTACAAATGAGGAAACAGGCTCCAAATGGGCCCAAAGTCACATAGCTAGTGAGTGACAGAACAAAGACTGTGACACTAGGTCCATTTGGTGCTAAAACCCATATGCTTAGTACGACACTGCCCCACTGAGCAGGGTTAGTAGGGAAGAGTGATTACCAGAGCCTTAATCCCTGTAGGCCACTAAGCGAACCCATTGTCCTAACTCCTGGAATTCCCTAAGAAGATTGAACAGAGGGGCATAAAGAAACGGTGTTAAGTGACTACTAAAAGCCAGGAATCATGGTAAGGCCCCTAAATATGTTATTTCATTTAATCCTTACAGCAACCCCATCACGGTGGAGAAATTATTATCCCTACTTTACAGATGAGGGAGCCGCAGCCCAGCATGGTTAAGTAATTTACCTCATTGGTGAGTATTTGAGCTGTGACCGAAATCCAGGCTTGAGTGACTCCAAAAGCCTACACCTTTTCCATCAGAGCACACCAAAGATGGCTTAATATTTAACCCTTCCCAGGTTACATATTTGCACTTTAACAGGGGTTTTTCCTGTGCGAATCTCACGGGACCGTGGCGAACGTGAATAGAAGGCTAATTGGGGGCTGCAAGGTGAGCCTGCCTTAAATCACACCGGAATGGCATTGACCTACCCTCTCCGCGTAGTTACTGAAGTGGGGCAGCATGCCAGAGAAGATAAATCTCTACTCCAGTCACAGCCTTCTTCTCCAACTGGGATAACAACTCTCAGACACTCTGGCAACTACAGGAACAGAGAAAGCGCCGAATCAATCAAGAGTTTATTTGCAAAGTGTAATGTCAGAGGATGAACTTCCTTTAAATCCTGCTAACTTTGTACAGTTAAACAGCTTACTGGCTCAGGAATGTGATTTGCCTCTGACTTGCTTTCAGTGATTTATTCTTTATCATTGACTAAATCGTCTTCTTCCTCTCATCCCACCACCTTTTAGAGCGCAGACTTTGATGTGTGTTCCTCGGTCTCCCTACCTCCCTCTTGCACCAGCTAACCTAGGACTTTGCAAACAAACCCTACTGAGAAGTATGGACAGTCTGGGCCTTTCCAGAAACTCAAGCTGCTGAAGGAGATATGATATTTAGTTAAGCTGAAGTGAAGCCCTGCATAAATCATAAAGAGGCGAACCCAGGTTACTCAAACAGGACCCTAGGAGGTGCTTGGGGAATAGACTTGCAGGCAGCTTTATTTTTCTACAGCCGATTTACTTCCAAAATGCTGGGGCCCACAAGTACCCCAGGAGTAACTTGGCTCCCAAATGCTGGAGCAGGTCTTGGCCTTGGAGCACAGTTCTGGTGTTGTTTCCTGAATTCCCACATTGCTGTTTTCCACGCATGGATCAGGCTTCAAACTTCCTGTGTCTGGACTGTGTGTGTGCGCACGTTTGTGTGTGTGTTTATATGCTTGGGAAGGGTGGAAGGGGGGAGGAGGGGAACCCAAAAGGAAGAGAATTTAACTCAATGCTTGTATTGCATATGTATCCCTTTGATCCTTTCCTGTTCAGATAAAGCTGCTATTTTCTAATCAGCTGGCTTCTGTATGTGCAACGGCTAGTATCCTTGTGAATAAATAAGAGACTGACTTTAAGAGGTGTCCCGGAGAAGGCTGCTTTTCAGTGTTTGTCGAATATATTTGAAGGGTATTTTTTTTTCTGGAGTTGGGGGGAAGAGGGAGAGTTATGTGGACCCATAAATCCTTAGGATTTATTTTCCCTGGTGTATGTGCTTGCCTCTGCTTTTGTTTCTAAATACATTTAAATGATTGAGTTGTTCACCAGGCAATTAGAGGAAGATGTGCTCATTTCACACTCCCAGTTGACTTGGTGGGTGGGGAAGAATGTCATTCAATACAAAGCACTATGGTTTTGTGGTCTTTCCTTCTAGAAGAATCTAGCCAAGGATCAAGGAATCAACTATAAACCATGTTCTCCTTTGTACTTTTCCTGTACATTGGGGAAAATATTGCATGCAAAGGGCAGATTTTTTAATTAAAATATTTATTAGTTGCCGAAATAAAAAACCAGGAGGTTTTACACTAAAACATTTGACTTCTGGTTTCTCTTGAAAAATCAGAAGTCCTGGCTACATTGGGCCTGCATTTCCTGTGGTGTTGACCAAGCTGCCCCCTTTAGAGGGGTCCTGCCTTCTTAGCAGCCTCCATAATTGGCCTTGTCTCTTGACACTGAGCCTGAGGGTTGGTATCTTAAACTTTTTTTTATTTTGGTAAAATATACATAACAGAAAATTTACCATGTTAACCATTTGTAAGTATACAATTCAGTGGCATTAAATACATTCAAAATGTTGTACAACCGTCATCACTATCTTGTTCCAGAATTTTTTCATCATCACAAACAGAAACTGTGCTCATTATACAATAACTCCCCATTCGTCCCTCCCCTCAGGCCCTGATAACCACTGTGCTACTTTCTGTGTCTGTGAACGTGCCCATTCTAAGTAACTCAGATAAGTGGAATCACACAATATATTCTAAGTAACTCAGATAAGTGGAATCACACAATATTTTGTGTCTGGCTTCTTTCACTTAGCATAATATTTTTAAGGAAGACCTTGATTTTTTAATTGCCTTTTTTTAGCGCATAGACGTTGAATTTTATTGCATTTTTTGGCCACACCCCTCGGCTTGAGGGATCTTACTTCCCCAACCAGGGATTGAACCCAGGCCACGGCAGTGAAAGCACTGAGTCCTAACCACTCCTGCTTTTTATTGCATTTTAAAGGAGGAGTTGCATTTCACTGAAAAAAGAAAAAAGTCAAATAGGACAGATAGTTTGGGATGAAGATTCTTGACTTCTTTAAATGATCATTACATCCATTATCGATATGTGGAGGTTCTTAATGTACTTAGGTAACCCTGCATCTTTACACAGGTGTTTTACAGTTAGTGGTTAATTCTCCTGGTATCCCCCAGAGGCTTCTCTATATTTTACAGTCAGGATATGAAGACACAGGGATGCTCTGGGGATTAGTTAAATGTGTGTGGCATACTTCGCTGTATAAACTCACTCTCTGGAACTAGTTTTCGCTCCCTGCTCTCAACTTCCACAGCTTTTACTGTCAATCCCATTCATTTAGCACTTAGCATATGCTTGTTAGTTGTCTTTTTCTGTATATACCCTTGAAGGCAGGAGCCAAGTCTCATCGCTCTTTGTTTTTTCAGTCTTGTCCATAATAGCAGCTCCATCAATGTTTGCTGATGTTGGCCCCCCTCCCCCTTCCTTTTAAGTAGAGCTGGCAAAGCATAGCTTTACATTCAGACTCAGTTTAAACAAACTGAAGGGTTTTCAGGGGAAAAACAGAAGGAAGTCTTGCGTGGCAGGGGAGAAGGAACACCTAAGACGCTTAGAAGACCTGGGCAAAGACGAGGTATTAAAAAACCTGTTATTAGCCACAGGCTAAGAAAGTGACTCACACGGGGCCTGATCCACCATGAAATTCAGTGCTGTGCCCTGCTCTACCCCAACAAAATTCAAAATTGGAGGAGATCAATAATGCCCAAGGCAGGATTTGAGGAGGGGGGTATTAAAAGAATTAAGTGTTTTAGGGGTTTCCATTGTATGAAGGCCCCACTAGCTGTGGGGAAGGCAGGTTTGGAAAAGTCTTGGGAGGGCAACTTCAAGGCTGGGGACAGGCATTCTGCAAACAGGGCCACCAGACCTTTGCTACCAGGGTTTGTTTCCCAGCATCTTCTGTAATGGCCTGAATCACCTCTCAATAGGGGAATGAGTAAAAGAATTTTGGCACATGTATGCATTGGAACACAGAACTATCATGAAAAAGAATGAGGCAAAGGAAGTTATCCTGAGATGGAAGGATATTTAAGAGACATTGCTGAGTAAAGAAATGCAAAGTGTGTGCGTGTATGCAGATAATGTATTTTGAAGATTATACACATGCATGGAGAGAAAGGGACCATGAGAACAGAGTGGTGGAGAGGAACTCTTTATGGTCCTACTTTCAGTACTGTTTTCAGTTTACCATGTGCATATTTTTAGTTTTTAAATATTTATTTCTTTATATATTTTTGGCTGTGTTGGGTCTTTGCTGTGCGTGGGCTTTCTCTAGTTGCGGCAAGCGGGGGCTAGTCTTCATTGCGGTGTGCGGGCTTCTCATTGCGTGGCTTCTCTTGTTGAAGAGCACGGGCTCTAGGTGCGCGGGCTTCAGTAGTTGTGGCACGTGGGCTCAGTAGTTGTGGTTCACGGGCTCTAGAGTGCAGGCTCAGTAGTTACGGCGCACGGGCTTAGTTGCTCTGCAGCATGTGGGATCTTCCTGGACCAGGGATTGAACCTGTATCCCCTGCATTGGCAGGCAGATTCTTATCCACTGCACCACCAGGGAAGCCCACGTATTTTATTTTTCCCACTTTAATAGCAGTGTTAATTTTAGCAAGTATCCTATTGCCATTCTGATCAGTAGTCGTCTGCAGCATATACCCATCCTATCCAGCTCTGCTGTCCATCCCTCCAAACAAAGCTGGAATAATCTTCCTTTGTTTCACAGACTAGGTGTCTCCATGTCTTTAACACTCAAAATCTCACTTTCTCCAGGAAAAATCACCCAAATAACTTCATCTCACACATAAACTGAATCATATCAAGAATCCATTGTTGCCCATGCTCTGGCTTCTGAATTCTTGCAGCAGCTCTAGCAGAGCTCTCTGCACATTGAGGCTACCCCACTACTTTTCCTGTACCTGGTTTTATTCTGGGACCCTGTTCACAGTGAGATGGTATTTCCTCTGAGCACATTTCCTCTTGCATGCTTTGGTCCACAGCCCCTCAGAAGCTCCCGGTAGGCAGGCTTGAATTGGGTGTCATTTTCTCATTGGCATGAGTTCCTTATAATAGTTCTGCATTGTCAAGGCCTTACATACAGACCCGCTTCCTCCTTGTAGTGTTTTCTAGGAAATACGGATCTGTAGAGAATGGTGGTTTCCATGGTAAATGTTCCCTCATATTTGTTTTCTTAAGTTCTCTTCAGAGATACACAGTATGATTTCCTCTTTCAGTACCAGCACCACAATAGACTTAGGTCGTGGCACCACTGCAGAACAGTTTAAAGAAGAAATCTCACCTATCCTGGATAGAAAAGGAGTAATTTATTATTCTAACTTCAGGGAGCCACAAAGTGTAGGAAAAGAGTTGACTTTTAAAAATAAAGCCACAAAACCTACACACCTTGGCTATAAATGCTTAAAACAGATGAGCAGAATATTTGATTCCCAAACACATGTGAGAATCTCCACCATGTGACAGACACAAGTAGGAACACATACACGTGTGGAGTGCTTTGTGGTTTACAGAGTTTTCACACACAATTCATTTTATTTTCATATACCAGTGCCAGTAAGTTAATAGGATATGTTTTATAGCCTTTATTTACAGATAGGAAAATGAAGCCTCAGAGAAGTTAAGGGACTTAACGAAAATCGCACAACTAGCTGGTAAGTGCTTGAGTCTGAAACGAGTTCTTCCTTTAGTTCCAAATTCCATCTTATCCTGCTATTTCTTTGTGCTTTCGTTTCCCGGTTGTAAAATGGTTGATTTTCAGTGTCCCAGGAGGCTGCTCTCAACCCTCTGTGTTCTTCAAGCAATATCAATTTTTTCGCAGCCGGGAAATGTGAACACCACATTGACACTTCTCATACTTTCCCCCCCTCTTGGCCTAATGAATTAAGGGGGGAGAAAAGTTACCTGTTCCCAGAGGGCCGGGCAGTGCCATAAAGGTGTACTAGAGCCGGCCGACACACTGCCGCATTCTCTTAGGAGACTGAGAAACCAAGCGTCTCATCTTTCTTTTCTCAGCAGTAGCTGGGGGAGAACCGAGAGCTAGACAATGGCCTCTTGTTTAGTTTTATTAATTTTGAGGGCGGGTGGAACAAAAGAATCGGATCGACGACGCAAGTAACCAATCGCACAGGAACCCTAGGCCAGGATTCGCCAACCGATAGCTGCCAAAGAATGGTGGGCGGGATTTACTCCTTGGGCCGGCTCCGCCCAGGCCGGCCCTCAGTCCGCCCCAGAGGCGGAGGCTTGGCAGAGCTCCGCCCACGCCACCCCTGCCGCCAGCGCGGCCTGCCAACTGGAGGGGGGCCGGGACGCAGGGTGGCGCGGGGGAGGAAGGGGGTGGCTAGAGGGAGTGGAGGAAGAAAGGAGGGTGTCTCGCCGAGTTGCGACCTGGGTGGGGGCCTGCTGGTCATAGGAAGCAAGAGGGGAAGGAAAACCAAGGATCGCTGCTCCTTCCTGAATTATTTTAAGCAACCTTTGCAAGAAGCTGCTTTTCAGCATTTCTATTATTTGTTTTTCTTCCTCCCGCTGTGGGGCGGGGAGCTGCACTAGCTCTCCCACGCGACTCCGCTCCGCTGTTGCCGTACACTATTATTGGAGTCTTTGCAAAACCCTTTCGTTCCTCCCAGCCAGTCCTTGCTTAGACTCTCAGGGCTACTGTAACCGAGTCATGCCACTTTAGTGGGAGGACCAGAGTGAGGGCCCCCCACCCCAACTTTCGCCGGAGTGGCCGGACCCCGCCGATCAATTGTTTGAACTTCCCCGCCCCCTAGCCCCGCCTCTCTTCCGCCCCCCACCCCCCCACCCCGCCCCGAGGGTACAGGCCGACTCCCTCCCTTCTTTCCCCGCCCTCTACTCCGCCCCACTCCCTAATCCACCGCCCCCCGGCTCCTGGGCGGTCCTAGCCGCTCACCGCAAGAAGAAAAGCCACCCGTTCGTCCCCCTTCCCCTACCTCCAATCCTTTGCCCAGGAGCTGCCTTCATCGCAGTCACGCCCCTTCCTTCCGAGGAGCTTTCTGGCTGCCTAAGCTGGTAGACCCCCTGATTTATTCCTCCATCTCCGCTCCCTTTCGCCTCATCTTCTCTTAGTTCTCACAGCCCCCTCCACCCCCACCTCCAGTCTGTCTCGCCTCGGACCATCCGCTGCTCCACCCTCCGGCCCGGTATCCTGCCTGTGCACTGCCACCAAGGAGAGCCCGGACGGAGCAGCGAGGAGGGAAGCAGCCGGGAGTTGGGGCTTCCCTCCTGCCTATCCCTGGCCTCTGGCCCGGGACCGAAGCCACTTGAGCGAGCAGAGTCGTCACCTTGTCTTCGTTGCCTTCAGGGGTAGGAGACGCGTGGTTACTTTTCGCGGGGAACTGGGGCAGGAATCCATGGTGGCATGAACTTGATCGTAACCTCCGCGTGAGTGAGTCAATCTAGATGCGTGTGGGGATGCCTGTGTTCTACTTTGCTGGCCGAGAGTTTTCCGGGATGTGCAGCAAGTTAAATAGGTTAAAGAGTCTGCGCACTTTCCGCGTCCTACAGAGATGCTAATGGGTACCACTACTAGATGGTACTTTTACTTTCTTGCCTCCTGGGGTCCTTGTAGGTCTCTAGGTCATTAAGCACAAAAGGAATTAAAGACCAAAGGAAACTTGAGCTACGTTTAGCTCATCTGGAATGTACGCGCTTATCTCAGATTGTTAGATGCGTTACTCCTAATGCTTGGGGTTGGGGTGGGGGCTCACACTCCCCTCCGCCAGGGGCTGTGAATTCTTGAAGCCTTAGCCTGGAGTGATCTGCAGTGCGACACTCTTTTAGGTATATGTGTGTGTGTGGTCGTGAGGAGAGGGTTGCCCCTTATTTGCTTTATGGATGTTAGTAACTAGTTTTGCCTGATCATGCAGGTGTGTTGAGGGTCCCAAGCCTGGGTCACTGTACGTAGGTACTTCAACAGCAAGATGGACTTATCAGTATATGCAAATGAAGAGAAGGAAAAGTGAGAGGGAAAGTACAGTCTCTGTAGACTGAGCAATCCCTGGTAAATTGCCACTAATAATAATATAATATCAATAGTAATTTGCAGCAAGGGACTAAATACAATTAAATGAGAGAGGAAAGGGCAGTTTGTGAAAAACGGCATTTCCAATCTCTAGCATGTATTTTAGAATTTTCTGACACCTTGTGTATCAAGTATCTAATTTAGTTTTCCTTCATCCTCCCTGTCCTCCCCCATCCCCATGAAGAGTGGAAGTCGGGAGGCAGATTAAATCTTTTAAACATGTAACCCTCTTCTCCCATTCAGAGAGGAAGATAATTAGTCACCATAATCTTCAATAATGGAGGGCTAAGTGTATGTAAGTCTCCTTGAACTAGGCTTTGTGAAAAGTCCTTTCTTAGGACAGTCTTTGTGAAGCTTTCCCAGTTAGACCTTTCAGCACCCTCATTTACTAGCTAAGAACAGTTTGAAATACCATTTTGGCTGTGGGATAAATCTTCACCCATCTCCCACCTACCTCCAATTGAGCAAGTGTGGCAAACTTATAAGAATGGTGGTGTTCAAAAACCAGTTACAAAGATGTCCCCAACACATTGCTTATTTGGGAACAAATTATTTACTTATATTTTTACCTAAGTTCATTAGTTGGTTTTAATGGGGGAAGAGAAAGCAGGAAGGAGAGAAGGAACGCTACAGGGTGACAATTTTAAAGGCTATCATATTTCAGATCAGCTGGAAAGGAAAAGTTGGCCTGACCAAACTATATTTTATAACTGGCCTGGGACATTTTAATAGCCAGGTGGTTGTAGAGTAGTTGCATCTATTTACAGATGATAACTCAGGTTCCAGCTATTCTGTATGGGTTTATCCGGTGTCATTTACAGACACTTTCTGGCACTACATCATACTTCATTTTAAGATACTTCTTTCTTTGGAAAAGTCTATGGCTCCGTAAAATTGAAAGTGCTTTTTCTTACTTCATAGTCTAGATATGAAGTAAACCTCTGACCATGCTTATATGTAGAGTAACTTTTACGTGAAAGTTGTGGATCTGTTTACCTATTTAAAAGATTTTAGAAGGGAATTTAAAAATTCACATTCAATACTGTTTTGGATTTGGAAATTGAAATCTCATTTCTGGTTTATGAAGTAGGATTTATTAGACTAATGCATTAGTAAGGCGTTTTGTGGAGTTGCTTTTTCTGAAGTTTTGTAAAGAACGAATCAGTCTCTTTCTAGAATGCCTTAAGAACAGTTTATTCAAAAAGCAGAGGGATGGATGCTATGACCTTGAGGTCCCACTGAGTGCCAGAATTCTAAGTGGGTACATCTGCTTCTGTGCCTCTCCTAAGAGCCCTCTCCCAGGGCCTGTGCCTTCTTTAAAAGGGTGTCTTTGTAATTAAGCAGCCCTTCTCCCCCATCCCCCTTTCTTCCTCTGATCCAACTTTTTAAGGGCTTTTTTCCATTTGGAGACAAGAGGAGTTTCTCACATTCTTCTACTTTCCTCTTAAGGTTTCTTTTCCTTTCTCCCCCCAAAAGCGCCCCAAAGTTCTCAGGATGGTTAGAAATTTTGTTTTGTTGGGGTGAGGGGGTGTTACCAATGAGGAAGTGTTGAGGATATATTCCTTCTTGAGAAATGTTTGTGACCAGGTAGCCTCCTCCATGGAGACTGAGCATTTGGAATGCATGAGAACAGTCTATTCTTAGGGACTGTCTGGAAGAAATTGTCCTTTGCACCCATTAAGCCCAGCTTAAACCCACTGAAAGGAGTGGAGAGAGGTGTGTGTGGTCGTGGCTGAGCCTTTTAGGATGGTAAATGGGTAAATGTTCCCAAATCTCCTATTACATCACCTCTTTCCCCCATGGATTGAGTGGGTTTGGAGATCTGCTTGACAAGTTAATTAGCTTGGGACTAAACCAATTTGTTTAGAATTGTGCTCCATTGATTTCCTGTCCCCAGGAATTTTCGTTGGTGGTTTACTATGATGTGTTGTCTTTAGTCTTGCTTACTTCTTCGTTTCTTGCTGCCTTTTGTGGACTTTGGTCCAAAATCTAGGGTCCCACCCCCAAGTCAAAGGTTAGAATTTGGTCTCAGGAACTAAGGGGGCATTAAACAAGCTGCCCATACTGCTTTACTCTCCTCCGTGGTGGGCTTCTGACCCCTTTTAAAACAGAGAAAGGAGGGATGTCTCCCCTTCCACACACAACACACAAAATCTGAACTAGAAAAAAGGAAAAAGCAGGAAAATAGGAGGTCATTTGCTTTATAAAAGAATCCACTACAGTTTTCTTTGAAAGAAATAGCTTTCCTAGTTAGTGCCTTTGAACTAGTGCCTTGATATATAAAAATTCACTATAACTGAGACTGCTCAGAAACATATTTATTGCATAAAGGAAGGCATTAGAATTTTGTTGTAATGATTACTTCTTGAATTAAGTGAGGCCGTTATTTGGCCTTTGAAATCTTTTAGTTACATGGCATGGAGTTAATTGTCTAAATCATTCTGGCTTGTAATAATGCTGGCCACGTTTAGCCCCAGCCTACATCTACTTGTAGAAGAGAGCTAGTATGATTTTCTGGAAATATATCAGACTTCATGGATTTTGGTACGTCTAAGGATGGGACTCTATCCCATATAGGTAAAAGATTTAAATTCTAGTTGTTGTATTTGAATAACCCAAGGATCCAGAAAATTTTTTCTGGGATTCTGTTCATGTATCTAGCAAGGCTGTCGAAAATAATAGCAACGGATGCCATTTTTAATCAAAGAATCCACAATAAGCTTTCCTAGTGAGCCTATTGGTGAGAGGGGCTTGGCTCTGGGCCCAACTCTAAATCAGTTTACCACCCTTAGCAAGTTTCCTCCTCTGTAAATTGTGGGAGGTTGGACAGGGTGATTTTGAGAACCAGTTATCAAAAGCTTATGGTTCTCTTCTTAGGCCTCCATTTCTGGTGTGAATGTGAATGATTCCTACTAGAATGAGGTGTAACGGTTGTTAGAAGTGCAATCATGTAGTCACCTGGATGTAAAAAAAAACCCACAAAAAACAAAAAAAAACTCTAAGGAGATATCAATAATCAATATATCAATACAAATGCATTGTATTTTGTATTTTAACAACATATCAAATTAAAAAGCTAAGACCCTGCCCAAAACTTCATCAAGAATCCCATCATCCTAACAGATTACCTGTGTTCATTTTATCTAGTTCCTTTCAAGTCCTTGTTTCTGTACTTGTATGAATTTTACAGAGTGAAGGTCATAGAAATGTACAATGCTGCTTTTAAATTTTAAAAAGAGCTCACCTAAGACTTAGCTTTGTAAACCTATGTAGAGGAATGAAGTCAGAACCTGACTGAGTACATATGAGGAATCACACACGCTTGTTCCTCCAATGCCAGAAGAAACTAACAGATTTAGTAAGTAATCCCTAAACCATTTCTGTAATTTAGGGTGTTCATGTATGTAGCAAGGCTTTTAATGCTACTCCCTTGACCTCATTACCCTTCCTCCACTCTTTTTAAGCAGAAAGAGAACTAGGATTCACTGTTTACTTTGTCTAAATCATTAGCAATGATTCTTAAATCACTGTATCATGATATCCCATCAAGAGAGTACAAATTTGGGTAGACTATGAAATCTCCCGAATGAGAAAGGAAAAGCGGGAAAGCACAAAAATTTTTAATAGCTTTGAAAATAATATGTTTAAATTAGAATAAATAATAGTAAGGAAACTAAGGGCTTTAGATAATTAAATAAAAGACATGTAGGTGTAGCAGGATGACCCACACATAAGAGGTTCTTCGTTTGAGGCTTTACCATATAATGAAAGTTCAGTTACACGGTCCTTTAATTTTCCTTTGATAATGAAGGTATAGTATACATATGATCTCCAATTTTGGATGGACTCACTCCTGGAAACCAATGGCTCTTCATAAATTAGATTAAATTTCATTAGCCAGAATAGGAAAGTAAAGTATGGGTTTTAGTACTTAGAAAGTATCAAGTTAAGCACAGGAACATTTTTTATGATATGTGTACATGGGGAAAATGCAGATGGATATATTTGCTAACATCTCCTAAGGTGTTTTTTGAAAATCTACTTTTTTTAAACTGTATAGGCTGCCCTTGACATTTGTTAAGTCACTTTCACTATTGTCCCAACTCCATGAAATATCATTAGACTGCATGACTTGAAGCCAGGCTCTGGGTTTCTCTGCCCAACCCTTTCTGACTTGCCACGTGACCAAGGGTAAATGAATTAGATGCTCTGAGCTTCAGTTACCCTTCTGGGAAGCAAGGATATTAATATTTCACAGAGGTGTTTAGGCATGCTTCATATTAGGCACATGCTTTGAGGTCATTGGATGAAAGGTGTCTGCACGATGGCGGAGCAGGCTTATTATAGGGTTCTGAGCAGGTGTTCACTTTAATGAGCTTTGCTCTCTTATACAGTGCCCTTTGGTGCCTCAAATCCCTTACTGACTATAATTGATTGTCCCAACATTTGTATTATTGACCCTCTTGGCTTTTATAAAAAATTAAGCATTGTCATTCTGTGTGGTAAGTTGAAGTTCTAATAAGAGGACTCTAGCATCTGCTGGGGTGATGAAAAATAGCTTCAAAAAGAGACATTAGTTGGTATGTGCCATAGAGATCAGTGAGTTCTTCAAAGCTCTTCCAAAAGATTAAAAAGAGTAAAAAAAAAAAATTCTGCATGTATCTCTGTGTGTGTGTGTGTGTGTGTGTGTGTGTGTGTGTGTGTGTGGGTTTTAAGGGGGAAGGTTTTGAGTAACATTTGCTTGTGACACATACTGATGATAGCCAGTAACTGAAACCCAGCCATTGTAGTGTTTTATACACAGCTGGTTTTTATTAATGATGGAATATTTATGCTTGCTGTACAATTCGTGGCTCATTTCCATGTGTATGTCAGAACTTAAATACCCCCCAAAGCAACATTAAGATAACATTAAGTATAAATGTGGCCAAGCTAGAAAGGGTGGATTGGGGGAGTCCTCTTTATTCTTTTTGGTGTTGCTTCAGATCACAATAACTGCCCCCCAACTTTAGGCATTGATGCTGATCTTCTTTTTTTTCCTTTATATATCCCATAGCAAACTTCACATTTTGATCCTTTTGATATGGACAAATGATCCCCCCCCTTTCATAATGCAGATGAAACTGATGTATGTGTTTTTTAAGAGCATATTTTCCCTGCACATGCTTCTCATTATCCGAGAGGCCTGGACTCAATCAGTAAAGGAGCAGAGAAACCACATAATTGAAAGGAGAATGACGGTGGTGCATACTTGGAATATTTGTGGGAAGGAGATTGCTGACATCAGAAAATGTAGTGGCCTGAGTGTTAACAGCATTGAAGAGAAATAAGCTTTCCGTGTTTCTGTGCATTGAGAATTATTTTTAAGGGGATAAAAATATGGGCCAGGTTTGACATCCTTTTATGAAGTTGCCCTGGAAATTTTGATGAAGGTTGTTATAGAATGGTTCAATTAAAACCTTCCCCATTAGGAAGCTAATTAGTACATCACTTACTCATTTTGGTTGTTTTCAAGGGGCATGGATTTGCATTGAATTAACGACATTCTTTTCCATGTGATAGCAAACTAAGATAAAAATCACAGATGGGGAAAATTATTTAGATTGCCTATTTTGAAGAAATCTAATCTCCTCTTTATTACATTTAGGTTTTCAGTTCAGATTTTTCTTTCACTCTGTTTATATACAGTGATCACATTTTAGTTTAGTAGCTAGTTTTACTTTCTGGATCATGGGCTGTAAACCAAAGCTTGTTAATTTGAGTTTCCCATATGAATTGAAGAAATATGACAAATGACAATAAACCATTCTATTAAAATAACATTTGGGCTTTTTTTCCTCCAATTAGTTTCTCTTTGGGGTGTGTGTGTGTGTGTGTGTGTGTGTGTTTGGTGGAGGCAAATTGCTTTTCTAAAAAATAAATTTATTTATTATTAATTAATTAATTAATTAATTTTGGCTGCGTTGGGTCTTTGTTGCTGCTGGTGGGCTTCCTCTAGTTGCAGCGAGTGGGGGCTACTCTTCGTTGTGGTGCACAGGCTTCTCACTGCGGTGGCTTCTCTTGCTGCAGAGCATGGGCTCTAGGTGTGCGGGCTTCAGTAGTTGTGGCTCACGGGCTTTGTTGCTCCGTGGCATGTGGGATCTTCCGGGACCAGGGATCGAACCCTTGTCCCCTGCATGGGCAGGGGGATTCTTAACCACTGAGCCACCAGGGAAGCCCCTGCTTTCTTTTTAAAACAAAAATTTTTGGAGCTAAGAAAAATTTGATGACCACCCCCCCCCCCCTTTACCCCCTAGAACATTCTGTCTGCCTCGGGCTCTCAGTTAGGCTTCCATTAGGACAACGTGATGACTTTTCTGTCCTGGTACTTTTTGTGACTACACTGAGTAGTTCTCCCTTGGCAGCCTGAAGGAGAGTGGTTATGATGGGAACTGGAGTGCAGGATTTCTAGCATGTTCTTTCTACTGTACTCCATCTCATTTTAGGGAAATGAATACTTGCTCCTGAGGGTTCAAGGCCATTTGCAATAGAATAAGTGCTCTGTAGCTAAATATGTAATATGGGTCTGCTGTAGTCTTCCTTTCTCCCATGACTAGTAAGGGACAGTCATTCTGTACATATATTCCCTAATGTTATGCCTGCGGCATATGTCTGCACTAGGTCTGGAGAGTAAGTGGGGGTGTTGGCTGAGTTATCTAATTTGTAGTTTAACTGATTTCACCCTACCCCTTCCTGAGAAGTCAGGGTCTAGATTTAGTTTTGCAGTGGCAACTCAGTCAAGACAGGCTCCTGGGGCTTGCAAGTCAGAGGGAGGAGGGGCAGCTGCCTTTGGGGAGTGACTCAGGCCCTTTGGTATGAAGATATGAAATTCTGGCTTCTGTCCATGCACCTGCTGGATGCCACACCTGCAATCAGCACCTGAGCCCCACGCAGACACAAAAACCAGACTGAAGGCAGATGGAGCTCCCTTCAAAAGGGGTACAACAAAACGGGGAGCTCCCAATTATGTTAGTGGAGCACGACTGTGAACGATTACATCCAGCCGTTCTAGTGTTGGTATGGGGAAATGTCTTAGATATTTTCTTACAGGTGCAGTGCACTGGCTTGCTCGAGAGAGAGAGACTGTTGGAGTCCCTAGGGAATTTGCTTTCCTAATGAATATCTCCTGTGAACTGTCCTCTTAATAATTGGAGAGTCAGCTCTGTAGAAGTTTGTGTCTAGTAACCCAGCACAGGGCAGCAAGTCACAAGACCTGGGTTCTGATCCTGGCCTCACCAGTAAGCCACAGTGAAACCTTGGTCAAATTAATTATCATGAGCTATCTGTCCTGGACTTAAGCTTCTCCGGTTGTAAAATGGAATTAATCACATCGGCCTTTATTTCCTCACAGAGCTGCAGAGAAGGACAAATAAGATAACAGAAGTGAAAGAGCTCTTGTCTCCTTAGAAGAAAGGCTGAGAAACTTAAGGTAAGAGTATTATTGTTATTGCTATTCTGTGTCTTTCATTCCTTTTCTTCTCTTTCTGTTGCCTCTAGCAAAGTCTTTGGAAAGTTATAGGCAATTATTCAACATGCTTTATGTACCAGTTGATATTTTAGGTGTTGGGAATGATACAGAGGAAAATCATGCACCCAGTCCATGCCCTCTAAGATTGCAACTTCCATTTCTGGCTCAGCCTATTATAATGATTTCTACCTGGGTACTTAGAAGCATAAAAGACAAGAATTAACTTCATTTTTTCTCTCTGCATTGTAACTGGGGACTTCTGTCCCTGGAGCGGTGTACTACAAGGTCTAGATTGAAGGTATGTGGGGGAAAAACCGTGCAGTGTAAATAAAGGAATTTCTCTCTCACTCCCACATTAGCAAAGTACCTGACCCTTGAATGATCACTGTTTTTTCAGGCGTCTATCCTGAGCTTCATCCTTGGTTCTGTTCTGCTCCTACTCTATATGATCCAGCCCACTCTTTGACCTTAGCTGTTATCCATATGCTAATAACTCCCAAAGATGTATATCAACCTATCTTTGACTCCTCCCTTTTCAGCTTCCCCAACATTGGTTATCAGATTCTATGTCTCCTACTCAGTTCATGAGCTTTTTCCTCTAGGAAGTTTTGTTCAGGTGGCCCAGAGTTTTTTTGCAGGGTCCTCTGCATTGCCTGAGCTATCTGCTCGTACCTCTGGTTTCCCATTGGATTGTGACCCCTCTGCTTGACTGGGAGCTCCTTGAGGACAGGACCCTGTTTTATTTCTCTTTTTTATCCATCCTAGGGCCTATACAGTACTTGGCTATAGTAAGTGCTCAATAAAGTTTGTGGAAAATATGGTGATAAATGTTGTGATAGAGATGTGTGTCCAAAGTCCAGTAGGAAGACTGAGAAGAGAGAATTAAATTTCCATATTGAGCAGAGCTGGGGGCAGGGGGAAGATGGAGAAGGACTAGGGAAAAGTCTTCAAGGAGAAGGTGGAGAGCGGAACTGCCCTCTTCTGAGAGTTCTGACAAAGCAGCCCAGGAAAGAAATGCTTGTTGTGTCTGCTCTTGCTAAGCCAGGGGCATCTCTGGCCAGTTGCCTCCCCTGCCTTAGGACTGGATGACTTTTATGGTTGGATCTGCAAATAAACCTCTGTCTATAACACACTGACCATGTAAGACAGGTGCCACTTAGTCATATAATATTAAACAAGGCTGACCTTAAATGTGCCTCTTTAACCGTGGTTGAAAATAGAGGTACACACACAGGCTCATGGGTCATGTATGCTTAGTTCTATACAGCAAAATACCCTTTAAAATATATTGAAGATTGGTTCTGAAAATTAACAGATTGAAGTCTCAGAATGTAGCACATTGGGTCACTAGAACTGAATGTCTTTGAGCTGACTGTCAGATCTTTCCAAGGGCAAAAATGAAACATGATATCAGCCATTACAGGCCATGAACCTGTTCTCACCCACCTGATGCTTCTACTAATTAGCTTCTTGGCTGGGTGGCAATTTGGGGCAAGTGCATGCAAGCTGGATTCACAGGGGAGCCCACATTCCACTCTGCCATTTCGCAAGCCACTGGGATACTACACTGCTCCTCTTGGCTTCTTTCCCTCCCAGGAGTCCTGCTCTGCCCTGGTGGAAAAATGGGAGCAGGAGAACTTTTCATTAAGTGGAGAGATTTCATGGGGCTCTGGCGTTTTGTTAGTTTTATTTATTTATTTTTTTAGTGGGTTGTCTGAAAACATTCATGTTACTTGACCCATTAATTTCACTTCCGGGATACTATCATTAGGAAACAATCCAAAATATTGAAAAAAAGGCTAAATCACAAAGATGTTTTTGTAACATGATTTAGACTAGCAGAAAATGAAAAGCAATTTAAATCTCTTAATAATTGGAGAATGGGTCGGTGAATCTTGATACACTGGTTTAATGGACTGTTACACACAATGTCTGTTAAGAAGTCTATGCCACAGCATGGAGAAAGTGCTGATGACTAAGTGAAATGTAGGACCCAAAATGATATGTACATTAATATTCCACTGCTTTGTAAAAATACAAAAACACATAGGAAAAAACTAAAGGAAATATTCTACAATGCTTGGGTTGAGGTGCTGGGATTATGAGTGGGTTTTTTTCTCTTTGTTCTCAATATTTGCATGTTGTGCTTATATTACTTGTAGAATAAAGTAAAAATAAAAGTGGGTAGTATGCCAGTGAAGACAGGAGATTGGTAAAGCAGGCAGCTCGTAGATATATTCTTAAACTTTTCTGGGTTTATGCTCAATCTGATTTCATGGACTGTTTATACTTTTTCTGAGGCAAGAAGAAATAGGACATTATGGTGTGATCTGTTCCTCCCTTGGAATGGGTGTGCGTGGAGGGAGGTGGAGGGGTGGTGGCAACAGGATTCTCCTTGTTACTCAGTGTTTCACTGCTCCTGTACACTTTAGGGTTAATCACCTTTGTTGCCTATTACCATGTTCAAGCTAATTGTTTTAGAGTTCAGAAGAGTAAAACTACCAAATTGACCACGCCTTGAGTTATCATCTGTGAAACAGATAACTGACACTGGTCCAAGATTTGGAAATGCCAAGGACTTACTGTGGTTCTTAAAATAATTTTCCAACCTAATCTAGATAGAAGTAGAGGTAGGAGCAAAGAGGTGGGGCCAACTCAAAGCCTGTTCTTAAGCTAGCGCTGAACTTAAATAACAACAAGTGCCAAGTTGGTATGATGTTGACAAGACCTAGAACAGGGTCCTGGAAACATTGATCAGTGGAGATTCCTTTTGCTTTCCAACCTACCTGCATATCGTAGCCTAGAGAGGAGAGATTTTGCAGGGTCCTTCTGCCATACTTCTGGCTAAACGCCTTCCTCTTACATTTTGAATTTTCCCTCCTGCCTTTAACATTTTACTTACAGTGGAATTGGAAAATTGAAGGTAGCATTAAGCCAGGTTTATAATCTGTTAAAACCAGAGTCAATTCAATTTAATTAATATTTATTAAGCATCTTCTATGTACGAGCTAATATGCTAGATAATATATTGTAGTGGAAGTGCTATTACCCTAGAAGTAATAAAACCTGCACTCTGGTCCTGGCTCTGACCACTTTTAAGCTCTAGCAGCTTCATCTATAGAAAGAGAGGGTTGAAGCACTAGATGGTCTCCCGAGAGTCTTTCTACTTCTAGCCTTCACTTATCTAAGGACACCTGCACAAAAGACTGAGCTGCAAATAAAGGGTTTAAAAGAAAAAACCCTTACTTCATAAAATTGCTGTACCCTTCTAGAAAAAGACCCCTTTGAAAAAATAATATTCATAGATAATATTTATTGAGCCTTTACTATGTACCAGGCTCTGAGCTTAGCACTTTACATAGATTACTTCCCTTAATCTTTATAACAACCCTTTGAGGTATGAGCACCGTTAGCCCTATTTTGCAGATGATGAAATTGAGACTTAGGGAGATCAAGAGACATGTATGAAGTCAGTTAGTAAGTCATAGATACAGGATTCGGTCTTGGGCAGTGTGACTCTAGACCCAGGCTTTTAACCATGGTATTTATACTGCCTGCCCATTACCCAGTGAAAGTTTAGGGATAACCTGCAAAGGGACCATTGTTTCTTACCTCCCAAAGGAAGCAATTAGTATCTTGCATTGCAAGACTCTTGGGAAAGCAGTTCTCTAGGACACTTCAGGCCACAATATGGACCAACATGAGAGGACATGAGAGAATTCAGTGGGCTGTTTTGCATCTTTGTGTGGGAGGTTGTATGTGAGTGTGGGTGTGTGTGGGTGTGTGTGGGTGTGTGTGGGTGGGTAGAGGCTGTGTGTGTGTTTTATGCACAAATACGTGCACGTAGGTATAGGGAAAACTTTGAACTGGCTTCTTTCCATTTAGCTGGAAGTAAAATGGTATGAAACAAGTTGACCAAGATTTAGCAGAGAAACAGGTTTCCTAGACTTAGATTCTTTATCCTGGTTGGTGGAGTGAGGGGTGGGGGCAGAATAGGAGGAGGAGGTAGAAGGGATAGAAAGAAGATCTTATAGGCAGATTTCAAAATTAATTGAAGGGTAGGAATTCGGTCTGCCCTGCCCACCTTGTAATGTTGATTTTCTGGGTCTTGGCTTGGGAAATATCTGGGCTCTCGCTAATGTGTTTCATTTTGGCTCGGCCCCTCAGGTATACTGGGAGTGGCCGATGACTGCAAATGGAGTAAGAATTTAGCTTGGCCTCGCTGCCCTGTTGTTGTTACAAAAGAGTTGAATATATAGATTCCAATTGCATTTTTAAAGAGAGAACCATGGATATCCTTTTTTCCCCTATCAAGTATCCTCAGGGACAGTCTGTTTGTCCAGGGGAAACAAGGTTATTTTATTGATTGAAGATGATGTCAGACCCCTGGCAGTGGCATGATTAAAGCTGTGGGCAGATTAAAGGTTGCAGAGTTCATAACTATTTTAATTCTTGCGCATGAGACAAGGAATCTTTTCCTTTCCTTTCTCTAATAAATAAATGGAGTAGTGTTCCCCTTCTTATGTGACTCTTCTCATGTAGATGAACATAAGTTCTTTAAGGAAAAAAAATCAGTAAACTGGGGAGGAATCAGCAAAGCTTTTTTCTTAGACGGATTTCTTTTCCTCTTTTAAACAGAAACAAAAAAGGCCAGGGGGCGGGGTGGTGGGGAGGGACAATCTGTGTCCGGTTGACATAAAGTGGTTTGGGTTTTGAAAAGGATATGGAGGAGAGGGGACAAAATTAAAGGAAGAGAGTAAGATTTGGGATATGTAAAGTTTTCTTGGTGAGGAGCTGGGTGCCAGGAGCAAGCCAGTCAAAATCAGCATGAAGAATCTAAATAGTACTGGAAAAGAATTGTAGTGGTTTCTCACCAGGGGCTCAAGTTTAAAAGCCTTGGGCTGTTTTCTGCGTGTTTCAGTTGAAGAAAAAAAAAAGACAACTGTTTTGTTCAAAATTGGACAATAGAAGCACAGCGGTTATTTACCATAGCTCTGTTAATAGCCCAGCTTTGATTCCAATTAGAAGTTGTTCCTCTGTTTTGAAATTAGGGGAGACACCCAAAAATAATTACCTTGCATATTGGAGGTGATTTTGCTTTTGCTTGTGATTATACGTTGGACCGAAACAAGATGAAAAGACAAATTTCCATGTTTGTTCACTGTATATCTGTTCATTTTATTTTTGGCAACATTGCAAGGAAATAATGTTAAATTAATCACTGTGTTGTTTTGTGGATTTTTTTTTTAAACTTGGATGTTTTGGACATGCTCCCAAAATACAGGGATGCTTGTGTGCTTCCTTTGCATTGCTTTGCTCCTCAAATGGTGTCCCTGGTGTGGATTAAAGGCTTTCCTTTAAGTGATATGAGTGAGTCATGGCTAGGCCAGGGAAGAAAATAGGAATGTAGAACATGTGCCTCTCACCTAAACACAAACCCTTCAGTTTCATAACCATTTTGGTTGGACCTGCAGGGCTTTTCTGAGGGTCAAAGGAGTAATTCGAAATGAGGACTATGTCAGATCCATATCTGGTGGGCGTTTGCATCTAGTCTCTATAATGTGAGTCCAGTAGTTTCCTTTTGTGGAGATACTGGGGCAGTGGAAGTGCTGAGAAAGCAAGTTGAGGCATCTTCTTGGAGAAGAGTTGCTGCTATGTGTGGAGAAGGGCAATCACTTTTGCTACTCCAGTAAGAATGGATGGGCCATTGATCAGATTGTAAGCTCTGTGAGGGCAGGAACTATGTGTTGTGCGTCCTTTGTAACCCTCATTGTGTTTAGCACAAGGCTGGAAAATGTGTGGAATAGCCAGGATGCAAGAAGTACTTAATGACTTGGTTGAAAAGAAGCTTGTGTTTTCTTCTGCCCCCCTGAGGCTGTAGCAGTTAAATCAGGAGCTTCGCCGAGTGTTCTTTTTTTGTCTCAAATCTACCTTTTGATGACTGCCTTCCCTTCTGGGATGTGGGCCAGTGAGTCTCACTTACCTTTCCTGCTACTGATAGCAGTTTAAATGTTGCACCCAAAAGGTGACAGTGGTTATAGCTTTTGTCGTCACCTACCATTCCAAGTCAGAATGGAAGCAGCTGCTCCTGGGGGCTGTGAGGCTAGAGCAGAGCAATCCTGAACATTTCCATCCCCTGGAGACTGGACGAACCCCTGAACACAGCCGCTGGAGAGTGAGGTTTCTTTTTGTCCCTGTGGAAATGGACTCTGCCACTCACATAAAAGGCAAGCACACGGCGGGTAAAGTCATCCCCTTGGAAGGACTGGTTTGGTTAACTGTTGGCCATTGGTGGCAAAATAGAAACGACGTTTTTATTTCTCCCTCCCTCCCCTTCCTGACCATTTCAGAGTGACCAGTGGTTGGACTCTTGGCGGCGCTTACCCTGAACCTGAGTGTTAGGGGAGAGGGAATCTGCCGTTGCGGTTTCTGGAGCTGCTCATAAGCAAGAATTCCCTATCCTGAGCAAGGCTTTAAGCCTAAAAGAAAGCAGAAATAGGTATGGACCATCGGTGTGAGTGGGTGCCGGTGTGTGAGTGCGAGCCCGGGTGTGTGCAGGGCGGGGCGGGTGTGGGGTGGGAGGGGGTGGTGCGCTCTTCAGAGTCTGCATTTCCCTGCCTTTCAGGAAGGGTTTCTAAGTGATTTTGTTTGAACCATACATGCTCCCATTTCTATTTTTTGGAGAGAAGAGAAGTAGTTTTCTAGTCATCTTTCCAGTTTCAGGCACCAGCAGAAATTTATATGTTATACCTGTCAGCCTAATAGAAAATCGCAATCTGACAGTTTAAGTACAGGAGTCCCAGAGGGTCACTGCGAGAGAGGGAAAGTGGACTTAAGGGCAGGTTGCTCAGCCCCTTGGTGCGGACTTCCCCCCAAAATATGATGAATGGGATTTAAAAGGGGCCTTTGGAAGGTTAACTGTGGGGTGAAACTGCTCAATAGAACAATTAGAAACCAGGTAGCAGTAATCATGCAAGAAGTGCAAAAGGAGGGGGGATGACCTTTTTCCATCTACCACACGCATCTTCTGGGTCACTCCCTGCAAGACTAAAGGAAAAGGGGTCATGTTTCCAGAGAGACTGGAGACTATTTCAAATCATAGAAGTCAGGGCCTGGGAGCCAGGACTCCAAAGTTCTCATCTAGGAACCCGAGGCTGGTTAGGTTGACCTCATTGTGACTTTTTGTGTGACATCATGTCCATTCTCCAACACTACTTAAGATCCTTGAAGTGAAAGTTGCACTACTGAATATTAGTATTGAATTGCAGGACTTAACATGACAGATTCTGTCCAAAGATTTTATGAGCCTCTAATGAATTTGCATAGACTGTGCCGTGCAGAGAGAAAGAGAAGAGAGAGGTTACCTACTACCACTTTTCAGGTGGGAAAACAGAAGCCAAGAAAAGAGGAATCAATTGCTTAGGTTAACCTGTAAACCCATAGCATGATTAGAATTTGAGTTTTAAGTTGTCTTTACTACTGATATCCATTTCACTCAACCCATATTATCTCCCTAAGAAGAATTGGGGTGGGGGAAGGGATATGGTAATCATATCCTTTCCAGAAGGATGACCTTTTAGTTTTTCAATTTCTAAATGCTGTCAGTGGCACACTTCAAATAAAGAGGGCTTCCCCTTTAAGCTCCTCCTACCCAACAACAACAACAAATTCTCAATGACTATTTCTGGATGGCTGAAAGAGAAACGTTGTCAATAACAATTCTCCCAAGTCCTTCTCTTACTAAGCTAAGGAGTATCCAAAATGGACAATACAAAAAGGATTTTTTAAAAAAAGATATGTTTCAGAGTTTTATGAGATCAGAGAAAAAGATTTGCATCAAGCAGAGATCATTTCTATCTGGTGCAAGCCAAGCTCTCTTCACTTTGTATTTATTTGAGTTATTATTTGGCATTTTGTAGCTCCCTCCACATGCCGAATAGCTTTACAGATCCTGCCTATGGGGTAATTTCCCTCATGGTCCTTCCCCCGCTGCCACAACCGTAAGAGTTGGATTTTTCATTTCAGTAGAATGCAGAGAGATGAACTTTGTAAGGACCTAGGAAAATTGCCCTCTCTGATCACCCTACTTGGCTGCTTCACGTTTCCCCAGTGCTTTTAGGAGTTAAGTCAAGATTGAATACTTAACCCAGGCTAAAAGTAAAAGAGGAAACAGAGGGCTCTTATGCCTCCAAGTTCCTCATCATGTCAATGTTAGAGCCAGAAGCCACCAACGATTAACTGATTAATTCTAGATTCAGTTCTCTACTTTGTCTCTGCAGTGGAATCCTCACCCCCAAATACCCATTTTCTTCCCCTTTAGAGGACTGATTTATCCATCACCTGGATGTTAAGCTTCCTGTTTCCCCTTCCCAGGTCAAGGGCAGCCCAGGTGCCCAATTTCTCTCTCTCTTCACAAGGCACCACCAGCAATAGAGATGAGAAATTCTGAAGAACAGCCAAGTGGAGGAACCACGGTATTGCAGCGTCTGCTACAAGAGCAGCTCCGCTATGGCAATCCTAATGAGAATCGCAACCTGCTTGCCATACACCAGCAAGCCACAGGGAACGGCCCTCCTTTCCCCAGTGGCAGTGGGAACCCAGGCCCTCAGAATGATGTGTTGAGTCCCCAAGACCACCACCAACAGCTTGTGGCTCATGCTGCTCGACAAGAACCCCAGGGGCAGGAAATCCAGTCAGAAAACATCATCATGGAGAAGCAGCTTTCCCCTCGAATGCAGAATAATGAAGAACTCCCGACCTATGAGGAAGCCAAGGTCCAGTCCCAGTACTTTCGGGGCCAACAGCATGCCAGTGTCGGAGCTGCCTTCTATGTCACTGGAGTGACCAACCAGAAGATGAGGACTGAGGGACGCCCGTCAGTTCAGCGGCTCAATCCTGGAAAGATGCATCAGGATGAAGGACTCAGAGACCTTAAGCAAGGACATGTTCGCTCCTTGAGTGAACGACTAATGCAGATGTCACTGGCCACCAGTGGAGTTAAGGCTCATCCGCCTGTTACCAGCGCTCCCCTCTCCCCACCACAACCCAATGACCTCTACAAGAATCCCACAAGTTCCAGTGAATTCTACAAGGCCCAAGGGCCACCTCCCAGCCAGCATAGCCTGAAGGGCATGGAACACCGAGGCCCCCCACCAGAGTATCCCTTCAAGGGCATGCCACCCCAATCTGTAGTGTGCAAGCCCCAAGAGGCAGGGCACTTCTATAGTGAGCATCGTCTGAACCAGCCAGGGAGAACAGAGGGGCAACTGATGAGGTATCAGCATCCCCCTGAGTATGGAGCAGCCAGGTAAGAGAGTTCCCTTTCTGTCATTCCCTGACCTCATCCCCAACCAGCTTCTGCTGTGTGTTGGGAATCTTAAGGGAAGGAATGGGCAGGTGTTTGGCATAACGAACTCTGCAGTGCATGGCTGGCCCCTGGCTTAGCAAATTTCCTGCCAACCTGAATTTCTAGCCTCTTCAGCAGTCACTAGCCCTGTATTAACATACCCTTGACTTTATAGGTTGAGCATGGCCCCAGCTGCCTAGTGGCTGAACAGGAGCACAAGTCTTGATTTCAGCAGCTTTTCGCTGTCCGGTCTCCTCAGATATTGAAGGAAGAGTCAGTGTTCCTCTTCTTGTGAGTTATTAAGCCCTTCTTTGAGGGGAAGTAAATTATCTTGCGCTTGAGTCTGGAATATCCTATCACTTTCATTTATTCTCCTCCACAAAGCTCTCTTCACTAATTTTTGCAAACAGATCTTTCTGCAGAATTTGTATGATTTTCTCAGACACTAAACAAACATCCAGATATTGTTGGGAGAACTATATATGTGCAGGTTCAGAATGTGACTTGCCGTGTACTTCCTTGCAGTTCCTGAAGTCTGGACTGCTTCATCTTTCTTCTGTAGAGAGTTTGTTAGCTGCCGGTGACGTTTTTAAACATCTAAGTCAAATTCACCTCATATCATATAGATGCTAAAATGCAGAAGGAAAAATATTCCCATGGCTTCTGTACAACTTGCCATTAGTTCAGGAGGACTGTTTTGTATATTCATTAATTCCTAAATGTACTTCTGAATTATTCAGGGACCGATTGACTCATTGCTGTATCAACCAGACCTTAGGATTCTATGATTCTGTTCATTGTTCCTGTTGGGGCCATGTCTCCAGTCAGGAGTATTTCAGCATATGGGACAGAGGGAAGGTTTCAACCTTGGGCAAAAATGATGGCAGTTATGTGTGGTATTCCTGCCTTGTTACCATGGGTAGTTATGGGTGGCTTTTTTCCATAGGCAGCCCCTAGACGAGGCCTGTGATCTCTTTGATGCCTAACTTTTTGCCTCCTGTCCCCTCGTACTCATTTGGGAAAGAGTCTCTTGGCTTGAAGTATAGTGGGTGACTCAAGAAAGAAGGCAGTCAGTGGGTGGAGTAGGGTGAAGGTAAGAGAATGCACCTGGCATTTCCTGGTATTTCATTTTTTTCACCTCTAGGCCCTGTTTTTTAGCCAGAGGCAATTCACTTTGGGCTCCACCCCTAACTTTGCCAGTTTAGGATTTTTTTAATTCCTTAACCCAGGCTGATTTCCTAACCCTTTTCAACCTCCTCTGTGCAGCATTCAAAGGGCAGGAGCCTAATGTCTGATAAGTGGCTTGAAACAGGAAATGGGGTAATGGACGGGGCCCTTCCGGTTTAAATGAGCAAGAACCCAATTCCCATCTGCCCAACGAAATGGAAGACCCAGGGAGGGGTTGGTCCATTGGACTGCTTAGCTTAATGGAAACCCATCCAAACCAGCAACATGGCAGTGAAGCTGGGGGGGTTTATTTTGCTCTCTTCAGCAACATGGAAGAGTGTGTGGGACTCCCTCCTGTATGTGAGTGGGCTGTAAGTGTATTGCCTTGTGGGAGGGGATTGTGTTGGCTGGGGTGTGGAGCAGAATCCAAGCCCCGCTCAACACATGGCCCGCCTTCCCAGGAAAGCTATTTTCAGAACTCATTCACTAGCATTGTTTGTGATCTGAAATGACTCCCACAGTGTTTGAAGCTAGATAGAAAAGCCCTTTGATCTGCCTAAAAAAATATTAAGGAGCCCAAAGAGAGATTTTTTTTCCTCCCCATACTGATTAAACCACCAGAGAAACTTAGCTGCATATATTTAACTGGAAGGTATTTGTATTTTCTCCTCCCTCCTATGTTATCTGTGGCTCTCTCGCTCTGTTCCCCAAAGCAGTAGATTCCACGCTGATTACCCTCTCTTGAGCGGTATTTTAATACACAGGGTTGCTGGAACAGGTTTTTTTTTTTTTCCTCTATGGGAGAGGAATAGGGTGCTTGATAGGCTCAAAGAGTAATCAAGCCTAAGACAATCCTAACCAGAAGATGCTCTTTGTGAGCTTTGGGTCTGCAGCAGACAAACTCTGGCAATAAAATTTTTGCAGAGCCTGGGGTGAGGGTGTGGCACCTGTTGACAAATTACTGGCAATGGGAGGTCCTTGAATTGCTTTCCGTAAGTAATACCACTTTTAGGTGGTGGTACATTTTTCCTCCTTTATTTCCTTGAACCAACTAGCAGGACAGTTTGTGAGTACCTTTCCAAGTAACTGCCGCTAGCACCAAACGATTAGAAGACAAAATCCTTAGTTCTTAATCCACAAATTACAGATCAAGATTCAGAGTAAGCTCTTTGAACAAATTGTTCAAAAAACCTTTGTTGGCCTTTAGAGGTGCAGTGAAATGCTAGAGATTTACTGTTAAAATGAACAAAACGTTATAAACAGTCTTTTTTATTACTTCATCTTCCCTATGCCCTCCTCCCCACTTAAAAAATAAATATCCTGAATGCCCAGAACTCCAGATGGGAAACAAGGCCAAGCCATCTGAAGAATTAAAACTTTTCTGAATCTTTGTCTTTCTAAGTGCTGAGCCTTTTCTGCATCCGGGGTTTATACATTTATCAACTGTTTTTAAAAATTAAATCCTTTCTGTTTGTAAAGCAGCCACCTCCTTTCAATTGTTGAAATCATGCCCAGATCTGAGGTTTCTTGAAATCCTTTTTTAGTGGAATCTAAGGGTGACCTAACTCTGTAGTTCAGAGCGGAGCTGGTTGTGCAAGAGAAACAATCAGGAATTTGCAGCCCTCTCCAGGATTCAGAGAGTAACCATCACAGAGCCTGGGAAAGGCACAGTTTCTGTGGGGAGAATAAATTGGGTTCCAGGCTGTTGGCACCTGCTCTGGTGAGAGTGTGCATGTGCGGGCTTGCACACGTGTAGGCCAGGAGTGTATAGTGTGCTTTGGGGGTGTGTGTGTGGGGGGGCTGTGTGTCTGGGAAGGGCAGGGGCTCCAGTCAGAGAGGTGGCAGGGTGGAAGTTGCTGTGTCAGCTCACTGGATCTGCTTTTGCTTTCCCTTTGGGTCCTCACAAGCTGTCTCTGGGAGGGATTTCCCCCGGCTTTGAGGAGATGCTGATTTTGGTCACTGGCCTCTCTCCTGCGTATATGTCAGGTCTCCTTTTCCGCAGAGCACCTGGGGCCCAGGTTGTCTTAGGAAGGAGGAGGATGAAGGGAGGGAAGGGGCAGGGAGGCAGGTCAGGGCGTCCATGGGATCATGTGATTGTGTGGTCTACAAGCGGCTTGTTGTTCCTGGTTAATGTGTCAGTGGGGAGAGATTCCTGCTGCTGTGCAGTGGAAGGACCTGGGGAGTGTGCCGCTCACCCAGCTGCCACCTTTATTATTACTATTACTCTGATTATTTTTTAATCTTGAGTGTAGTTTTGCTTCCTCTGACATTCCCCCAGCTCGCTCCCACTCCCATCATTCCTCAGTCCCCTTCTCTCAGGGGGAAATTCACAGGAGTGTTAATACTGTCCTACTTTTTCATGGTGGGCGGATGCCGGAGTCCAGATGGAGTTCGTTGGCTGGAGGGCTTTCTCTCCTTTTGCGACTGCCCAAATCTTGCTTCGTGTTTGCAAACCTGCCAGGGACGGACTGCATTGGTTTTCCCAACATCACGGTGCACTGAAATCTGCTCCCTTTTCCAGCCTGGGGAACCCAAGGGGCAGCTGCCTTTTCTCCACTTATCTTTAGGCAGAGCCCAGAGTCGTGGCTGGGGCCACTGCCATCCTGGGCTTATCCTACCCTGGAGACCTCCTCCCAGAGACCTTGTGGTCTCTCCTTTCCCGAGGCCCCTGGGAGGCCATGTTCTGTCCAGGGCATGGAGGGGCCTTTCAGGAGGGAGGCCAGGGCAGGAGGGAGGCCAGTGGCTGGTCTGTTTCAGAGAGAGGTCTGGGTTGCTGATGGGACCCAGGGGAGCTGTGGGAAGGAGGCCCAGTTCACAACTGGGCATTCAGTCTTTAAAAGAGAACACCTCCCGGGCCTTGGGTTTCCAAACCGTGGCACTGAGGATGAAGGTTAATATGGTCATTTACCCCTTAAAATTTGAAATCTGGATTGAAGAACATGAAATTTAAGCCCCTCTTTTCTGCACAAGATATACAAAAGCCCCAGCAAATCCCAGGACATCATGCTTTAACTCTAGGGATATATATAAATTATAATAGCTCTTACTAGAAGTGGAAGGAGAGCACATAGTCCATTTTACCTCTGAGGAAACTGAAGATCCACAGCATGAAAAATGCAGAAAGACTCTCCCCCAAATAAGTTTATAAACAGCTCCCAGGCTTTTGATTGAATGAGTGCTTTGAGCTCTTCGACATAACGGTTATGTATGGTAGCAACTTTCCAGTTGTAATCATAAAAACCATGTAAATTCTTCTGTCTACAAAAACTTTTCCCTCTTCAATATTCAACAATTATTTATAGTGACAGATGTGTGAAATTGGAAGAATGTGGGTACACCAGACACATTGATGGGGCTGAGAGACAGCCTTCGGCTTGAGCAGGTTCGAGGGCTCTGGCGAACATCTGGGTTATTGGATATCTGTGAGCAAGTGTTTGGAATGGTTTTGTAGCTGTAAAAATCCCTCATAGTGAGGATCTCTTGTAGAGAGAGATAAATGAACAGTAATGACAACTGGAGTGTGTGTGGGAGGGGTGTGCTTTAGCATCTGGAATGCCTGTTAAAAGTTAATTGCTCCTGGTGATGCGTCCCAGTTTCACCACAAATTTTATGCAATTTAGTGCAAAGATTAAGTGGATATCCCATAAGTAAAATCACTAACAGGGTCAACCATTCTCATTGGGAGGTAGATATGAGACTCTGTAATTCCTATGGAGCTCAAAACTGAGAAGAGTCCAGTATTTTTGTAATTCATTTGTGACCTCGGGAACAAAATAGGTTCATGCAGATGAAGTAACTTGAGCAAGGTTACACAGCTAGTAAGCAGTAGGAAAGGTCTCCAAACTCTGTTGGGATCCAAATCCTGTGCTCTTAGCCATCTGTCTTCCCCGGATTGAGAAATATCAACTGTAGGACAGGCATCCACAGGATGTGGGAGTATATGAGGGTAGCTGGGCATGGGCTAGGGGGTGAACAAGTTTTTTTGTTTTCAGTGTATACCGACATATTCTTCCTGGTCGTGGTGATGGTAGAAGCGATCCATCTGCATACTCTGATTGTTTCCCTTAATGGCTGATAGTCCAGTATTAGGTACAAAAATGGAAGAGTCACATTAAACCACGTACCAAAGTTCTCTTTCTAGAACTTTCTATAAGCAATAGGCTGGGAATCTGAACATCAGTGGAAATCATTGCATTATAGTAGTGGAAAGAACCAGAAAATGGGACTTAGGTTCTACCCTGGAACTGCCACTAACTCACCCTGTAATATTTGGCAGATCACTTCCCCTCTCTGTACCTCAGTTTCCCCCTCTGTCCAATGACAGAGTTGAACTAAAGGATTTCTTTAAGGCCTTTCCAGTCCTTACATTTTGTGATTTTGTGAAAATTTTGTGAAAATAGTACGGTAGCGTTGCCTGTAACCCCCTCCAAATCTTGGGATTATTGCTGCTAAAGGCATCATTCAATTATTAACTGTAATCAACAATAATTATTTGGTGTCTCTAATGTAATAAGTACCTATATATCCTCAAGTAATTTTTTGTGACTATATGAATTATCCGAGAAAGTTGCAGATAACACGAAGAAGGGTTGTTTTGATGACGGTTTGCCGTTTCCTTCTGCGCAAGTGGGACGAACTTTCTAACTGTGACTCTTTCTGTGTGCTGGGCCACATATAGAATGCCAGCAAAGGGTTAGTTTAAAATCCTGAGGTGACAGTTACCTAGTTGAAGACGAATTTGAAATGCTTCCCCTTGAATAACCAGTGTACAAGGATGCATCGCTTAGATTTTCATAAAGCAACCTTGGAGATCTTCTGGTTCCATCCTGCATGGGATCACACCTCTGTCGGTCAGGTATTCACAGGACCCCGTAGTCTAACCCTTCCTGCTCCTCATTTCTCAGCTGCCTGGGGGCCCTGGGAGCCTCGTCTTCTCCCTTTCTTGTGCCCCTCTCCCCAGTGCCTTTAGAGGGAGCTTAACCTGAGCACACCCTCCATGTTTTCCAGGCCAGCGCAGGACATCTCATTGCCGTTGTCAGCCCGGAACTCTCAGCCTCACAGCCCTACTTCTTCCCTCACATCTGGGGGTTCCTTACCCTTGCTGCAGTCTCCACCGTCCACTAGATTATCTCCTGCCCAACACCCCTTGGTCCCAAACCAAGGAGACCACTCAGCTCACCTGCCTAGGCCGCAGCAGCATTTCCTTGCTAACCAGGCTCACCAGGGGGATCATTACCGTCTCCCCCAGCCTGGCCTGAGTCAGCAGCAGCCGCAGCCACCGCCGCCGCCACACCATCACCACCATCACCAGCAGCAGCAGCAGCAGCAGCAGCCAGGAGAAGCCTATTCAGCTATGCCTCGGGCTCAGCAGTCGTCTGCTTCGTATCAGCCAATGCCAGCCGACCCTTTTGCCATTGTTTCCAGAGCCCAGCAGATGGTTGAGATTCTCTCAGATGAGAACCGGAACTTGCGGCAGGAGTTGGAAGGATGCTATGAGAAGGTGGCGAGACTGCAGAAGGTGAGGCCCCCCTATGGGGATATTTGAGTCTTTTTGAAATCTTATTGGTTTAATATCGATGTAAAAGTCTCCACTTGTGGGTCCCTGCATGACTTATGGGCGCATCTTCAGGATTCTTATATTTCAAGGTTATAGATGGAGCAAACTTTGGAAAAGCCTTCTGCCTGTCTTTCTAGCAGAAGTAACATTTCGCAGACACCACAGCCTTCAAGAAAGCTTAATTGAGTGTTTGAGAAATACGAAAGGCAGAGAAACTGCTTCAGAAAGTCAAGAACACTGGAGAGGTCTGTGTAGGTGAAGGACCTGCCAGCATAAAGACTTTTCCTTTTGATTATATTTTCCCAAATACTGATTTTGAATGTTAAATATAAACCCATAGTTCCCAGAAAAATCTCACCACTGAAGTTAGATCCTGCCCTGCCTTGTTCTGGAAAGGGCTTAGAGTACTTTTCCGAGTGGCAGTTCTCACAGTAACCCTTTTTCAACACCCTTTCCTTTTCCCTCTTCTTGCTTTGGTCCTTCCCTGCAGATCAAATTCAACATCTGCTCTCTTTCTCTGGTGTGTGTGGGGGGCAGGAGGGGCTTAGCACCACAGCTGGGTGACAGGTGACAGCCCTAGGCTGAGGAAGTAGCAAAAGGAGTGTATGTCCCAAGTTCACATTCTTTCCTGGGCCCCTCCTGAGTCTACTGCGGCTGGGACTTTAGCTCTTGAGTGCCCTAAGCTAGGAACCTTACCTCTTGGCTTCCAGTGGCTGTTGGTGAATGGGGTTATGCCTTTGGCAGCCTCTTTACAGCTTTTGTCATTGTGGAGCTCCTGTGGTTTGATCTCCTGACAATGCAGACTGTTCGGGGAGGTGAGGGTGAAGGTGGAGGAGGGAAGGAATGTTGCCTGGTATTGTTCAGCGACTCTGTCCTTAGAAGACACCCAGGAGTGGAAATTTCAGGGGCCTGAATGAAGCTGACAATATGTAAACACCAGATCTGGGTCCTAATGAAGAGGAGGGCTTACTATCAGCTAAGTATTTTTATGTAGCAAAAAATGCTTACCACCTACCCAGTGTTCCCAAGTCTGGATGGGGGTTGTTGGGTAAGAAATGTTTCTTCCCAGCTTTGCCCATAATTTAACATTTTCTCCCTCCTCTCATACCTGCCCCCCCCATCACATTGGTACAATAAATTAATCATACTCACACACTAGAAGCAGACTGGCCTATTGGCTGATTAGGTTTAACAGTTGATACTGCTCCCTAAACTCTCTATTCATGGTGGCCCTGACCCCATCTTTGATGCAGTAAACAGATGATGGACCCAGATCTTCTGCAGGCTCTCTTTGCCAGAGGATGGTGAATTTTTTTTTGAGGGGGAGGGTGGGTGGCAGGAAAGCGGAGCAGAATAGGATTTGGGTTGTTGTTTTGTTCCCCAGTATGGGGAAAAATGCCTCAACCAAGCGTAATCGGGACAGCTTGAGTGTTGGGAGAAGTGAAGGCCGACCCAGTGCTGCAGTGCATTAGAGGCACAGGTTGGGGAGAAGAGGACAAAGAAAGTGGGGAGAATAAGGTAGATATCAGCTGGTGCTAGAAAAAAGAAGGCCCGAGGCTCATGAGGGGAATAAGTAGACAGAATAAGTCTGGAAACCCACCACCATCCTCCCTCTCCCCTGCCCGCAGACCAAACCAATGGATACGCCCTTCTGTGACTTCTTTTCCTGGAAGGTCCTGTTGACAGATGTACAACTTGCCCTTTTGGAGGGAACAGTATCTACAAAGAGGGTAGGGAAAGGATCGGTACAACATCTTGAAAGAGTCCTCTGAACAGCTTGAGTAAAGGGACAGCCTTCCACGAGGATGAGGAGAAAAGGGAACCCTTGTACACTATTGGTGGGAATGTAAATTAGTGTCGCTACTGTGGAAAACAGTATGGAGGTTTCTCAAAAAACTAAAACTAGAACTACCATGTGACCCAGCAACTTCGCTCCTGGGTATATATCCGCAAGAAACAAAAACACGAATTCAAAAAGATACATGCATCCCAATGTTCATAGCAAAATTGTTTACAATGGCCAAGATATGGAGGCCACCTAACTGTCCATCAACAGATGAATGGATAAAGAAGATGTGGTATGTATACACATACACACACACACACACACACACACACACACACACACACACACACACACTGGAATACTACTCAGCCATAAAAAAGAATGAAACTTTGCCATTTGCAGCAACATGGATGGACTTGGAGGGCATTATGCTTAGTGAAATCAGTCAGACAGAGAAAGACAAATACTGTACATTATCACTTATATGTGGAATCTAAAAAACAAAACAAACTAGTGAATATAACAAAAAAGAAGCAGACTCAAAGATATAGAGAACAAACTAGGGTTAAGAGTGGGGAGAGGGGAAGGGGGAGCAGAGAGATAGAGATAGGGGATTAGGAAGTACAAACTATTGTGTGTAAAATAAGGTACAGGGCTTCCCTGGTGGCGCAGCGGTTAAGAATCGCCTGCCACCGCAGGGGACACGGGTTTGAGCCCTGATCCGGGAAGATCCCACATGCCACGGAGCAACTAAGCCCACACACCACAACTACTGAGCCTGTGCTCTAGAGCCCACAAGCCACAGCTACTGAACCTGCGTGCCTAGAGCCCATGCTCTGCAACAAGAGAAGCCACCGCAGTGAGAAGCCCACACACTGCAAAGAAGAGTAGCCCCTGCTTGCCACAACTAGAGAAGGCCGCGCATAGCAACGAAGACCCAAAGCAGCCAAAAATAAATTAAATAAATAATATTTTTTAAAAGCTACAAGGATATATTGTACACCACAGGGAATATAGCCAATATTTTATAGTAACTATAAATGGAGTATAACCTTTAAAAATTGGGAATCACTATATTGTACACCTGTAACATAATATTGTACATCAAATATAATTCAATAAAAAACCATAAACAAACAAACAAAAAATGGGGACTGCCTTCCAGGTGTGGCATTCTGTGGGGCACTGGAAACCCTTGTACCCTAAAGGCTGCCCAGAGCAGACCAATACCAAGCCTGCTCTTTCAAATGGAAATGTGTATTTTCTCTACTGAGCACTTGAATTTCATGCAAAAGCTTTATCAGGCTCAGGCCTTGCAGATCTTGTCTCTAAATGCCATTCACCAGTTTTCACCTTCTGTGCTGCTATCTTGGTGCCATCTGCAAGGAGAAAAACACTCTCAAGTCTGCTCTTTTCTGTGGTGTAATCCTCATTCGTTTGCAGGCAGTCCTGCCTCAGGCATCATTTTGGAGCTGGGACAGGTGGAATCTAAGTTGTTTGGTAACCCCACCTTTCTCCGAGTCTCCCACGGGGGGCCTGATATTTCTCCCCATAAAGTAGCCTGAGCTTTGTTAAGGAGGATAGTGGAAAGCTGAGAAGGAATGCAGAATGGTTGCAGGAGTCAAATTTTATTTGAAAATTGCTTAATAGGCCATGAGGTTTACTTATCTTATACAAATCATATGCAAATATCTCTGTGGTTGTGATATGTGCAATGAAACTCTACTGGTTCCAGAAAGACTCTGGAGTCTAATTTCTTATTTTCTTCCAGATTTGGGCTGATTCAGGGCAGGACCCTTTCTCTTTGAGGTTGTGTGTGTGTGTGTGTGTGTGTGTGTGTGTGTGTGTGTTTCCCTTTTACAAGATTTGCTGGGGTGTCATAAAACACAACTCTGATCATGAGTTTCTGTTAACAACTCTGATCGTGAGTTTCTGTTAAAAAATCTGTTCTGGTTTCCCACTGACTACGGGATAAAGTCCAAATGCCTGGCATTAAAGCCCTTTTATGATCTGACTCCAATCTGTCTTTGCAGCCAGATCTCACCAGCTTCCCCCTGTGTACCCCACAGTGTCCAGCCAAACGAGACTACTGGTCATTCTGGGAATGCATTCGCTCACTCAGAATAGAATACCCTTCCCCTCACCTCTGCTCATTGAAATCTGACCCAGCTTTCAGGATCCGACTCTAAATGCCACCTCCTCCCTGAAATTCTTCTCCTCTCACTTCACCCCCAAGCAGGAATAACCTCTTCCTCCCCTACACTTTATAACTTTACTCCTACTTTTCTTAATAATGTATCTTTCCCTATATTCTTTTACTTGATTAGACTGAAAGCTTCTTGAGGGCAGTTATAATGTCCTCATTCATATCTACACACCCTACAGTGCTTTAAAGAGTTCTTGTAATACTTGGCCCCTGGTAAATGTTTGTTAAATTGAACTGAACTAACTACATGAGGCTGAGGCTTCGGGGTTTTAGGGTTCACCTCTGCCACTGACTTGCTCTAGAAAAGGCCGTTGAAGTCTTCTCTCTGCTAAAATGGGGAGAGGTACCCTTGTGTAGGCCAATATCATCCCGGATTGAAATAAACATATGAAAGCCCTTTGAACGCTCTGCAATAACTATATACATTATTATTAATATTTTCAAAATTAAGAAATTCTTATTTGGAAAGGAAAATCATTTATAACTATACTTATGAAATTTATCCTCTCCTACCACCTTCTCTGAAGGCAGAAACATGTATTTGTTTTTAACCTGAGGAAATCTCGTGACCTGGTGAGTTAATTACTGAGCTCAAAGTTGAACTTAGAAATTCTTCCAGGAAACTTTTCTCATCTGACTGTGTTATGCTTGCCTCCTGGCCATCTGTAAAGCCCTGGGAGAAGTTGTCATTAAGGATTTACATATATGTTTTCAGATCGTCTTCCCCATCAACTTCCTGTCATCATCACTATCTTTCATTTTGTTGTTGTTCAGGTGGAGACAGAAATCCAGCGTGTCTCAGAGGCATATGAGAACCTTGTGAAGTCATCCTCCAAAAGAGAGGCCCTGGAGAAAGCCATGAGAAACAAGCTTGAGGGCGAGATTCGAAGGATGCATGACTTCAACAGGGATCTGAGAGGTGAGGGAATCACTTCTGAAGCATCAGTCAAGATGGTGAAGGGAACAATAAGGTCCTACTGTAAACAACGAGGTCCTACTGTATAGCATAGAGAAGTATATTCAGTATCCTGTGATAAACCATAATGGAAAAGAATATAAAAAAAGAATGTATATATAAATATGTATAACTGAATCACTTTGCTGTGCAGCAGAAATTAACACAACATTGTAAATCAACTATACTTCAATTTAAAAAAAAGGATGGTGAAGGGAAGGGCTAAGCTAAGGAGCACATGGCGAGGCTTCTAGGTCTTGTCCAGCCCACTAGGATAGTCAGCAAATTGCAGAGCATAGACCAGGCTAGGTTTTTGTGACTACAGTAGTGTCTGGTCCTAAGCTTTCTTAATCAAAGTGGGATGCACTGATGTGTGAATCAGACAGTATCCCTCCTGGGTCTCCTGGACCCACTTGGCCTGTGCCCATAGTCTGTGTTACCTCTCTTCCTTTCCAGGTTTAAAGATTTTGTAATAACTTTGATGATTTTTTTTCCTGGTGAATGAAATCTATCATATATTCAGGGATGGATTCCTTGGTTGGAATTTAGAAATCTGCACTAAGGTTTTGTCAGTGAGGAGTGAAAGTATTAAAGTACTCACCTCCTCCTTCCCCGTCATGGTCTAGTATGGTTTTTGGGATCCACATTTGCAAACCTATATCTGTGTCACCCCTTCTTGTGTAACAAGAAGAGACAGGCTTGTTTTGCCCAAGATCACTGTTTAGAGGGCAAATAGCATGTGCTTGGAAGTTTGTCCTTAGGGCCCTGTTGATTGTCTCCAAATTCCACAGAGCGTCTAGAGACGGCCAACAAGCAGCTTGCAGAGAAGGAATATGAGGGGTCAGAAGATACCAGAAAAACCATCTCTCAGCTCTTTGCAAAAAGTAAGTCTGAAAGCTTCAGCTGCAGGTATTAATATGTGGGTGGGAGTGAGGTGTATGAAAAGGTTACACAGTTCTATTTAGCCTTCTAGAACAGCCAGGGCAGAGTGAATGTCATCTAAGGATTCTTTTTCCTGTTCAAGCATGAAGTTGGGAGATTGTGTTCTTTTCCTTCCGGCCAAGAAGGCTGCTTGCTGCAACATCTAGTCACATCAACATAACTCCTTCTGTATTGAAACAGAGAAGCCCCTTGGAATCCCTGCTTTTTGTCATGCTAGCTGAAAAGGACCTTGATAAACTTGGGGTCCCTTAATATTGAAGGGATTTATCATTGAAGGCTGCATGTGTTGGCTCTGGAAGAGATGGGATTAACATGCAGGATTAATGATTAGTGCTTAGAATACCCAACTTGTACCTGGGGCTCCCTTAAACACCCTGTATTGTATCATATCATTCCATGTTGGGGGATTGCAAGGGTAGCTGGAGGGAGACCACTGCTAAGGCCTCAACTAGTGACTCTGGTGTGGAGTTGGAGGGTGTGGGGGAGGGCAGAGCTATGTCTTCCTCCTAATAGTGTTTCCTTTGTCTGGAAATACTCCTAGGACCCTGACAATGAATTAATCTTCTTCTTTATCGGGTCCCTAATGGACTCCACCCAGCTAGACAATGCCTCATTCTTTCCAATTGCCACAGTAAAACCAGCAATAAAAACTACACAGTGGATTGAGTCCATAGGGAGAGTGAATTTCGGGGAAAACAGATGATCTACCCTGACTCCGGCAGATGCCCATAGTTGGTATCCCCTACCCCTAGCCTCCACCAGTGTGGTTCCCAGCTGGAGGGCGCTTGGTGGGGACTTGTCAGGCCCCATCTTTGCTGGGCCTCCACATGACCCTTTCAAGTCATTCCATGCGGCTTCCAGTCAGCTTTTACAAGTTGTTTGATCTTCACTTAACAATATCTCCCTCCCTTCCTGGGTTGTTCTCTTGTGCTTTGGCTTTAGAACTAGGGCTTTTTTTTTTCTTCCTCATTTCTCTGAGCCTCCTGTTCCTCTGTCAGTATGTCTTAGAGAAAGGAATGTAGTTTTTCTGGTGTCATCAGTGTTTAGTGTAAATTGTTGTGAAGTTGCTTTTGCAGTGTCACAGTTACCTTGGAAGCTACTTCACTGGTGGAGAGGGTGGCAGCCTCCCAGCATAAAACAAAACAGAAAATGTATGGATTCTTGGCCCTGGATCTGCTACTTCACACTTCTCCCTGCATGGAGATGGTATTTCAGGTGTCCTAGGAGTTCTGCTGCTGGTTTATAAAATGTGGTAATTTAGTAGGTCAAATTGTATTCACAGCAGGGTGAAAGACTGTCAAATGGTTCTAGAAGGGAAAAGTGGACTCTACCTAGTAGGCAGGGAAGAGGACATGACTTTAATTTCTTTTGCCTTTGGGCGTCAACAGGGCGCCACAGGGTTGGAAGTATGTCAGGAGCCAAGAAAGCCCTCTTGAAAAGGCCCCCTAAAGAGGCCAGACCAATGCAATCCTAAGAGAAGGCCGTGTGGTACAGTACAAAAAGCTTAGAACAACCTGGCCTTAAGTGTGGGCTCCACTACTTTCTCTCCAACTGTGGGACCTGGTACAAGTTACTCAAGCCCTCAGAGGCTCTGTTTTCTCATATGCACGATGGAGAAGAGAATAATACAACACCTGCCGTGTATGGTTGTTCTGAGGATTAATTTATTACAATACTCGGTATGCAATAAGTATTCAACAAATGTTTATTTCTTCCCAAGGTACATCTGAATAGATATGTAAAGTCAGAGTGGGAAGGAAGGTGAGGCTGTCCTATTAAAGTCTTTCCTACAAACTTATATATCAGTGTCTTGAGAGGAAGGGCACTCTACCTCCCAATGAGAATCAAAACCTCTCATTTGAGTTTCTGGTATGAGATCTGTCCTAGTTAAAAGGGGAGGGACCTAGAAAGGCATGAGGCATAACTACATGTGTCATGGTCATCTGTAGCTACAATGTGATCATGGATTGACCTCAGTTAGAAAATCATGTTAGTGAGTAAAGGGTGGGATTTGCGGTTTTATGCATTTTATGAAATACCATTTTTATATCAATTTAATATACTGTCATGAGGAAACAATGGGGGAAATTTATGGAGGCTCAATTGCTCATTGGCCAAGACAAGACTGAGAAATAAAATTGAGGAGACAAGCCTACCTGTTCTTCTGACATATGTGTGTGTGTATGTGTATGTGTGTATATTCTTCTTTGTATAATACCTTCCACAACACGTTTTACATCTACTTTCTCACTGCTTCTGCACAACCACCATTGTTAAGTGACTTCTGAATTTATACAGCAAGTTAGTGGTAGAGCCAGTGATAAGAGTCCAGATCTTGGTGTCCTGCTTCTTGTGGCTGTGTGTGAGAACACTAGAGCGTCTAGTAATGGGGATTATTGTCAGTTTTGCTCAGGTAAGGTTTTGAGCTAGCTCTGGAATGGCAGTATTGATATTTCATGTCCTGATAGATAAGGAGAGCCAACGGGAGAAGGAGAAACTGGAAGCGGAGCTGGCCACTGCCCGTTCTACCAACGAGGACCAAAGGCGACACATTGAAATCCGAGACCAGGCCCTGAGCAACGCCCAGGCCAAGGTGGTAAAGCTGGAGGAAGAGGTATGTGTAGTTTCCTCGGGTAGCATATGAGCCTGAGGGTAGAAGAGCTGGGGAACCAAGGGCACTGGGGGCCCCCCACTTTGGCAAACTGGCAGCTGCATCATCCCCCAACAGGAAGGTACCATCTGCTACTTCTAGTTATAACTGTGCTGATGTGAGTAGACCTTGATTTGTTTTTTCTTCTCTTCAAGTTCCTTCTTTTTGCTCCAGATTAGAAAGTCACCAAGGTCAAGGATAAATTTTCATTTGCTCATTCATATAATAAGCTAACCACCCGCCTTCCCTAAGTTCTGACTGTGTACCTAGCCCTGCCTTAAATTAAGCCTATGACAGATTTTATATATATATATATATTATATATATATACACTTACAGATGTATATGTACACGTGTGTGTATGTATACACACACACACACACACACACACACACACACACACATATATATATATATTCCAGATATTTTAAGGTACTCCAAGGATGTTGAAATCAGAATGGTCCTTGTCTCCCCATGCTCAGTGGGAAGTTGGTCCTCTCAGGCAAAAAAAATGAATCTTGAGGGCTATGCCTCTTGTTGGATTTATTTTGCAGATTGATTTTTGAATAGAAGCAATCTTGGGGTGCCTGGCACAGGATGGGATCCAAGGACCATTTACAGTTTATGGTAGGCCAAGAGCTCTGCCCTGGCTCTTACTGGCTAGGTTCTGGAATGTAGGTATGTGGTAGGGTGAAGTTCTCAGTTATTTGTGTGCAAGGATAGAGCCTTTCCTTGACAAATGCAAGGGCCCCCAAACTACTAAGCATCTGATTAATATGTATCTGATTACTCTCAACGTAGATGTTACTCAATTGCAACACTAAGCTGTGTTTATATGAAATAGAGGGAACTTTGCTGCTGGCCTGTTATTCATTAATCTTGGATGTCAGTTGTCATTGTATTGGAGTACTACTAGGTCTTAGATGTTTTGCACTTCAGGGAATGGGTATATTCCAGCAAAAAAATGACGCTAAAATGTAACTTGGTAAAGAAAATTTCACATCTCACTGACTTGTCTATTCTAAAATTGGAATTGTTTTAAAAGAAAAAAATAGCCTCCATTATAAGAAGCTGAACTCTTTATAAACTTGAGATTACAAAAAAGTGTTTAGTGACCAAACCTTGAGCATTCTGGCTATTGCAGGTGAGGTATCTTTCCTACTTTCATTCATTGCCTGCTTCCTCTCCCTTAGTAAGAATGTCTAGTTCTTAAAGATCTCCCGACTTACAGATATCCTTTGATTTCTTTTGTGGGTGTTAACACACTTGTTGGAGCTATATTGTGGGCTCATGCTTTTCTAGTAGGTGATGCCATCTAACCTATGATGTCCTTTAACCTGAATTGCTTAATTGTTAAACTTCAGGTTGTATAAAGTCAGGCTGATGTCTGCTTCATCAGTTGTCTAGATCAGAAATACTGCCAAGTTGCTTTATTGAAAATGAGGGATACTTGTACACGCTTGGTGTCCAGGTCTTAAGAGCTTAGCACACCCTTTAGCCAGCCCTTCGCCATACCTCATATATTCCCTTCTTTTCCCTTTTTGCAAGGAAATGACAGAGTAAATTACAGGACAGGGATAAGACTGTATTCTTTTAGAGAAGGGAAAACTGAGAGACCCGCTGAGTAGTTTGCTGGTGGTCACATGGCAAGTCTTGGGCAGAGCCAGGAATAAAACTGGAATCTCATGACTCTTCATTCCCTAGACCCTGCTGCCTGTCTCCCCGTCTGAATCATCCTTTGGTTCCACTCCCAAAAAGAAAATGTGGGCGCCTGTTCAGATTTAGTAACCTCTGCATCTCTTAATTTGAAAAGAAATTGCTTTACCCATTGGACCCCTGTTTTTCAACAGACTATGAGAAGCTTGTCTGGACTGCTTTGAGATTGGGGTATATAAACAGCCCCACTGCCCCTCCTGGAAGGGTGCCCCTCCAGTTGGAGATAAATGGAAACAAAGATTCTGCAACCATCTTGGTTTGCAGTGTCTGAGGGCTCAGTGGTAACTGGTTGTTAATCATGGAAATAGTATACTTGTATGGAGAGGATCTTAATCTGTAGTTCCCACCGGGCAGCCCTCACTGAAACAGTTGCCTGACATATATTTCTGACTTCAGACTTCTGAGGCTTTTCTGGGAATTTGTTCCAGAGATTTTTAGTTATTTTCCAAGGCCCTGCTCCAAAATATGTAGATTTACAATTTAAAGAAGAAGCTCTAAATATTGGGCTAGGATTGAATGATGGCATCTAGTGGTCAGAGATATCTCACATGAACTCCTCAATTATTGTTAATTTTTTAGTCCTCATCCAACCTGTTCTTTTGCATGGAGTCTAGTCGTTGGGAAATTCTGAGTTGCCGTTGCTAAAGGAGGCGGAACCTTTGATGGGGAGAGCAAGCTTCTACCCAGTGGAATCAGAGGCAGAGGCCATGTAATGCCTTCCAGACTCTCAAGCCAGATCACCTCTAGCACATATAGGGGCTTTAAACCACATCTCAGGGAAAATCCACAGATTCCTATTTTCCTTTTCATTTTAGTAGCCTATCAGAGCTGAGTCTGCTCCTGGGTGGTATTTGTCCTATCTCCTCCATAATATTCAAAGGAAAACATTCCTTTCCCTTATCTTCAAAGACAGGAATTGATAACTGAAGTTTTGCTTTTTTGCTGTGACTCAACCCCCACTAGGTCTCATTTTTCCTGGGGTAAAATTTTTAAGTACAGAACGTTTAGGAGGTATTTAAGGTGAGTAGGTAGCCCTGGAACTAATCTAGTAAGGTTTCTTCATTGTGATTCCTTCACAAAATTAGTGAGCATTTCTAAATCAATAAGAGTATTCACAAATAGAAAATATATCCCTCTATCTGTTGGAGATGGCTCAAGTCAGGTCATGTTGGAAGGCAGAGGGATATGTCAGATGCCTGCCTATGTCTCATAGAAACAGATAATTTAGTTATGGCTTACAAATGGCACCATGCATTTTCCTTAGAAGTTCTTCTAGGGAAAACCTCTCTAGTCTACTTAGCAAATGAGAATTAGGGGAACTTTTCCAAATTAAGCCTTTATTCTAGGGAGTATATTCTTAGCCTACTAAGTGCAAGGCCACTCAGGTTTAACTATTTTGCGTTGCATCGAGATGGTCAGGTTGACACATATATTGACTCATTATGTTGTACACCCGAAACTCATGTAATGTTACAAGTCATTTATATCTCAATAAACAAAAAAAGATGGTTAGGGAACGGTTATGACTACTTTAATGGTCTGAAGACTCTTGCATATATTTATGTCTTTCTCTTTACAACGTCCTCATTTAGATACTTTTCCTAAAATCCATTCCATCTTTCTAATCCTATTAAGTCTTTTGCCCATGACACTCAACATTCACTGTGCTCTAAGCTCTATACAGAAATGGTGCCTCAGGCTTACAGAGAACTTTCTCCTGCAATCACAACTTCCTTCCTCTTCCAAGTTCAGCACAGATTCTCTCACAGACCCTGCTCTGCTGACCTCGAGGGATACGGTATCTTGCTGAGAAGGGGATAGCACTCTAAAGAGCAGATCTGTTTTTTGGTGATTCACTATAATCCAGGTCTTGCCACCAATCTACAGCTTATGCAGCAGGAAGCTGGCTGGCGTAAATGGTGCCTTTCCATCCCTGCCCTTATCTTTCGGGACACGTAGGTCCTGTTGAAGTGGAGGTTCATTAAACTCCAAGTCAAAAGAATTCTGTGTCCTACAGCAACCATGGTATTCTCCCATTCAAAGAGACCTCCCTCTGCCCCCCACTAATTTGACCTCACTGGAGAGTTTTGACAGATGCCTGGCATATCCACTCACAAGGCTCAAGGCAGCCCAGGCTTCTGGCTGGCTGCTGTCTTATGATGATCCAGAGCCGAGCCACTGCTTGGGTAATTGTTTCAGGGGTGGTGGGAAAAAGGCCCTGGCAAGATCAAAGAGGGAAGATGCTGCGGGTGGGCTGCTTACTGAGCAGAGTGCATAGGAAGGGATAGAGCGGAATGTGGGAGGGCTGGCAGAAAGAGCCAGTGAGCCTTGTTCTTTGGCTTTAGGCTAGATTGACAGCCACAGAGATTCAGGGGAAAAAAGGACCCAAGTGTTAACCTTTTCTCAACTGCAACGTCTGGTGCAGACATTTAGACATTGCAGTGAAATCTCTTAGTGGCGGTGCATTTTCCAGAGTCATTTTGCCACTCCTCTCAATTCTCCAAAACTAAATTCATATTGTTTCACCTCATTTCCACCATTATTCTTCATGGTTCATATTTTCTCTTATTTCTAGATCTCTTGCCATTTATTTGATTTGTCTCTTTGGTTTTAGAGATACATCATTTTCTGTTATCACACCTATCCACACAGCACAATAACTAGTCTCCTTCTTTGCCAATATTAGAGGAAGATGTCCTAGGCATAGACATTTATATGTCTAATCCAAAATAATCCTCAAACAGTAGGATTTTGTTGGTATAGGTAAAACTCATACAATTGTTATAATGGATTATAAATGTGACAGAAGATCTGAGGGTATGAATTATGTGTGCATTGAGAGTATTGATAGGAATTCAGATAAAATACATATCTACCCAGGAATCTTCCAGAGTGTTCTGTTGACTTATTTGAAGGGCATTTCATCTAAGGATGGCTTTTCCCATATTTATGGCAGCATATTTTCTTTGAAGTAGGTATTGCTCCACTCAGTATAAGAAATTATGTTCCCCACCCCCAATAGAGGTGGAGCTACTTCTCAAAGCTTGATTTTCTCAGTTTTTCCTATGATTTTGGCTTTTGAAATTCCCAAATTGAAAGTCTCGTGTATTTTTCTTTAGCCTCCTTAAGAGAATGAACTCCATTCCCTTGGTAGCAAGTTTCTAGGCGTGGTTTTTTTTTTTACTCTTCAATTCTTTTAATATCTACCAGTGGACCACAGCTTCTTGGCAGTGGACACAGGCAACTTGCTAATACCAGGGTAGTGTTACCAAATTGCTTCAGAGGGAACTCTTACTTGGAGCCGTGGGCTCCTGGGCAAGGCTAAATAAGATCAAATGGAAATCACTGAAGGCTCATGGAGTAACATATAACTTAGTTGTATGAAGGAGAGGAGCAAAGAAAGTACACTTCAGTTGTGACATTTGTGACACCATAAGTGTTTGGAGTTCTGGGTGATAGAAGGGAAGATGAAAATCAGACATAATGAAGGATGGCCTCTGTGACACTGGACTTAGTTCTGTATTATTCGTCTCAATGTCCTTTAGTCATCAGAGTGTGTGTATATGTTGGTGTTCATCTACCTAATAATAGTAGCCCACCCCCTCTATCCATATTATATATTTTTATTATTTATTAAGACTTTACTTTTTTAGGGCAGTTTTATGTTCACAGCAAAACTGAGGGACAGGTACAGAGACTTCCCCATATACTCATTGCTGCCACATATGCACAGCCTCCCCTGTTATCACCTGCCCCCACCAGAGGGGTACATTTGTTACAGCTGATGAACCTACATTGACACATAATCACCCGAAGTCCATAGTGTACATTAGGGTTCACTCTTGGTAGTATACATTCTGTGGGTTTGGTAAATGTATGTAATTATATGTATACATCATTATGGTATCATACAGAATATTTTCACTGTGCTAAAAATCCTCTGTGTTCTGCCGATTCATTCCTACCATGTATTTTTAACCTTTCAAAAATATTTCCAAATACTTACTACATCCCCACTATGAAGCTTGGAAGTTTCAGTAGAGTAGGAAATTAAAGTGCAGACAGTTTATACAGTTAGTAATACATCTAGAAGAAAACCCAGATCTCTTAATTCCAAAATATCCCATACTATGCTTTGTCCACCAGTGAATAAATGGAGAAGGTTGATGATTAAATCACTTCCTTACAAATGGCTGAGACAAATGGGTAGCTTTAGGGGCCCTAGAGGTAATTTTGTGTATAGCCATCCTTGAAAAAATAAATTTGAAAGACATCTGCAGTTGTTGGAAGGAGGGAAGAGATGCCATCACGTGGTATTCATTTGCAGGGATCAGATTTTCCTGAGTCAGAAGGGGGTTAAGAGATCTGCCAAATGCTTGGGAATGGGTTCAAATTATTGCAGAAGTGCAATGGAAAAACATGATTGATTGAGCTCAAGAGTATTTGCTCTATTCTTCAATAGGTTGCCTTCCTGCTGTTCTTCCTCCCAATTTTATGACTCCCCTTTAAAAACTTATCTCTTAATAGGAATGATCTGAAACCCTTATCTTGACTTTCCAAGCAAAGTGAATACATTTATGAATGTGTGTGTTTATTATTTTTATATTTTCACGGTTACAGCTAAGCTATGCTCATTCTTGTTTTTGTATTTGACAGTTATTTAATATTAACTGGTCACCAAGAGTGTAGTGAAAAATGAACTAGATCTATAACCTAAGAGAGATATGAAGGAAAATAGAGGGCCCTATCCTTAAGTGGCTTATGGGATACTGCCCTTCAATGGGGCACAGACTTTGTCTTGCCTCCCATTGCATCACTACTGCTCTCAGTTGTAGAATAGGGCCTGATGTGTGATAAACATTTAGTAAATATCTGTTGAATGAATGAATCCACACTTGAACAAAATCTTATAAAATGACTGCTAATAGAGTGCACGTTATAAGAGGCTCTAGGGAAAAGCAGCGATCAGGCTCAGGTAAGATTATTCAGGAAGAGCTCCTTGAGAGTTTACTGATATGGTGAGGAAGGATGAAGAAATGATCAGACTAATACAAAGGTTGATCATTTGCATAGTAGGCCTGGTAGAATTGTAAGGCAGTAGGAGCCTAGAACATTGACAAAGGCATTTCTAAGAGGCATATCTAGGATGGACAGGGGACAATGAGACAGTAGATCGGGGGGTGAATTGAAAAATACCAAGTGGTTTAAAATATGGATGAGAAAGAATAGCTGTGGTCTAAAGAAGTGAGAGAGGAGGTGTAAAGTTGCCTTCGATATATAGTAGGTACCTAATCAATAGTAGTTCAGTGGATGTGCTAGCAGTAGATTGCTTTTGTTCTTAAATAAGGCAGTGCCATAATGTTCTACTCGAGCAAGTCTGTTATAGCAATTGTATGTCAGATGGACTGATTGTGCGTGTGTGTATGTGTGTGTATTCATCTGTGCATAGGTGCTTGTGTGTAGATGGGAGAGGGCAACAAAGTAAGAAGATCTATTAGGTTATTATTCTAATCATTTAGTTGTGAAATAAGGACTTAAACTATGTAGGCTATGAAAATGTAAGGAAATGAAAGAATATGAGAGATGTTATTTAAAATTAAGATATAGTGACAGATTGGATATGGTGGTCAAAGGAAAGAGGGAAGAAAGGACAATAATTCCAAGATTTGGAGACTGGAAAAACAGGATAAATGATTATAATGGCTGAACTATTGAAGGGATAGCAGTTTGGATAAAGATGAAAGCACATTGGGGCACATTGTTTCAGAGTGAGAAATCTTGCCCCCAGCTAGGGGTCTGTGACTAAAGAGAGTAATAATAACATTAAAATATGAATATAAGCAGTTGTGAGAATTGTGGCATGAAGGAAATCTCCAGTAGTGCTGAAGTGGAGAGCAGGGTTTCTCAACCTCAGCATTATTGACATTTGGGGCCAGATAATTCTTTGGTGATAGTGATGGAGGAGGCTGTCCTGTGCATGGTGGGGTGTTGAGCAGTATCCTTGGCTTCCAGTCACAAGATACCAATAGCAACCTACCCCCAGATGTAACAACCAAAAATGTCTCCACACATTGCTAAATGTTCCCTGGGGATAAAATCACCCCCAGTTAAGAACCGTCAGTATAGAGGTAAAAGAGTAAACTACCATAGATTGGACCTTTGGGGTATAGCAGGAGATGGGGATGAAATTGGAAGGGAAGGTGGGTCTAAAAGATCAAGACAGAAAGTAAGAATGATTTAAGGAACCATGTTAGGAGAACACAGGTTTAGGGAAGCTAGGGAAGGGGGGTTTTGACAGGTTTTTGAAAATTGGCATTTGGTAAGAAAATTTAAATGGATGGAATGAGTTCCCCCATTCACTGAGTATCTAGAGGGAACTCGGTTCTGGCTTCTTCTAGAGATCTGTGGGTACTTGTCTCTACACCAGAACCACTACCTTGGCTTTAGAAACTTTTCAAGTGAACTTTCACTTCCTTGAACACTAAAGGCATAGAAAAATAAATCATCTAGGATCCTATAGAGAGTACACACCTTATGTGATCTGTCTCTTACATGTACATACACACAAACGAAGGCAGGACTTTTATGGGGTTTTTTTTACCTCCAAGAATATACCTATATAGATTTCTAGGATCCCATTTTGTCCAGTCCCCTTAGTTACTGGTCAGTGGTGAAGATGAAAAGGGGAAGCTTAGATTCATAAAATATTTGTGAATTGAAAGACTATTAGATAGACATCTGTCTATCCTACTGTTGCTGGTTTTTTGTTGCTTTTTTTAAACTTCTTAAAACCTAGTGGGCAAGGCGTTCCTAAGAGAGAGAATGCCATATCCAAAGGCAATGAGGGCTAAAATACGAGGGGGTCCTCGGGAACCTAAAGTTATTTAACCATGCTGAAGTGTCAAGTGTGAAAAGATGATGGAGTGAGGTAAGATGGGAAGCCCATTCTTTAGGGAAAAAAGACAAAGCACAAGAACATATATACAGTAGACCCTTGAACAACACTGGTTTGAACTGTGTGAATCCACTTAAATGCAGACATTTTCAGTAGTAAATACTATGGTGCTACACGATCTGCCACTGGTTGAATCCCTGGATATGGAACTGTGGATATGGAGGAACCACATATATGGAGGGCTGCCTATAAAGTTATACATGGATTTTCGACTGCAGGGAGGGTCAGCACCCCTAACCCCCATGCTGTTCAAGGGTCAACTGGATATTCATATGTATCTTCAAAGATGTAACAGTCTTTTTCTTGAAATTTTTATGTAGAACCCTCATTGTAAAACACATAAAAGTGGAGCCACTTGATACAACTCACCCATTGTAGTGGCTTCTGAAGCACTCCTTAGAACAGTAGGACTGTGGAACACAGTTTGAAAATCACTCCAAGGGCTGGCACCTTATCTATAAAGGAGCAGATAGTACATATTTTCAGTTTTGTGGACCATAGAGTTTCTTTTGCAACTGCAACTCTCAACTCTGCCATTATGGCAGGGAGGCAGCCCTAACCAATAGGTAAATGAATGGGCATGGCTGGATTTGGCCCACTGCTGACCATTTTGGTTTGCTGACCCCCCAAAACCCCCGTCATTTTTTTTTAACAAATGGGGACTCTGAGGCTGAGAACAGGGAAGCAAATTGCTATTAAAAACAGAGCTAAGACAAGAACCCAAGTCTCCTGATTGCCACCTTGTTCCTTTACCTTTCAATTTGCTGTCAAATAGAAATTCCTGGGTGTGTGTGTGTGTGTGTGTGTGTGTGTGTGTGTGTGCGCGCGCGCGCATGCGCGTGTGGCAGGGAATGAGCTCTGCCTAAGTGTCTTTAGTTAAACAGTACCTTTGACTATAGTTAAAGTATCTCTCACAAAGTGGAGGTGCTCTCTAAATCGTGTCATTTTGAGAGAATATGGTGTCCTTGCAGCTACTCAGTACTCTCTTCTAATTGTATCTCCAGTGAAAGGCCTTGCCCTATAAAGATATCTGAAGCTCTGTTGCTTGAAGGGTTTGAGGCCTAGTGTTATATGTCTTCCTGGGGAAAAATAGCTGTGTTTTTAATGTCTTAATTGATGTGTTTATTAGAGTTATTGAGATAATGAGAACCATGTCAAGGCTATCTGGAATGAATGTTCAATGTTGAGAGGACTAGAGTATGTGTGACTTGGGATTAACTTTTTCTTTAAAAAAGAAAACTCTGTGCACTTTTTGTGCCGGACACTCTACTAAGCACTTCATTTGTTATCTCATTTGCTCCTTTTAGAGGTATATCAAATGATCATCATCTCTATGTTATGTATGAATGAGTAAAGGGAAGTTCAGGGAGATTAAGTAGCTTTCCTCAGGTTGCATACCTAGTAAGTGGGGAGCCAACATTTGGACTGGGGTAGCCTGAGGCCAGAGCTCATGACCTTAACGATTTTACTGTATGGCCTCTCTCTTTACCTAGAAGGAACCATTGACATTTCTGATGGCACTGAAAGGTGAAGTTGGGGATCTAGGATGTCTTAATTACTGAGCTAACATTTGAGGAACTTAGCACAGGAGATAAGTTTATAGAAGAGAGGCAGAAAAGGGGATTTACCATAATGAAGGAAAAAGTGAAGCATATAAAGTTCAGGATAGTACAGGTGTTAATAAGCCGCATAGACCTTTGTTCCTTTCTATGTATAGATGAGATCTAGAAAACATAGAATATGTAACTTAGAAGATAGCCTGCTTTGTGGATTGCATCTTTAGAGGGTCTTGCACTGGTAGCTTCCAACAGTTGTCCTTTTGTACCCTAAATTACCTAGGTATTAAGCATTTACTAGGTGATCTTGGTGTTTATAGCTGAGCTGCACTTTTTCTTCGTCCTGTATATGGGTATTGTGATTCATAATTGGACATAAAGTTAAGAGATTCGTTAGGGAAGATGTAAAAGTTTCCCTCAGAGAAAACTATGATAGGCAAAGCGTTTGGGGAATTTTTAAATTATCTGGAAAAATTCCTGGGGATTTGGATATTATGTTGTAAAATCTTCTCTCTTATTAAAATAGTTATTTTGGGGACTTTAATGTCCGTGACTCTTGGTTTTAATATCTGCAAATGTCCTTGATTTTCCATACTACTCGATGGTTATTTGGATCTGCTGACATAATAGATTGGCACTTTGCACAATAAAAAAAAAGATATGCAAAAGAAAAGGAAGTAGAAGAATTATGCCAACAATAGAGGTCCTGGTACCTTGTGGAAAATCATCCCAGTGGCAAAGCACGATGGGATTTTCCTTGGCCTGGTTTGTGGAAGTTGTCTGACTTGTGTGACTATCTTCAGCCAACTCAGAAAACTCTCTGGGCCTTTATTGCTTTTCCCTTCCAGACAGTTGGCTCAGTGACTTCCACTGCTGGGGATTCCTTAGCTAAGACATTGAGGATTCCTTTCTCAAGAAAGGCAGGGCATAGAGAAATACACCTAGTCCTGACTGCTTATTTTTCAGTTCTCTGAGCTTACGTTGCAGTACTTTACCGTCAAGGCAAGAACTGCATACTATCTAACTTTAATTGCCTTTAACTATAACTCCCGTAAGCCTCAGTAATTATAGTTAACACTGTCTGCATTAACATTGCACTGCTCCCCTAGGGTTTTCAGAGCGATTCACAAATAAGTGCATTCAACTTTAAATAGCTCATCAGGATTATAGAACCCAAAAGGCAAAGGATGGAGGATATTTCCTGCTCTCCAATTATTCAAAGCTTAGCAAATAGGAAGGCAGAGGCATCCATGGCCTAAAGGTCTTGATTGCCCTAGTCAGTGTTATTACAAATAGTCGCATATCCCAGGAAAGAAAGGTTTAAGCTTATTGAGAGGATGAGAATGGCGATTTTTGTTTCTTTTATTAACTAGGGAAAGGTCTAATGGATAAAAACATTTAGACTTATAACTCACCTCAACTGGTTTACAAGGCTAGATTGAACTAGGCCTTGGAATGAAAGGAAATGTCAAGAAGTGTAGCACGAATTTTTAAAGTTTTCCCAGTCACCTAGGCAAGGCATAATGCAAGTCTGGTAGGAAAATATAAGTTTTCTTCCACCTAGAGAAAGTTCAGGAATTCTAATTTGGAGAGAGAGCAGTTATAAGACAAGGAGAGTTTCCCCATTAGCACATGCCATTGCTGTCTGAGTGGACATTCTAGAGAGCAGTGATTTGGACACATTACCACGAAGGTCTTACCTGGTTTCTGCAATGAGGGTATCAGGTTGGTTCTGCTGGTCTGGCCCCAGCTAAATGGATGTGGGCAGTGCTGGTAAAATGGGTAACCTCTTACATTGCAACTGTCTATCTAGGTATCTCAAGGGCTTGAGAATTTGTTGGAAAGTTAGAGTTGAGCTGAATTCTTGAATTTCCTTTGGACCATGTTATCAATAATATTTTCACATTTAAATCTTAATAATGAGAGTATCCCTAACCGCAGGTTTCACGAAAATAATAATAACAGATGTGACCAGCTTGGAAGAATTTCTACTTTAGAAAGAGTCCATGCGTTGATTTTATTAGCAAGAGAGGCACCCGCACAAGTATTATAGGTATGAAGAAGCACCATCTGCTCATTCCTAACAATTTGGGAAGGCTGCACTTTCCCCTATCTTCTTAGGTGTTGAGGGTATGTATGCCTTCTTTAAAAAGCTCTGAAATTCTCTTCATTCCTTCATTTCAACAGAGTCGGGGATTTACCATGATGGGATTTGCCTTGGAAGTTACAAGGGTACAAAGAACTCAAACTCTTAGTCCCAACCTGCTTCTACCTTTGTTTTTGGTTATGGTTCATAAGCTTGCAAAGAGGCAGAATCATATTTGATCTCATTTAGTCTTAGATTTGATTCATTACTTTGCATCTTTAGATATCTTTAAAGGTCCCAGAGTGATAGTTGAGAGATTACGGTCCAATGTTATCAACTCAGGCTCATGAGTGAGGCAGAAATCGCAAGTGACCTGTGTTCTTTTAATAAGAACTGGGGGAGGGGGCAGTGCTGGTCAATAAAGAGACTAAAGATGAACCATTGCATGGCAGCTTCACTTTTTTTTTTTTTTTTGGCTACACCGCGTCTTAGTTGCAGCATGCGGGATCTTCATTGCGGCACGCGGGATCATTAGTTGCGGCGTGAGGGATCTAGTTCCCTGACCGGGTATCGAACCCGTGCCCCCCGCATTGGGAGCGCAGAGTCTTAACCACTGGACAACCAGGGAAGTCCCAGCAGCTTCACTTTTGAGGAGCAGAAACATTCCAGGAGAGCAGTGATGATTACATCGAGTAATTACCAGGACTGTAGAGTTCAGAAAGACAATTCTGGCCTCCCTCTACGTGCAGCAGTTGACCACCCTTTTTCTCTCACTTGGAGAGGAGACAGCTATATAAAGTGGGTAGGCTTCCTTTCCATTCCGAATTAAACTCTTCTCCCTGGAGAGCCCCCCTTTTATTTTTTTAGCATTCCCCTACTATAATGACCAAAGTAAGATATACCCTCTCCCAGAATATTACAGTTTATAGAGTGAAGAAGAGCAGAGGTGAGGACATCCATAAATGGGAATCTTAAGAGCTTGCCATCTAAGACAGACTCTACTGATAGAAATAGACTTGGGGAAAACATAGAGATGGGGAAGGAGGGAGAGATGAAAAAGGAGCTCGTAATTCCTATCCCTTGAGACATTATCTGTATGGTAAATACAAGGCAGCCCGATACTCATGAAGGACCTTCTTGCCATTCATGCTTTTCTGGAGCTGGACAGGAAGAGATCTAAACACAAGGCTGGATTTGGGGGCTGTATAACTGACCCTGTTGTTCTCTTTCCTTCTATCTTGTAATTCTCCCAACCTGGATTTTCAGCTGAAAAAGAAGCAAGTGTACGTAGATAAGGTGGAAAAGATGCAGCAAGCTCTCGTACAGCTCCAGGCAGCGTGTGAAAAACGAGAGCAGCTGGAGCACCGTCTCCGGACACGACTGGAGAGAGAACTGGAATCCCTCCGAATCCAGCAGGTATAGACAACGTCAAGAAAATGAGTTGCTCCTGATTGCTTATTTGTCAGATAGTGTCTGACATGAGAATCCAAAAACACACTCTTACTCATCTTCAGGTTTTTTGCCCCAACTGATCTTACTCCAGGGCGCCTCCCAATTGTAAAGATGAAGTTGGCTTCCTTAGCTTCCTATCGCAGCAAAATCCTTAATGCCTATTATCTTGCACTTTTTGTTTTCATATGAACCCCAGAAACGGTAGGCCCTATAAGAAGTGAAGATACTATACAGATAGACTCCTGGACATTTTAGGATTGGAAATGGTCTTTAGAATCATTTGGCCATATATCTCCTCATTTTTAGATGAGAGAAAATCAAGACCCAGGAAAGGTGGCATGACTCCCTTAAGGTCATACAACAAGTTTAGGGGCAAGGCAGAGACCAAATCCTAGATTTTTAATTTCCGTTTCTATGGAGAACCATGCTGGCCGGCAGGGCTAGTGATTTTTAAACCATTGATCCACTTTCTGAGCAGCACGACCATTTGACACGGCAGGCTCCTTTCGTGATCGAGAGTCTCGTACTCAAGCCCGAGGTAGAAAGTCCTATGAATTCCCCTTGCTTCTGAATCGGAATCCAAACTGAAGTGGCTTGGGCAGTAATCCTTTCCAAAGATGAGGGCTCTTCAAATGGGACTCAGCCACTGTGGTCCTAACTCATTAACATCCGGGGTCTCGGCATCTCCTCCAACAGCGCCAGGGCAACTCTCAGCCCACCAATGTTTCAGAATACAATGCCGCTGCACTGATGGAGCTCCTTCGTGAGAAGGAGGAGAGGATCCTGGCCCTGGAAGCTGACATGACTAAGTGGGAGCAGAAGTATTTAGAGGAGAATGTGATGAGACATTTTGCTCTGGATGCTGCAGCCACCGTAGCTGCTCAGAGGTAAGTAGCTGGCTGGTAGAGTCCCTGAATGAAGGGCAGGGGTGGTGTGGAGAACAGAAAAGTGACTGATGAATAGACTTTCCATGTTTTTTTGCCCATAATGTTGTTTCTTTTTTCTCAGTTTCTGCTTAAGTGTGTGGTTTTTGTTTTTTTTCAATCTGGTTATGCAGAGACTGAACAACTGTGGGGCAGAGGGTCTGGGATTTGTAAATTAAAGTTACTGACGAACTTACTGGAATCATAGTTCAGCTTTCTTCAGGAGCCAGAACACTTGCAGATGGGATCAACTGAACGTCCGCACACCTCCTTCCCCAAAGCCTCAGGTTCTTTCAGCCACATGTGTCGGTTTCTTTGTTTAGCCGCAGGACTGGAATGGAAGTTTCTCCAGAGAAATGCCACTCAGAAACTAAATGTCACTCAGGAGTGGCTACTGACATTTGATAGCTCTGGCTTGTCCAAGGTATGCCAAAGACTGTGCTGAACATGAATCTATCCCTGCCCTTTGAGAAGGTCTATATTTGAAGCCCACATTCTCTGTGCCTCCAAGTTCATCACATGTAAGCAGTCACATTCCACTTGGTAAGGGAGAGAAAGTGGCAGGAGGCGTTTTCATTTTTTGCCCTTTATGTGTTCCCCTTTTCTCATTATAAACATTTATTATTGCTCTTTGGAGGACACAGTGCTCTTATCCAGTTTGTCTCGCTGCTGTTTGTAATCATCAGTTGGGAAAGAAACAAACGCTAAATTCAAATCAGGAGATGATGTGGATTGTTGGCGATACAGACAGGGCCATGGTCTGGAGTTGGGTCTCTAAAGCAGGCTATAGCATATTGCACCCAGATAGGTCTCTATCCAGAAAGTTATTAAAAACCATGGCGTTGTTTTTAGCATTCTCCTAAATGCGGTGAGCCGGCAGAGCCTGGCAGCACTTGCCAGACTTTGGGTTGGAATATGTGTGTGGAGGAGGCAGTGGATACATTTATTTTCGAGTCCTTCTCATCCCAAATCAGAGGAAGGTCAATGCTTAAAAGCTGGACTGGTGGTTTGTAAACCTATTCCCAATTCTTCAGGAAGACATCTTACGTTTCTCTAACATGCTCTGTCTGTCTCCAGATACCCCCTAGAAACCTTAAACAGATTGCAATTGCCTGTGCCTTGATTTTGAGGTCCTCATGGGCTTAAGCTTACCTGTCTTTTTTTTTTTTTTTTTCTGAGAACGGTGTGCTCAGTCCATGCCAGTGTAGTAATAGAGTGCAGAGAAGCCCCAGCTGGGCTGGAAGATGGTTGATAAGTTTGTAGGCAGCTTAGAAGCAGAATGAAGTGTAATGTTAGCTGTTGGTTCCCAAGAAAACACCTGTGCCCAGTGCTTGTTCAGAGGTTATTCAGGAAACCCTAACACTGACAAAGAGGTGCAGGGCATTTTGGTCATCTTTGAGCAGAAACTTAGAAAGATACAGCTCATGAAAGTGTGCGGTGTGAGAAAATGTTGGAAAGCCAGGGTTCTTGGTGCTGGGAAGTTCACTGTTGAAACTGACTTCAGAATAGACTCCAAGTCAAAATGCAGGAAAGCTAGGAGGTTGTCATTTGGGGGCCTTGTATAAAGAAACTACCCCTTTCCTTCCTCCCTGGAAAGTTTTGAATATTGGGAGAATCCCCTTTCAGATGGATTTCTTTCCAGAATCTGTTGGCTCCCATAAAATAGATTTAATTTAAATTGAATTCCTTTAAATCACCAGGTAGAAAGTTTCCATGCAATCACTGTTTTCAGTAAATGCTTATCATTTAATATGGTAAAAAGCAGTCAGTTCCCACCTAATAGGAACACTTTGTAATAGTTTCCCGGACAAACATTCCATATCTGGACTGTGTACCTTTTGATGCCTATTAATACAACCCACAGAAAAGACTGAGAGATTGTATTTGAATTCCTGTAAAATGAGAGAATTGGACTAGGTGATTGTTCCAGACCCTTCTATTGCTAAGATTATACTATTTTTCCAAAGATTTGCTTCTTATGCTCTGCCACGGAGATTAGTTTCCTTCTCCTCCTTTCTTTCTTTCTTTATGAGATTTCAAATTTGGAAAGTAACATTCAGAAAACTTTGTTTCAGAACCTGTGGGCTCTTCTGCCTTCCCTTCCAACATCTCTTCTTGCCATTTCTTTTCTGTCCAGTGATTTCACTTTCCCTCCTCCCAACCCTAAATGTACTGACCAAGGTTCTGTTCTTCACCCCTTTCTGTAGTAAAGGCTTTATATTCTATTTTCTTCCAAAATAATTTTTAAGTGCCTAGGATATTGGCTGCAGATGGAAAGTGCTCAACATATGTTTGAGTAATGAAGGAAGGAAAAAAAGGAGAAAAAAGAAAGAGGGCAAAAGGAAGAAGTAACAGAAGAAAGGAAATGCTTTCTAACTCTATACAACTTAAATCCTTACATCTAGTGCCACATTGTACCAGCCTGCTCAGTTTCTGTGTATTCTGCTTATTATTCTGAGATATTAAGTATCTCAAACTTAATATACTTGTAAAATAATAGCTCATACATAAATAATAAGTTGTGCAATTAGGAAATGTTGCTGGGGTCATACAGTGGTAGTTGTAGAAATTTTTCAATTGAAGTACTATTCACATATTTAAAAACCATGTGAATTTAAGTGTCTGGTTTGGTGAATGTTGGTAATTATATATAATAATGTAGCCACCACTACCGTCAAGATAGAGGACACATTCTAAAGTGCCCTTATGCCCCTTTAACTTGATCCCCTCCTCCCATGCCTGACCCCAGACAACATCTGTTGTCATTGTAATTTTGCCTTTTCTAGAACGTCATATAAAAAGAGCCATATAATATGTACTTTTTCTGTTTGATTTCTTTCACTCAGCATGATTACTTTGAGCTTGCTCTAAGCTAATGCGTATATCAATAGTTTATTCCTTTTTATGGCTGAGTAGTGCTCCATAGCATGGATGTACCACAGTTTATGCATTCACTTGATGATGGATATTCGGATTGTTTCCAGTGTTTGGCCACTGTGAATAATAAAATATAGATTTTTAATATAGGAATAGACATCTGTCTTTTCTCAGGTGAGAAGACATATTGGGTTATCTGTTTTATACCCATTCCGGCATTTTGATTCTGTGAAGCATCTCTTGTCAAAGGGAAAGCTGTCAATGCAAGAAATCACACGTAGTGTTTACTATATAAGATATGCTTCTAAGCGCTTTACAGTTATTGCTTATCTTCACAATAATTCTTTGAGAGAAGTACTGGTATCCATTCTACAGATGAGGAAACTGAGGCACAGACAAATTAAAGAATTCCCCTAAGATCACACAGCTACTAAGAGGCAGAAGAACCAGGACTTAAATCTACACTTTTGACACCTTGAGTGCTATATATACTCTGCTGCCTCCCAGATAGGATGATTTCAAAGATGGTGAAATAGGGAGTATTACCTGTTCAAGAGTTACTATTTGAGGCTTATTATTTAGTTTCTTAGACTATTATAAATAATCACAAAACATGGCCTATATTATAACTTCATATTATTGTGTTCCTAGAGTATTCCTCTCCAGATGCTTAATGTAGATGAGGGAAATTACTACCAAGTAGGAGTTCATCTCAGAAGAACTGATTTGGCAGTGCAGATCTTTAGTTTCAGCTCACAAATGGTGATTTATTTCCGCATAGCAGCAAAAAGATAAAAAGATAACACACCCCATCAACCAGTAATTTATTTCTTTGCATTTACTGAATCAGGTTGTTACCTTTCTCTGAATGTGCAGTGTTTCACTTTTATTTGGGACAAAGTAAATCTGGGAAAGAAGGAAGTAAAGAAAGGGAAAGCAGAAGGTAGAAACTGGTCACACACGTGACGCATGTCTACCTAGTCTTGCGTTGTGGAGGCCTTTCTCAGGTTCCGTCCCCTGCTTTCTTCTCATTCTACCTTCTGTCTTAGTTATCTTGTTCTCTACTATAGCTTCAAATAGTAACTCTGACATCTCTGAGATTAAAGTTAGAATTTTCAACAACTTGTTGGATGGATATTGTCATATGGCTATCCATAAGACACTTTAAGTCCACTGTAACTAAAATCAAAACCCATTATAGGGCTTCCCTGGTGGCGCAGTGGTTGAGAGTCCGCCTGCCGATGCAGGGGACACAGGTTCGTGCCCCGGTCCGGGAAGATCCCACATGCCGTAGAGCGGCTGGGCCCGTGAGCCATGGCCGCTGAGCCTGCGTGTCCGGAGCCTGTGCTCCACAGTGGGAGAGGCCACAACAGTGAGAGGCCCGCGTACCGCAAAAAAAAAAAAAAAAAAAAAAAAAAAAAAAAAAAAAACAACCATTATAGGCATTTTCCAAAAAGAAAGAAAGTTCTCCTTGGTTTCCTATCACAGAAAACGAGCAGTATGCCATCTTTTCTGGTCATTTGAATTAGAAACAACAAAGTCCTCATTCATTCTTCCCTCTCCCTAACACCCACATTTAAATAGTCTCCAAGTTCTAGCAGTTCTGCGTCCTGTAGCCTGTTTCCATTTCCCTTGCCACTTCGCCGGGTCCTGTTTTCAATATCTCTTGCTGGGATTATAACCTTTCTGACTGGTCTGCCTGATTCCAGTATTATGGCCCCTCTAATCCCTCCATTACATTTCAGCAGAGATAATGCTGTCTTCCTGAACCACAGCTTGGATCATTTCATTCCCTTTGAAAAGCTCTAATAAGCTTCACCGCCTATTGGAATAAAGTCCAAACTCATTTCTGTAATAGTTGATTATTTACTTTTTTCCCCTCCCCTTGCAAGTTCCCTACAGTCGGGGACTAGTCTTATCCATGTCCATCCACTCTCCAGCCTCCCAGGAACTTCAAACACACTGCTCCACTCATGGTTGAGTTCCCATTTTAAATAAACAAAAGGGTGCTACCGATAGGAAAAAGATGGACTTGAAGTTTAAAAGGCCGCTAGATGTTTTAATTAGGAGGTCATGGGTGACATTCTAGAAAGCAGTGTAAGTAATGTGACAGGGATAACTTCATCAGAGGAAGGAGAAAGAAGATGACTGGAGGAATAGTTGCCAGAAACCATTTACTTAAGAATTTGAGGTGCAGGATAGTAATTCAGGGATAATGCGGTTTGGGGTCTGTAGGTTGTCATTTCAAGCCCAGCATCTCTCTACTGATGTGCTTAAGGGTAGGCTCAGAGTACTGGAAGTTAGCAGGCCAAGTTGCTCCCTCAAATGCTGTGCCTGCTTGCTTTTGCTTAAGCCATTGCTCAGTAGCCCCAGTCTTCTAGAAGGAAGATTGATGTTGAAGGCCGTCCTGGCAGCTCTGTAGGAATTCACTAAGTGCCCCACATTTTCAGGCTCCATTCCTGAGGAGTTCACAGTGTCCATATCAATTAGCTGGCAGGGCTCTGTGTCCCCAGAATGGTCTTTTATGCAATGAAAGTGGCTCCCCCAGGGACAAACCGTACGCTCAAGTCCCCAGTGTCCGTAGACACTATGCACTTTTAAAAGAGGCCTGCCTCTGAAGCCTCTGCCATCACATTGGAACTCTGCACTGCGGGGATCGCCTCCAGGATCATACCAAGAGCTGGAATTCATTCAACTCATACTCTCTTGTATGTTATTCTCTTTCTACCTACACTTTTCTCCCTTAATAATAACTTGTTGAGTGTTTTTACTGTGCCTGGCACTGCATGTTTTACATGCAAACTTTCATTTCATCCCCCCCAAAATCCCATGAGATATAAGTATAATTATTATCTCAATTTTGCAAACAAGGAGCCTGAGGCTTAGAGCAGTTAACCCAATTCCTGAGCTCATAGAGTTTGTTAGTGGCAGAGGACTAGGGAAAGTGGGACTTGACCCTGGCATGGCCTATAGTCAGGGCCTGTGCTCTCAACACTACACAATGCTGCTTCCTCTTGGGTACTTTGGAACACAGGGGCCATTCCCAGTAGGACTACAAGCCAGTGAACTGCACTAGAGCAAGTGTAGAATTCCGAGATACTAAAATATTTTGAATTTAGCAAATGATGAAAGCCACTGGGGTCCTTTCCCTTCTTGTTCTCCAGTTATTTCACCATTCAAATGAATTGTTTCCACCTTGCATATAAGGTGAAGCATTTTGGGGAACAGTAGTTTTGCAGAAGCTCACCAAAATTCCCCAACTTTAATACCAACTTTCTGCCTCTTCATTTCCCTGCTCCTTCACAGCCATCTGCACTGGTCACAATCTCTATGCTAACAGGACGTAACCAGCTGCCAGCAGAAGAGATGCCTGGAGTTCTCCCACAGATCCTCATTCTCAGAGGAAGTATAATGCAGCAGTGCCAGTTCATTGTTTCCTCAGCCTATAGTCTGGTTTTCTTTAAGACCAATATAATTACATCAGCATTCTTCCTAAACTCGTTTTCTTTCCCTCCAAGTTACTCAAATGCGATCCAGTTTTCTTTCTTCCCTTCCCTCTTTACTCTACCACTAGTTCTAAATGAACTAAAGAAAGATGCATGACGTCACTTATCAGGAGGGTATAGGATTCCCATTATGTGTTTGACTTGTGCTGTTTAAACATCAGCCTTGCCCATGGGTTACATCCTTTCCCCTCCTCTCCTCTCCTCTCCTTTCCTCACTTCTCTTCTCTTCTCTCTCTCTCTCTCTCTCTCTCTCTCACACACACACACACACACACACACACACACACACACACACACACACACTCTCTCTCTTCTCCTTATTAATTACCCCTTGAGTTAATGGCCTGAGACACTTTCAGATGGAACATGATGGTCCCTCATGCAGTTGGGACCCTGGCAAGAGATTAGTCACTTAGTTGGGGGAGACTCATTGATTTGGCACTTGAATGTTTCAGATATAGCTTAGATAGGAATCAAGGGGCACGGACTCAAAGGCCCTGCTTCTCACTCAGCTCCCATGCCCTACCTGAACTTGGCTATTGACATGTCTAGAGTTCATTTCTAGCAAACACTCAGGTGGAGTTACTGCTGTTGAATGTAGCAATAGCTCTTTGGTACTTTCTCTGACTTCCTTCAAAGTCTAGCCTTTTCCCCTTCATGACTGTCATGAGAATAAAGTGGGCATATCTCATATGTAATATAAATAATCATATAAAGTGGAAATATGAATATCTTCCTATTGCCTGGTCATGATCTACAAACTTGAAGGGACTTTCTGCCAGAGGTTTTGGGAGGGTGTCTCTCTAGTTCTGAAGGCAAGCCTGTGCACTTCTCATAGAATTCATCACTGACTTTTGCACTTATGTCTGTCAATAACCTCTTCTAGCTCTGAAAGCTGAACCTTCCCATCTTGGAGATTCTTATCAGTAAGTCACCCGGAAACCGACCTTTCCTAATAAGTTTGATTTCAGTGTAGGGCCTTCCAGCCTAAGGCTTTTGACTTAGGACAGAGATTTTGTTGCCCTCCCGTCATTATCACTGCCATTTTCCTTCCCAGGGACACAACAGTCATCAGCCACTCTCCTAACACCAGCTATGACACAGCTCTAGAAGCTCGCATCCAGAAGGAGGAAGAAGAAATCTTGATGGCCAACAAGCGTTGCCTTGACATGGAGGGCAGGTAAAATGTTGATCTGGACTCTGGTGGATCTGAGAAGTTGATATGGAGACCAGATAGGTCAGTAGGGAAGGGCAAGCATCTTCATTCACAACAGGGGGACCTGATAATGCAGCCTCTCCCAACCCCTGCACCCCTGCCAGCCTGTTATTTAGGATTTGAGATGCAATGACCTTTACCTTGATCATTCCCACTAACTCTGGAATTCCAAGTAACACTGCTTTTCCCATTGTCCTTGGTAAATTGCTTCCATATGCCCTCTGCCAGGACTGAATTGTTGGTATTTGCACTCTGAGGTATTCTTTCTAGCATTGCACCTCAACTCTGTGGTACAGCAGAGTGCTCGGTAAAAGAACATCCACTCAGGGCTTCCCTGGTGGCGCAGTGGATGGGAGTCCGCCTGCCGATGCAGGGGACACGGGTTCGTGCCCCGGGTCCGGGAAGATCCCACATGCCGCGGAGCGGCTGGGCCCGTGAGCCATGGCCGCTGAGCCTGCGCGTCCGGAGCCTGTGCTCCGCAACGGGAGAGGCCACATCAGTGAGAGGCCCGCGTACCACACACACAAAAAAAAGAACATCCACTCAAACTCGGAGATAGGGCATCTGATGTCTCTTACAAGCGCGTGATCATTTACTTATTAGCCGAAGTAGCCCATTCTTAGAAGTTCTCATCTTCTCACTGACTGACTCATCATTTCCATTGACTCAGATTCTTCACTAGGGTACCCACTACATCAGTTTACTCTCTCATATACAGCCCTTCTTTTCACAGATACTTTTCTTTGGCTTCCTAAGGTTTAACTGACAACTCCTGGATGTTCCTCTGTGCCCATATGGGTGTGCATTAAAAATTGTTGCACACTGTCTCTTGTCTTACAACTCAGAAATAAGTAGACCACCCCCTAATCAAAAATATAACGGAAGCTCAAGTCCATGCAGGAAGTGAGACCAGAACCTGGAGGTGGCAACAGTGTTTTATATGTTCTTTGTCTTTGGCTCCTAGGATTAAGACCCTCCATGCCCAGATTATTGAGAAGGATGCCATGATCAAGGTACTCCAGCAGCGTTCCCGGAAGGAGCCAAGTAAGACAGAGCAGCTGTCATCCATGCGGCCAGCAAAGTCTCTGATGTCCATTTCCAATGCTGGATCAGGCTTGCTCTCCCATTCTTCCACCCTGACTGGCACCCCCATCATGGAAGAGAAGCGGGATGACAAGAGCTGGAAGGGGAGCCTAGGTAATGACAGTAAATAAGGAAGATTAAAGTGACACGTTTAAAGAGAGCCCTGACTTGGATATGTGCCCACGTGGCAATGAGAAGGAGTAATAGTCCCACTTCTAGAGAGGAAGATATACCTGGTTGGGTTTTGTCCTCCTAAGAGGCTGACTGCATATTTAGGAGACACCATGAAGTCTCACTGAGAGAACACTGGTTGAAGCCACAGCCCTAGACGATAAGAATCCTGAGTTCTGTTTGGGTGGGAAAGAAGATAACTTCAATTTCCTCTTAAAACTTCTCAGCTTTGGCCTTGGCCATGCGGAACCTTTTGTCTTTGTCCAAAGGCCATGTGGCTTTCGTGTCACTGAAAATTTCAAAATTCCAGCTTTTTCTGTGTTCTTTCCTCCCATATAATAGGAGGACGCAGAGTTCTAGTTAAGCTAAATGGAGCTGGGTGGCAGGTTTTTGTTACCAGAATATTCTGAGATGAGAACAGAATGTACTTTTTCATTCCATTCCTGTCCATTCCTTCCCCTCTAATCAAAACCCCAGAAGTATTGTGGATACCACGAGGCACATTTTTGGAGGCTGAGGAAACAAGCTATGTATATTTTAATTTGAGCTCTCTTTGTTGCTTCTAATACCTTTCTTGGTCCTCTGACACTTGCAGTGTCCTTTGCTTAGAGTAGGTATTTGGGGGACCATGGTCATGGTTAGAACCTTAGATCACACAATTACTATCACACTCCTCTGCGACCACAGACTTCTTTCCCTGATCCTTTCCAGCTGTTTGGTAATGGCTGGTGTTGGTTATAAGTGGAACCAAGTAGAAGCATTCTGACAGCTCGTTGGAAATCAATCACCATTGGAAAAATAAATCAGAACAGATACCCAGGACACTTAAAGGTTTAATACGTTTCGCTGGGGGATTAAAGAATGAGAACCAGAAGGGATCTGCCAAGTCTGAAAGAAGCTTTTAGCCACGGTGGGAGGTGCCTGACAAACTGATTCCTGGGTTCACTGGAGGCAAAAGTAGAGAATTTGGGACCATTCCTATTCCTCCTGAACCTCCTGCAAGGAAGAAGAGGTAATCGGATGTCTATATTGGAATAGCCTGTAGTTTTCTAAGCTCTTTCCCTCTTTCCTTTGTAGGTATCCTCCTGGGTGGAGACTACCGTGCCGAGTCTGTCCCTTCCACCCCCTCGCCTGTGCCGCCCTCGACTCCCCTACTGTCAGCTCACTCCAAGACAGGCAGCCGGGACTGCAGCACGCAAACAGAACGGGGAACGGAACCCAACAAAACCGCAGCTGTCGCTCCCATCTCTGTTCCTGCTCCAGTTGCTGCTGCCGCCACTGCTGCCGCCATCACTGCCACCGCTGCCACCAACACCACCACCATGGTAGCTGCTGCTCCAGTGGCTGTCGCTGCTGCCGCTCCAGCCGCCGCCGCCACCGCCGCCGCCCCGTCTCCAGCAACTGCTGCTGCTGCTCTCGCTGCTGCTGTTTCTCCAGCTGCTGCTGCTGCTCAGATTCCAGCTGCTGCCTCTGCTGTTGCTGCTGCTGTTGTTGCTCCTGCTGCTGCTGCTGCTGTTCAGCTTGCTCCAGCTGCTCCGGCTCCGGTTCCAGCTCCGGCTCCAACTCCAGTTCCGGCTTCAGCAGCGGCTCAGGCTTCTGCTCCAGCTCAGACTCAGGCACCAACTCCAGCTCCGGCTGCAGCTGCTCCTCCAGCTCCAGCTCCAGCTCCAGCTTTGGCTCAGGCTGAGGCTCCTGCAAGTCCAGCTGCCGGTTCTGGACCACGTCGTTTGTCTATACCAAGTTTGAGCTGCAATCCAGATAAGACAGGTAGTAATTCTCTGGATCAGGTAGCCCTGGGTTCCGCCCTCAGTGACAGATCGGGTGGTTGGCCCGCTGTTCAGGCACAGCCGGTCATATGGGCAGGGCTTTTCAAGTTCTAAAGCGGATTAATCAGAGGAGATAGGGGCAGAGAGTCTGTAAATGACTTCTCCAGGATAGAACGGGGATGAGTCAAGGTCATTTTCCCAGTAAAAGTAAATGCTCAGGTGAACAACAGGGGGAGTGTAGTGGGCCAATGTCACTTTGCCTGAGGCTTAATGGGGGCTCTAAAGCCACTTCTAAAATTTGAGTTTTCACCTTGTCCCTAAGTGTTTTCTAACCCCTTATTTCCATTTAGATGGCCCTGTTTTCCACTCCAATACTCTGGAAAGAAAAGCTCCCATTCAGATCCTGGGACAAGAGCCTGATGCAGAGATGGTGGAATATCTCATCTAAATGGCCTAATCAAGAGCTGCAGTTTATCAGCAAGAATGCTTTTAATCATTTTTCCCTTTTGTTTGTTCTTATTTTGAGGGTGAGGACAAGGGTTGGGTGGGGGGATGTTTTTTAAAGGGACTTTTTATTGAAACAACATAGTACTTAGGTAATACCATATGAACTCCAGTCTGTTCTGGTACACTTAGAGAGTACCTCTAAAGACAGATCAATGAGAATGTGCTCTAAAGTTTATTGTTGGGATTTATACAAATTCTGGGACTGTTAATAGCTGGATATACATCAGTGTTTTCAATGTGCTGAAATTTGTTTAGCATTTCCATATTCTGGATCATTCTTTAATCGAAGAGCACAGTATGTTTGGAAGACAGTGTGTAACATGTAGTTCAGAAGTCGAAGCCAGAGAGGATTTGGGTGTGTGCTGTTTTGTATAGTTTCCATCTAGGCAGCATCCAGAAAGAGCTCTCGCCTCGGGCACATGAAAGGGAATAGTTTTAAGAGCTATGTAAACTGGAGAAAAGGTAGGGAGTATTGGGGTGTGGAAGGGTGCTGGAGCTAATTTTCCCTCCCAATTTCCCAGCTACCCTGGGCCAGGAGATTGTGTTTATCTTTATTTCAGTGGTGCTTTGGAAGTGGATTCTTTTGGTTCCCTCGTGGAGGTTCATACATTCATATATATACTGTGGAGTAATTTATGCATTTGGATAATTAATATATTGCTTTCAGATGCTAGGAGAGTAAATTAGCTGAGTGATGTACAACTTCTTCTCTCTTAGGGAGTTAGACCATCCGAGGCCTTGATGGAGAGTTAGTTGCATGAGGCGCTGTATGCAGACTTGTGGTCTGTGTGTAGCCAGGAACATAGCTCGCTTGCCTTTCCCGAGACCAACCTGCTTAGTGTTTATTTCTTCTCCAGCACAAATTCACTGGCTGTGTCACCAGTCTCAAATTGCCAATCATTTGCAAAATGAGGAAGCGTTTTCGTTGACAGGTTGAATGCTTTGAATTTCTGGTGACTACTTTGAAATAACTCGTGTTGTTTTCCCAAATTCTTAGCATACGTCTTAAAAGGCATATATGACTATCACCTCCAAGGGAATAGCATCAGAAGCCCAAAGTACTATGCTGCAGTCAGGGGAGAGGGAGGCTGCAGCAGTATCCTCAGCTACCTCTTCTCACTGCCAGTGACTCCATCTTGGAATACCTTTGGAGAGCAGCAGGAAACGCACATGTGGGCAGGGACCAAAGAGGCCGTGGCTCCAAGCTTTGCCTTAGGTCTGCCTCCAGGGACACAGAAGGGCTGCCTGTTGCCACAGGTCTCTGCCCTGTGTCGCCTCTCTGCCCTTCATTAAGGTGATAAATCCATAGACAATGTCATTAAGATCAGTTTTCAGGGGTATTGGGGGGGGTGAGGGGAGTGGGGGTATTAGGTAAGGGTGGGGGGGTAGAGGTTTGGGGATATGTTAGTTAGAAACCAAATTCATAGAAGAGTAGGCCTGATATATTACATTGTGAGGCATAGTGGCTGGAAGGAACTTTAGCAATATAGCCATACCCCCTCATTTTAGTAATGAGGAATCTGAGACCTGGAGAGGTTAAGTGACTTTTTCAAGATCACACAACACAGCTTTCCACTCTGCCGATTACCATGCTTAATTTGGGAAACGCTTATATACAAAAAGCCCCACTTTAAGAAAAGACACTGACACGGTCCAGGGCACATGCATTTTGGAAAATGTCCCTGGCTTGAGTAATTTGTCCAAGGTTTTGAATTCCTATCTTGCCTCTCCTGCAGTGCCTTTTGCAAGGTTTTCCCTTTCCTGATCCTTATTTCAACACTGAGCCACATGAAACATCCCCCTAAGAAATCAACCTCACTTTTCTTGCTATGGGATTGGCTATCTCGGATCATCTTACAGGGTTCCTCTGCGAGTATAGGAATGGTATATTTAACAATGTTTTTCTGGTCATTCCTAAAGGGAATTATTTTGTATGTGGTGAGGGAGAGACAGGAGGGAAGGTGATGTGATTTTTCAGCCAGTCTTGACATTTTCAAAGATGAAGTGATCATCCTACACGAGTCCTCAGTCATCAAGTGAATCCCAAATAGAAATTAAAAGTGCAGTTGTGTTAATACTCATACTACCCTATAGTCACAGGGGAAAAAAATCCTTCAAATAGTAGAAGCAACAAGTAGCAAACTTCAGGACTGCTACTTTCTATTCAAATAAATAAAAAATAAATAAAAAGAAACCTTTCATCTACTCCTTTCATGGTTATGACACATTGCCAGAATTTTTGCTAGCTCTGGGAGCCGTCATTTTAATCACATTCTGTAAGGTGACAAATGTCATACATTCCACACTGTGGGGCAGCCATCTCTTTAGACTCATATATTTTGGGGAAAGGAGGAACTTCTTGGCCAACTACTATTTTGAACTTTCCACAACTTCTCTGCCCCCTCACACCAGAGGCAGTTCCTTTTGGCTCAATTTTTTATCACAGGTAATTTGCTAAAATAATATGGAACATCTAAGAGGTGGAAGAAGTCCATGTCAGTGTATTATGTTTACGAGGAAGATAGATCCAGCCTTTTCAGAAAATCTCTAATAGGTGTCATTTAAAAACTTCAGGTTTATGGGAGAAATCTCAAGTTAGCCACCTTTTCATGATTGTGTGGATGTAATAACATTTGGGGGATCTTTCTGGACTCCCATCTATCTATGCATTTTACTGGCACCTCAGGACAGGAGGGTGACCTTGTTGTCTTAACTTGTACTGCCTGGTGGTCTCTGGGGACCTTCTAAGTCAGTTGTACACCAATGTCCCATGTACAGAAAAACTTCATTAGAACAAACTTTACTTGATATAAAATTCCTATTAACAATTTTTTTATTAAATAAAACTAGCTTGAGCTGTCTTTTAAGATCATGTATCTTGATTGCTGTTTTAATGAAGGATTTATTCTCAGTGCTGCTTTTGAGCGTCAGGATGACAGGATAGCAGGAACCTGAAATATCTACCGTCATCTGCCATAGGAAACACACCGAGAGCCCCGTCGTGCATTCTTTTTCTTGTCACACAGTTGGGTTGGGGACACCAATTGGAAAATGGAACAAACTGATTGTGCAGACTACTTTTTTTTTTTTTTTTTTTTTTTTTTTGCGGTACGCGGGCCTCTCACTGTTACGGCCTCTCCCGTTGCGGAGCACAGGCTCCGGACGCGCAGGCTCAGCGGCCATGGCTCACGGGCCCAGCCGCTCCGCGGCATGTGGGATCTTCCCGGACCGGGGCACGAACCCGCGTCCCCTGCATTCGCAGGCGGACTGTCAACCACTGCGCCACCAGGGAAGCCCCAGACTACTTTTTATGAAGAGCCTAAACATAATGCGGCAGCTTCAAGTGTATACATATGCACTAACCTTTATGAATGATATTCTCATGTCTGTTAGCCATACCATCTCCTGTTATCTCAATTGCTCATTCACATATGGAATGTGTTACTTAAAATGTGTGCATTCTTACTGAACATGTTTTCAAAGGAAGGCATCAGCTATGGGCTAATTGCCACCAATTTTAGCCCGCCATGATCCTTGGAAATATAGCGTCCAAGTACCATCCATCATCAGTTGGACAAGTGTTGGGAGTTTGTTTATTTTTTTCCGGTAGCAACGATGGAGCCATCAAACCTCCTTCTGGCCTCCCTTGTGATTGATGGCATGTGTTTGTAAAATGGATAGCTGGGGTTGGCAGATGGCTAGACAGGGATCACCTTTGGTTTAAAATGTATGTGGCCCCATAATGATTGAGACCCCATTCTGTAATTGACTGAGCTAGTTCCAATAAAGTGAAGCAGGTTTGAATCCACTTTGTGCCTATCTTTTCACTGACAATAAACTTAGCTATTTTAAAATGCAATCCTGTGTGGAAAATGCTTTGGTGTTTACCCAACAGAGGCTTTATTTACGCTGTGTCAGTGATTACTTTCAATTCAGTATGCAGTGAAATGGCCTTTCAAGGGCAGCATGTGGCAGAATTTGCATTTGCTTAAAGTATGGAATGTGATTATAAAGTATTAAGACAACACCACCACGGGCCACATGGTCTAATCAGTTCCTTTATATACTCGCGAAGCATATATTAAAAGCTTTGCATCTTTTTATCTCCTGGTTCCAAGGGATAAAATGATGGCCACCCAAAGCAGAGAATTCATCCTTTGGTTAGCATTTTGGAAGGCCCCTTGATGTTCCTTTTGTACCCTTGTTCTTATGCCAATTCATCAGTTTTGGTTGAGGGAGCTTGTTATTAAAAGCAAATCAAAACCACAAACAAGTTGGCTCTTTTCACTGAAAATGTTAAAGCTGCCTTTACACTGCCCTCTCTGTGCCTCCTGTTTACCACTGAGTCCCAGCCTGACCCGGGAAGATAAGATCCCCACAGGCTTTGAAATGACACTTTTCACAGTGAAATTGGGCTTGATGGGTGTTGCAGAATGGATAGGGAGAGGGTATAGAATTCATTCCGTTCTAAATTTGATTTTTTTTACTAAATTGGGCTAAATTCCCTCCATATTTATGATGAGTGCTTTGAAAACTGTACGTGTGAAAGCCCACTCCTGTTTTTCAGGACAAAGAAGACAGCATTAAGTTAACCACACCTTCTTACAAAGCTTTGTGAAGCATTTCTTTCAGAAATATATTGTACCTAGTTCTTAATGAGCAGTCACTTGTGGAGAGAAAAAGCAAGTATTCCTTCAAAAGTGACAAAGATCACATTGTAGGAACATTTCTATATATTATCCAGTGTTATAACCAATCTTCTTATCTCTGTGGTACTGCACCTCCCATCCTGTGGGCCTCCCCTGCCATAAGTGATCTGCTCAGTGTAAGTCATTTGGTCTTAGAATAGTTTCCACATTGATTGGCAATCACTGTGGTATTTGAGTGAAGACACCTGAATGACAGGACTTCGTTTCCAAAAAGAGAAATGGGGCTTCCCTGGTGGCGCAGTGGTTGAGAGTCCACCTGCTGATGCAGGGGAGAGACATGGGTTTGTGCCCCGGTCTGGGAGGATCCCACATGCCGCGGAGTGGCTGGGCCCGTGAGCCATGGCCGCTGAGCCTGCGCGTCTGGAGCCTGTGCTCCGCAATTGGAGAGGCCACAACAGTGAGAGGCCCGTGTACCAAAAAAAAAAAAAAAGAGAGAGAGAGAAATGTTCTCCACAGCACCAAAATTTCATACCACATCCAAGTACTCATTCCTCAGATACACAAACTGGCCAAGTCCAGGGTATTTATTTTGTCTCCCATGTTTTTTCATTAGCCTATTGCCTCTATCAATGGTTTTAGTTGGTGGGAGTTGTTGAATAACTCCATATTAGATGTTGCCATTATGTACGAGGCAAAGGAGGGAATGATTGTTGGAATGAAACAGAGACTGTATGTGTGTGGGAAAAACGAAACTGAGCTTTGAAAGATGCACAGGTGTTAACCTGGTGAACTAGGGGGTGGGAACAAACATTCCATGCAAAAGAAAGAGCATGTGCAAAGGCAATCTCACTTTGTCAGACCCGCAACCAAATGAAGACTGTTTCCAAGATCAAAGTCCCTAGATAACTACTCTAAATTTTAACGACCTCTTAATGGGAACTTAAAAACTCACTCAAGTAGGTGGTAGAACATACTGGTCCAGAAGTCAAAAGAACATGGAGTTCTGGTCCTAAATCTGCCGCTTAGCAGATGTTTACCTTTGGACAAATCCCTTAACAGGATCTGAGAAGTTTATCAGTAAAATGGGGATAAATAGTTATCCCTGTGAACCTCATAGAGAGGGGATAAGAGAGCTTCACAAAGTGAGAATATAAAAAATGCAAGTCAAAATGATAGGGTGGATCTATAAAGATGAAGTGGTTTATTTAACGTTTATCAAAGAAAAATTCAAACTTGCACAAAACAGAACAGTGCAAGGCACTTCCATGTCACCATTACTGGGCTTCAGCAATTCTCAACACATGCCAAATCTTGCTTCATTTTTAGCTCCCACCCATCCATCCTATATTACGTTGAAGCACATCCCAGACATCATAGCATTTCCTCCAAAAATATTTTTGTATGCGTAAAGATGAAATTTTTAATAGTGAAAAATTTAAAGTGCTACACCTGGAACCAAAACGTACAACTCACCAACCAAACAGAATGATATCACATTTGGGCTTCGTTTTGCTTGCAAAACTTGTTTGTTTGATACCACAACTCCTGCCTTAAACTGCAACTTCAAGTCTCAAAACTGGAGGAGTTCATTTTCCCACAATTCACATATCAAAGGGGGAGATATTTTCTTTAAAGGCTCCCCAGTGCAGGTTCTAAGCTGTTATTTCTCTGCCACTCGTATAAAAAGCTCCGGCTCCTTTAAAGTCCCTGTCATCCAGCTAGTCTTTGTTTACTCTCATCTAACAATTTGGTCACTATCCTAAGTGCGATGATGATTTTGGCCCCCAATCACAGTTGTCCTCTCCAGGCTCAAAGGCCCAGTTAGCATCCTGGCCTGTTAGCTCGTTGCCCTCTCCAGCTCCACAGACCCCCACATCCATTCCACTTGAGTCCTCTGTGCCCATGGCGGACACAGACCTTGGCATCACACAGAACCGCTCCACCGTAGAAATCACATACACCAGGACCCCACTCTCTGGCCACAGTCTCCCATCCTCCCAGTTCTCCTACTTCTACTCTATCTGCCCTTTGACTTCTGAGAGACTTCAAAGTCATCCGACGTCCCCATTTCCTCGTAGGCTTTTAGCCTTGACCTACCTGATCTGAACCTCATGCTCAATCACCTGAACCCTCAAATCATTCATACCCCTTAAAATGTCAATCATTCATCACAAGCCAGGAACTCATGAGTCATCCTTGACACCTCCCTCTCCTTCATAGCTGACATACGATCCATCACTGATCCTAACAAAATAAATAACAAAACCCATTCACTACTCTCCAACTCTACTGTCAGCAACATATTGTAAGCTATCATTATCTTTCCCTAGACTATTTCAATAGCATATTAACTGATCTGCCATGCCTGCTCTTGTTCTACTCTCTTATCTGTTTAGCACAAATATTTATATTTATATTTTTTCAGCAACAAATATAATTCATGTCACTCCCCTGCTTAAAATCTTTCAAAAGCTTCCATTGCAAAGTGAATAAAATGAGACCGTGCGAGTCAAACAACTAACCCCAAATTTTACAGTTGATGGTTGTGAAACTAAAATGCAGATATCTTGGACTCTTATTCCAGTAGAATGATTATCGTGCTTTATTCTGAGTACCTTCTTTTTCTTACGCTTATAGGACACTACTGCTATGGCATCCTTATTTTCTCTGATACTAATCTAGAAGAGTACTTCTTGAAGTCCTCTCCAAACAATCTGTATCAGAATCACCTCAGGCAGGCGTTTATTCAATGCACACTCCCTGGCTTTTCCCCCAGAGAACTTACCCTGTAGTTCTAGCATAAGACCCAGGAATTTGCAATTTAACAAGCTTCCCAGGAGACTTTGATGTAGTTTGTCCTGAGACTACAGAACTTTGAGAAACACTGGCTGAAGATTTCCTGGCATTTATCTTACTTCCCTTCCCCTCTTCAGTTCCTCAAAGTCCAGTTTGAACATTAGCTATCACACACACCCTTACTTCAGTAGGCAGCCCTTTTATTTTCTTCATTCACCCTTAGTACCTATGGTGATATAGCTGCCTATTCTCCCCAGATATAACTCTTAAGTGGTTGGATTCACTGCTCTGATCAAACAAGACATGTTGGTTGCTTTTGTTATTGGTTTACATGGTTTATAGTCCTTGAGACAACCACCAACATATTTATGATCTTGGTTAGCTCATTTATCTCCAATGACTGTTCTATAATATGAAGTCACTGGATTACGATCTCTAATGTCCCTTTTGCTTCTTCTGTTCCTTGATTCCGTAAGACTAAATACTACCTCCCAGGTTATAAATTCTTTCACATGTATCCAAAATTGGCTATGTGGCACAGATAAAAGACTTTAAATTCTAAATATATTGAAAATATTCTACAGGCCTAAAATCTATTAATCAAACTTCAATTTTTTTTCCCACTGGTTCTGCCCACACTTGACATTTTATTCCCCCATCTTGGCTATACCTACTTCATTCTCCTACTATACATGTCATTTTCCAAAGAAGACACATCCACAAAAATAAATTTCCCAGAAAAATCTGAGAAGATCAAAACAGAGGGAAGGAAGGATAGTTTACATTTCTTTCAAGCCATGAGTCTACGGTAATTCACATTTATCCAGTTGTAGGGGGCTGAGTCACACAAACAAAAGAGGGTAAAGGGGGAAGTAATCAAGGCGTGTGTCATGTTGCAGTAGATGGCCAAGAGAAGGATGGCATTTGCTGAGCCACCATGATACCCATGGAACTAACTAGAGCTAGGAAAAGGGGAAAGGGAAATAAAATTTTTGTAAACTGCTAGGTGTTAAAAACTAATTCTGTGACAAAAAATGTAACATATGTATTCTTCCCAACAAGCAAAGTTAAAAGATCCAAAAAGCAAAAACAAATGTATCTTTTAAAACTCTTTTCTTTCTCTCACACCCAGGGGCTAATCCACATCTTGTGAATTGTGAAACTTAGACAGCTTGGAGGCCCTCTTTATGAAAGAGAATTTTTTTAAATTATAAATACACAACCAGATATTAAAGTACTTATTTAGAATGAGAAATCACAACTAACTACAAAATTTTAAAAGCTGACAAATACCACATACATAACAATAAAAAAGAAAACCGACGCGGTATTTTTTTTTTTATGAATTAACTGCCCGACACACCTCTATAATACATTTTTCCTACACTCTTGGCTTTATACTTTTGTTGGCTTCTTCATATAACAGTGGTTTTGTAATATCGTTTCCTATCTAGAGAATAGGAAGATAATTTACTCTTTCCACTAGCATAGTTGATCAAAATGTATTGTTATTATTGATAGCTGGAAAGCTGAAGAATGCAACTTCACACACTTGAAGTAGAACGGATACTTGTAGAACTGATTCAGGTTTGTGCTCTATACACAGAAGAATTCTGATAAATTATATTTTATGCAGCTCCCATCGCAGAATAAATAAAAGTACTGTGCCTAGTTGTATACATTGTATTATCGAGTACATTTCTGACAGAAGAAAACTTCCTCTGTTTTCAGGCATTAGTGAGAACCAAATACTCTGCATACCATTTTGCACACCAGGGGATTGAAGAAATTTTCCTCAGATTAGCTTCTGAATCCATACATTTCAAACCTTATTTCAGTACCCACACACTTTCAGTGCCAAGGACCGTAAGATGCATTCATACAGTGGTAAGACCTCTGGCTTCGCACCTTTGTATTACCATGCCGGATAAGTCAGCAGAGTGAGCAGTGGAGGTATTTCTGGAAGCCATTCCTTTACCAGGATAGTTTAGCAATGATTTATCTATACACAGGACTGACTGCAAACCACATAAATATGTCACTGAACACAAACTAAATATATCTTCCACTGAACTTCCCCTTTGCTGGATCTCAAACATGAGAGAAAGTGTAAGGGAGGGAAATGAGAGTGGAATGAGATAGCAGTTATATGAGTCAGGGTTCTCCAAAAAAGCAAAATATAAGGGAGGGGAGAGGAGGGAGGGAGGGAGACAGAGAGAGAGAGAAAGAGAAAGAGAAAGACTGAGAAGTTATCAAGTCTGAAATATTGAGGCAGAGCTGCTTTTACTCTGGGAAACGTCAGTCTTTGCTCTTAAGGCCTTCAACTGATCGGTGGGAACTACCCATATAATGAAGGGTAATCTGCTTTACACAGTCTACTGATTTCAGTGTTAATAACATCTAAAAAAATATCTTCATAGCAACATCTAGACTGGTGTTTGACCAAACAACTGGCCACCATAGCCAAGTTAGCACATAAAATTGACAATCAGAGCAGTCTTAACCAATTTTAACCAAAAGGTTAAGCTCTCCTATGTTTGTAAATATTATAGAAACACACTACCATGTGAACCCATTGCTAGGAACTCTCCTAGGGCATTGGAATTCATATCCCACATCCAAGCCATCAGTAAATCCCATCAGTTCCATCTTCAAAATACACCCAGAATCTGATCACTTCCCTTGAGTTCTGCTAGTTTCACCTTCTGTTACATCACTATCTCTTCCAGAATTTGTTCATCTCTGTTTTGTGTTCTTCATTCAGAGAGTTGGTTACCTCATTGTTTTTTAAATATATGGAGGAATTTTTGGAAACAATTTTCATCTACTCAGTGGCAAAATTGTTTATGGTGTTTTGTTTTTGTTACACATTTCCACCTTTTAAAAGATAATATACTTTTTAAAAAAATAAATTTATTTATTTTTGGCTGCATTGGGTCTTCATCGCTGCACGCAGGCTTTAGTTGAGTCAAGTGGGGGATACTCTTCATTGCGGTGCGTGGCCTTCTCATTGTGGTGGCTTCTCTTGTTGTGGAGCATGGTCTCTAGGCATGCAGGTTTCAGTAGTTGTGGCACGCGGGCTCAGTAGTTGTGACACACAGGCTTAGTCGCTCTGCGGCATGTGGGATCTTCCCAGACCAGGGCTTGAACCCATGTCCCCTGCATTGGCAGGCGGATTCTTAACCACTGTGCCACCAGGGAAGCCCAGATAATATACTTTTATCAATACTATGTCAGTTCCCTTTTTATTATCCATCCTTGAATGATTTGGATTATCCTGTCTCAGCTATTTGCAGGACATTCCAGGGATGGAAAATGGGCCAGAGTAGCCTTCCACGTTTCACTACCCCAAAGCTCTATCCCCTGCAGGCAAAGATATCTTACAGCAAATATGGCTCCTCTGTGAGGTTCTTTCTCTAGTCTCATTTGTCAGCTTCTCTGAGTCAAACCTAGTCTAGGAGGATATCTGCCCCTGCTGTACTCATCCTAGTCCTTGGACCTGTTGTTGCCAACTAGAGAATTAGCTTTCATACCTCAGGATGTACCGGTCACCTTCAGGAAGTATACTTTTGTTGAAGCTTCCTAAGATCTTCTGTGTTCTTTCTACACTCTCAGTGCTTCTTCACTTCCCATGCCTTCTTCCCATTCCTCCCCTATCTCAAATACTTTCTCGGCAGCTGCAGTTTGGAGTCTGGAGATTATATCTGTCTTGGTAGATAAGTGGAGCTTGGAGAGTTTTTTTTCCCATTCTCCTTGTTGTTCTTGCATAGTTTTCAGGAAGTGAAAGGGAAAATGCTGACCTATGCAGACATATTGATACTGTAAATGACCCTATTTTTGTTCATTATTATACCCTCAGAGCCTAGAATACTGCCTGATATAAAGTAGGTGCTCACTAAATTATATTTTGATAAATGAATGAATGAATTAAACTGCATTCTCCATTCCTGTATCTGAGCTGTTGTGGTTGCTGAAGAAGGATAATGAAATTGGTGCCACTACACAGCCAGAGGCTCGAATTCCAGCTGAGAACTTCTGTTTTTGCCCTCGGCCAGTTTCCTGTTCCCCTCAGGAAGTATTCCACACATAGCACTCTTCTCCCTGAAGCCTGCAATTACACGCCTGCCTCCCTCCCTCACTGATAGCCTCAACTCCCACTTCAGTGTGAAAGCAGAGTTTTCATTTGGGAACCCAAGGTTATTATTAAAAATATATAACAATAGGTATAGGGATGTATTGTGCAACATGATAAAGATAATGAACACTGCTGTGTGTTATATATGAAAGTTGTTAGGAGAGGAAATCCAAAGAGTTCTCATCACAAGGAAAACAATTTTTTCTATTTCTTTAATGTTGTATCTATATGAAAAGATGGATGTTCACTAAACCTATTGCGGTAATCGTTTCATGATGTATGTAAGTGAAATCATTACGTTGCATGCCTTAAACTTACACAGTGCTGTATGTCAATTATATCTCACTGAATCTGGAAGAAAATATTTAACAATAGGTAAAGGACTATCCCTGCCCATTCAGAAAGCACTTCAGCCTTAACAGGTGATGTCACCATGTTGGTGTTAACCAGGTCAAAATCAGCCTCAGGAACAATTTCAACTCCCAGCCCTCTCCAACAGCAAACTTATCGACAGCTCCCGCTCAGCTCACCATTTTCCTTCAGTCTCTGTGGATAAGGCATCCTTCTTCCCGATCAAGGTCAATCCCATCATCTCCACCTTTGCTCTGGACTTCATCCTTATCTCCTCAAGCACTTTGGTCCACCCACGAAATTCCCTTTCCCTTATCAGTTCCTCCTCCTCTTTAATTAAAGTGCTCAAGCTGCAGGTTCATCTCTTGCTTTACAAACTAGGGCACAGGTGGGGAAGAAGCTGGGATTCAGAAACTAACAGAACAAGGAGAGTGCCCTAATGCAGAGCCTCAGTGATTGGAAGTTGGAATGGAGGAGGCTCAGGCTGGCCACTTGAGTGCTTCTGACCTCAAGCATCTGTCGCTCTGGAAACTGGGGAAGGGCTGAACTGAGTCCTTGGGGGTAAAACAGTGGGCCCAGCTGTCGGAGAGCCAGGGCAGGCAGAGCCAGAGACAGGGAAGCTTAGGACGGGGTGACTGATGATACCAGTTGCCTTCAAATATTTGGAAGTTTGTCAAGTGAAAAGGAAAATTTATATTGTGTGGCCCCAGGACTAAGTCTAAGAGCAAAGGGGTGGAAGCAAAGGAGATACAACGTAAGGAAGAGCTTTGTACCAGAACTATCTGGAAAATAAAATAAGCTACTTAGAAAATAATTAGATCCTCATCATTAGAGCAGTACAGTTCAGAAGCCAAATGATCACTACCAGGCATTCATCAAACGGCATTATTTATTTATTCAGGAAACTCCTTCAGGGTGGGGACACATGATTTATTTTTGTATTCTCAGCATTAGGCCCAGTGCCTGGTTCAACGCCTGTTACACAGTAAGTGCTCAATCAGTGTTAGTTATTCATGATAAAAATAACGGTAAGTTCTCAGTGAATATTTCATAAAATGAATGCATTAAAATAAGCATCATGAGAATGAGAAGACAAAATGACTTTTCCTAAAGTGATATTCTGGAGGTTGTCATAAAGACGAAATAAACTAGTATATGTGAGAGCACTTTGCAAACTGTAAAGTGCCATACCAACAGTTAGGTATTTTCAATGATTTCATTCTCTTGGCCCAGCCCTATGCTAAGCCTTATGGGCAATTCGATAATATACAAACCTAGGTCTCTGATTTTGAGAAACTCACAATTCAAGGAGACCAAGTAAATGTATATGAAAGAATAGGAAAGAAATTCAGTGCTAAATTGTGTGGTGCTGTCCTCATAACAGCACTTCTGGTGTCCAGGGGGTCAGTGTGGCCCTGTTAACTTATCAACGACTGCTTACATTCTTTAAGAGTGCAGTATTGGTTTCAACACTAACTTGGTCTATGACCTTGGGCACTGTCATAGGTCATTTGTACTTGTTTCCTCATCTGTCAAATGGGACTAATAACTCCTGACTTACTTTGATCAAATAGGTAATGTACCAGAATGTACTTAGTCAAAGTAAACCACACTCTACAAATGCAATTATGATTATCATTATGCAAGGCTTTCATGTCTCTGCTCTTGTGAAACCTAGTTAGTATTCATTTTTCTTACTTATCATGCTGGTAATTGGTACCCAATATATCCAACTTCCCCTTCTCCTTAGAGGGAGAATAATTGAGCCTTAGAGAGTATAAATGCTCTGGCCGGGGTCCCTGTTGAAATGGGGGTTAAAGCCATACGCCTTGCCTTGGCAGTGTGTACACATCTGGCCGTCGGGGATGGCCACAGGTGTGGGCGGGGGAGGGTGGGAGTTGGGGAGCGCAGACTGACTGGCTCGGTGTCAGTTGAGTTTGGGCTCCTTCCCTCATCTGATATGTGCTTTTCTTTCTCGGTTGAGCCTTTCCAGAAGGTGCTTGCAGGCCAGTCTAGGTGTCTCTTTGCAGTTTTCCTACACTGCCTTCTTGCTATGGACTGAATTGTGTCCCCTGCCATCCGCAAATTCATATGTTAAAACCCTAACCCCGGGCTTCCCTGGTGGCGCAGTGGTTGAGTCCGCCTGCCGATGCAGGGGACACGGGTTCGTGCCCTGGTCCGGGAAGATCCCACATGCCGCGGAGCGGCTGGGCCCATGAGCCATGGCCACTGAGCCTGTGCATCTGGAGCCTGTGCTCCGCATCGGGAGAGGCCACAACAGTGAGAGGCCCGCGTACCGGAAACAACAAACAAACAAACAAAAAAAACCCTAACCCCCAATATTTGACTATAGGACTTTTAGGAAGCAATTCAAGTTGAATGAGGTCATAAGAATGGGATTCTAATGTGATAAAATTTGTGGCTTTACAAAAAGAGGAAGAGAGAGAAATGTCTCTTCCCATGGGCAAACACTGAGGAGAGGCCATGTGAGCACACAGTGAGAAGGGGGCTGTCCGCAAGCTAGGAAGAGAGCTCTCACCAGAAACTAAACCCTGCTGAACCTTGCTCTTGGACTCCCCAGGCTCCAGAACTGTGAGAAAATAAATGTCTGCTGTTGAAGCCACCCAGTCTATGGTATTTGTTATGGTATTTGGTAGTCCGTGCTGACTAAGATACTTGCCAACACACTTCAGGCACATGCAGACGTACACACAGCGGCCATGGAGGAAAGGGCTACAAATCAAGAGGAAACTCCACCCTGATCTGAGGCCCCTAAACATGGGAAGCAGTGGTGTGTGGTGTGTGAATGAGTGGTGCCTGCCTTCCCAGACAAGGAGCATCACAACTGTTTTCCAGCAGGGGGTCGTTTGTGTTTTAAACTAAAGCCACATTTCTGAGCAAATCCCTGAATCCTTTTGTGGTACGATTGTCTCGATTGAACCATGAGACGCTGAGTTGTTGAAGCAAGGAACAGTCTGTTTCTTTTTTTAGTGGTCAAGTTCTGTAGAGGCCTTCTGTAGCAGATGGGATTATTTCTGCACCTCCTTTTGCTGTGCTTTCCCCCCCGCCTTGTTTCTTTAGAACTAGAAATATTAAAAATTGAAGTCGATTTACAAATTAAACTTTTTCTTTTTCTTTCATTTTTAAAGAAAACAAAATTGCTGCTTCTGATTCTGTGCTCCATTTAATAGATCTATTTATTTCCAGGCACCCAAAGGAACAGTGGCTCCTTCAGACTATATCACTTTAGCAGTCAATGCATCAAGATGGAATGAAAAACCACAGGCTTGGGGACTGCTTCCTGCACAGGCTTCACCAAGCTTGCTCTACCAAGCTGCCCAGGAAAACATTTGGTTTCCAGATGCTATGTATGACAGGGCTCTTGTTCTCTCTCATGGTCCATGTGACCTGAGCTATGGATGCCTCTGGGATATGGTCAGAGCTACTTGCTGTAGACAGTATTCCAAGTAAGTATGGAAAGGTTAAGACAACAGGACAGGTAGGTGATAGAGCCTAGGAAGGATTCAGTGACAGCTACTGGTCAATCTTGACTACCCTTAAGGCACTGCTTTAGAGTAAGGGCAGATTTTTAAAAGTCAAGGCCCTGGACCTGTGTTCCCGGAGGATATGATTGAGTAGTTCTGTTAGAGGACCTGGGTATCTGCATATTTAATAAACTCCCAAGTTACTCTGATGCACAGTCAGGCTTGAAAACCCTTGCCTTAGAGGGCCTCCAAAATTAACAGGTGGACATATCCACAAAAGCCAACCTCAGCTTTCCTTAGCTAGATCAGTTGCAGACCCTCAGGCTGCCATGATTCGAAAAAAGGAAGCTTTTTCGTTCTGATGCTTTATATGTAAGGCAAAATGAATGATCTGTCATGTTTTCTTTCAAATGAAGGACTATGAGGCAGCATACTGAGCTAAATGAAATGGAATATGCCATTTGCATATTGCTATTTAAGTGCCATTTATTAAATATTTATTAAGTCCCCAGAGTGGGCAGGAAGAAATTTTCCATTCTACTGTTTGGTCAGAAAAATTGGTCCAACCTGCTGATATTATATCAGCCCCAGAACTTCAACCCAATTTTTCATTCTTCTATTTGTTTATTTATTCATGTTTTTCTTCAGACCCATTCATTCATTTATTCATTGACTCATCAGACCATGCTCCAGAGAGCTATGCTGGCTTTGGGGATATGCTGGCTTTCGGGATATACTGAAAAAGTAAATTCTCTGCCTTTAAGGACACTAATGATTTTTTAACATCTTTATTGGAGTATAATTGCTTTACATTGCTGTGTTAGTTGCTGCTGTATAACAAAGTGAATCAGCTATACATATACATATATCCCCATATCCCCTCCCTCTGCATCTCCCTCCCACCCTCCCTATCCCACCCCTCTAGGTGGTCACAAAGCACGAGCTGGTCTCCCTGTGCTATGCGGCTGCTTCCCACTAGCTATCTATTTTACATCTGGTAGTGTATATAGGTCCATGCCACTCTCTCACTTCGTCCCAGCTTACCCTTCCCCCTCCCCGTGTCCTCAAGTCCATTCTCTATGAAGGACACTAGTGATTTAAAAAAAAAACAGTAGCCATCTGGCACAAATGTTACCAAAGCAAAGATGCATATAGGGTGGTCCATACACAGAGGCAGAAGAGGCAAGGGCCTCAAGGGAATATATTTGTTATCATAACCCAACAGTTATGTAGGCACTGTTCTAAAAGTTTTACATCTATTAACTCATTTCATCCTCAAAATAATTTTAAGAAATAGATACTATTATTATCCCATTTAATAGATGAAGAAACTGAGACACAGAAAGATTACATAATTTGCCTAAGATCACTCAGTTATCAAGAGGCAGAGCTAGAAGTCAGTCCTTTTCTTAACCACTTTTCTATATTCCCTTCCCTTTGATATCTGAAATCACCATTAGAGTCATTGTTTTTATTCACTATAACAATCAACAATGGTAGTATTTATTAAAGACTTAATATATATCAAGTTCTGTTCTACGCATTCCCAAATACTGCTTATCTCATTTAACGTTTACAATAGCTATCCTTATTTTACAGAGAGGAAGCTGAGAATCAGAGAGATTAATTCACTTGTTCAAGGTCAAATGGCTAGTAAGTGGCAGAGCTTCGATTTGAAACAAGTTCTGGCTGAAGAGCCCATACTGCCTTCCCCAAAGTGGTGACAGAATTATGGAAATGTGACACCAAGAGAGCTGTGGTCAAGAGCACACACTCTGGAGCCAGAATGCCTGAGTTTGAATCTCTACCACCCACGAGCTGTTGTGACTGTGATTTAGACCCATGGTATTTTCATCTAGAACATGAAGATTATTGTAGTACCTATCTCATAGAGCCGTCATGAAGATTACCTGTGTTACTATAAGAAAACACTTAGAAGAATGCCTGTCACATGGTAAGCACTATATAAGTATTGTCTATTACTAGTATTATTTTTTGACAAGAAGTAGCCACCAGCCATCTCAGTATGAATGTCTATCAGATGTTAGCTAGCTTGTCACCTAGCAAAGCTCTGACAAGCTGTGCTACAAGATTTGTTGTGGGCAGGGTAGTATGGGGAAGGGCATTCTAGGCAAAGGCACGAAGGTCAGAAATAGCTTGATGTGTTTGGAGTTGAGCAATGCAAGGTGCTCAAGACAACTAGGGCAGGATGTATTTGAAGAAGAGTGTGCAAACAGAAGTTACATCATACGGAGTCTTACATGCCACACACAGGGATTTAGACTTGACTTTCTGCAGTTATAGGTTTTAAAGCAGGAAAGGGACACAACCTGCTCTGCAATTTAGAAAAATCACTCTAGCAGTCTGGTGGATGGATTGAAAGGGGTAGACTTGAAGCAGATTGTTCCCATAGTTGCTTTTTTTCTTTTTCGATGAGTAATAATGAGTGCCTAAACCAGGGCAAATAGTAGAAATAAGAATGGAGAGGAGGGGTGGATTTCAGAGATAATTAGGAAGTGACATTCATAGGACAGAGTGAGTGATTGAATGTGGTGAGGGAGGTATAGTGGGAGGAATCTAAGATGACTCCCAGGTTTCTGACCTGGGTGTCTTGGGGAATAGAAGTGCCATGCAGTAAGAGTACATAGGGAGAGAAGAAGGTTTGAAGGGAGGGAGTAGGGATAATTGATTTATTTTGGGACCTGTTGATTTGAGGTGCCTTTGGGGTAGCCAAGCTAAGATGGTAAGCAGGCAGATGAATATATGGGTCTGAAGCTCAGGAGAGAAATCTAGACTAGAGATAAAGATTTTTTGATTCACCAAGAAGAGTGTGTACAGTGTGAAGAGAAAAGGAACAAAGAAAAAATCTGGGGTCACAGCAGCATGTAAAGGGTTGACACAAGAAGAAGGGTTAGTAATGGAGCCTGGGATAGAACAGACTGAGAGGAAAAAAGAGAACCAAGAGAAAAGGTTTCTGTTGGGAACTGGGGTGAAATTTTGCTTGCATTTAGGTGATATTTGTCTGTAGTACATGGAAATGTTGAAATTTTTTGCTGCCAATCAGCCCTTTCCCCTCATGAGATTCCCAAGGGAAAGATTTGCAAAGAACAGTAGCCAAATGGAGGACAAAACATCACTTTAATAGAAAAGCTGAAAATTCAATACATGGTTCTCTAGGAAAGTTGGGTTGGAGTACATAGCTTAGGTCAGAGGCTTAAGTAGGGCTTCCAACTCCTTCTAGAACCTATCCCTCTCTGGGTAGAATCTGAAGGATGCTGCGAGAACAACAGAGCCAAGGGTAAATTCAGTGACCCCTTTATCTACCCAGGCGCCTGAAAGAGTGGCAACAGGAGAGAGAACCCCGGGTTAATGGGAGAGAGCTAATGGATGAGAGCACAAGAGGAGCCACAGAAAGAAATAGGAAAACAGGCCAGAGATGGAGGAGAAAGTGTGGAGAGCTCCAAGAATAGAGTGGTCACCGGTGTGTAAGGCCACAAGAGAAGTCACATAGATAAGGCAGCAGAGGGACATTCTAGACTTCTCTCCTCATTTTCATTTCCAGTCCTCACCCCCAAACCCTGCAGCATCTGTGGTGGAGCCAGATATCTTTTTTTTTTTTTTTTTTTTTTTGGCCATGGGGTGGCACGTGGGATATTAGTTTCCCAACCAGGGATCAAACCAGTGCCCCCTGCAGTGGAAGCACAGAGTCAACCGCTGGACCACCAGGGAAGTCCCAAGAATCAGTGTGTTTCACATGGTAGGTGGCATGTAGATGAGAGGCCTCCTTTCCCCAGTTAGAACATGTAATCATGCATATCAGCTGGAAAAATATGGTCATGGCTATAAGAAAGGCAAGGATGGCTTGGGAACATAATTTTGGATGGATAGAGGTGGGATACTACTCAGACCTGGCTTTATAAACAGCCTCCACTCTCTATGAAGTCCCAAAGGTAAGGCAAGAATAAAGAACCCAGAAAAAGATATCCATCTGAAACCAATCGGGCAGAAGAAAGGTGGTGCCAGACAATGACCCAAATAAAGCAGACTCTCTTGTTAACTTCTTTGGCTTTCCTCCTTCTGATAAATGGCATGACTCTTCCCCAGATCTCAGGGAACTTCAAGTGGGCCAACATCCGAGAGAGTGAGAGTGAGAGAGAGAGACCAGACAACTCTTATGAAAAACATACTAAGAATGAAAAGCTGTTAAAATGATTAAGTAGTCAACCTAACTAATTTGAACTAGAATGAGCCCAAAGGGTATGTATGTGTGGAGCCAGGGATGGGGAGAAGAAGGCTTTCTGAGGAAGGCATGATTCAACCTGGGCTGGAGTTTATAAAATGGGTACATGACAGAACATACCTTATGGCTAGCAATGCATCCTAGCGACCCTGTGAGAATTCACTAGGGTACCAGGTGGAGGAAAATATGAGCAAGTACCAAAAGATGTCCCCTCACTTCCATGTGGAGATGAAAATGAGAATCCTTCCTGATTTAGAGTGAATGTGTGTGTCCCCCCAAAATTCATATGTTGAAATCCTAACCCCCCAATGTGATGGTATTAGGAAGTGAAGCCCTTGGGAAGTGATAAGGTCATGAGGGTGGAGCACTCATGAATAGGATTAGTGCCTTATAAAAGTGGCCTCATCCCTTCCACCATGTGGAGGAAGACACAGAGAGAAGGCACTGTCTATTGAACTTGAAAGTAGACCCTCACCAGACACTGAATCTGCCAGCCCCTTAATCTTGTACTACCCAGCCCCCAGAACTGTGAGAAATACATTTCTGTTGTTTAAAAGCTACCCAGTCTATGGTATTTTGTTATAGCAGCCCAAATAGACTAAGATAGTTTCCTTCTAGCTAACTTAAAAAAAATCTTGGTTCTAATTATCAAAACAATACAAGCTCACTGTAGAAATATAACAAGCATGGTACAGAAAAGTGTTATAAAACAGATGAAAAACATTCCTGATTATTCCTCCGCCTGGATGCAGCCACTGCTCATGCTTTAGTCAAGTTTTATTACAGTGCCTTTAAAACACCTCTAAATAATTGAGAATTGTATATATAATTTCTACCTTGCTTTTTTTCCCCACTTGATCTTAAAATTTTCTCTATATCATTTTGCAAACAAGCATTTTGCAAACCAGCAGGGTTGAGCATTTAGACATTCTCAAAGGTTTTACTATCATGAATACTATTCCAACTGATATTTTTATTCATAAATATATACATTTAAAATTCTTTCCTTAGGAAAAATATAACCAGGAGGTGCACTACAGGGTCGAATGGTTATGCTATTTTTAAGGTCTTGCTACATATTTTTGTCTGATTTTTAAGATCTATATGAGGACCTTCATAAGGGTTTTCATTATCTTTATTATTTTTACTCATTTAACAAACATCTACTAGCACTATATGTCAAAGCTCTGAGGTGGATAACAAAGAACTTAAAGAGACAAACTCTGTTCTTTGGAGCTTGCAACTTATGTAAAAAGACAAGATCCAAACACATAAAAGTTTACCAAATTCTATTGGTAAGGATATCCCCTACAGCAGATAGAATGCAAAAGTTCACCAAAAAGTATAAAGAAGGATTTTCCCTGCAACTTTGTAATAGCAAAAAAAATTAAAATAAATAAACCTGAAATACCCACACAAAACTAATCAAAACCAAAACCCAAAACCTGGATATTACCAAAATGTCAACCAGTAGGGGACTTGATAAGTAAATATTAATGCAACCATACATTGGAATATTGGGGGAGAGCGAAAAGAAAAAGTTAGATCTGTATCGGCTGACGTTAAAAATTCCCTAATATAAGTTATTCAGGAGAAAGGGAAGCAAGAGCAGAACAGTATGTATATAGTGCCCTCTGTGTGTGTGTGGTGTGTGTGTGTGTGTGTGTGTGTGTGTGTGTGTGTGTGTGTGTGTGTGTGAGAGAGAGAGAGAGAGAGAGAGAGAGAGAGAGAGAGAGAATATGAATACAAAGACAATCCCTTATCTGCTCTTCCTTAAGCCTAAAACCTCTGAAAACAGAACACTTTTTTTTTCCCCAAAACTTGGCACAAATTCGTTTGGGGAAAAACCTGATATTAGCTGACATGTGGCTATTTGTAATCTTCATTTATCTCAAAATAGTGTGACAAATTTTAATGTGTTTGATTAATATTGAACATGTCTAATCTGTCTTTGCTCTCCCAAACCCCACTGTGGGAATGACATGCTAAGGGTCACAAGCACTATCTCACCATGTTAAAATCTTAAAAATTTTGAATTCCAACATACTTCTGGCCTCAAGGGTTTAGGATAAAGGATTATGCTCTGTAATATAGATATACATATGTATGCTGGTATATGTTGCTTTCTTTCTTTTATGGACAATACCATATGTAATATTTTATAGTTAACTTGGGGAAAGAGACTAGGGATGGTTGGGAAAGAATTTTGCTTTTCATTTGGTACCTTTCCATAGTTTGAATTTTCTAACCTTTATATGGGTATTACTTTTACAAAAAAACGTCAACAGTGTTAGAAAGGGGAAGATTATGGTTCATTCTTGTTTTCTTCTTTGCATCTCTCCATACTTAAAATCAATATGAAAGTAATGAAATTTTAAAAAGGAAGCGTATTTAAAACTATAAAAATAAGGGTAGCTAAAATGAGAGAGCAGTCTATGATAAGATTTAGGAGGTGACATCCCAAGAGCCATACACATTCCGAAGCGTGAGTGATCTCTATAGCCTAAGAGACCTATGGAGAGCCTTCATGGAGGTGATGGAGCTTAAGTTAAACTTTGCATATAGGTAGGATTTGGTTGGCAGAGATTATATGGAGTTCAGATGGGGAAAGCGGACCACATAAAGACAAGAAAGTGGGACTGAGTTCCTGTAATCTAGAAATTTGGGAGATTGAGTAAAGTGAGGTACAAAGGACAGAGGAGTGAAAGGGTGACTCCATTTCCCACTTGTATTTGACTCTGAGTGTTCTCCCACCAAACTGGGAGGTAGAAAGTTACAATCTGTCTCCTACTCTCAGCCATCTCCAACCCACCATTTACTTCCTTTCTCCCACTCCTTTCACAGGCCTCTCATTAAATAGCCTCTTTAAAAAATTCTCAGGATGCCAGCTGATGCTCTATAAACAGTTACCACTGACATTTCTGTGCATATTAAAGATATGCACGGAATCATTTTGGGAAGAGAAAAGCCTCTGGAAATCAGCTAGCCCATGCCCCACCCCCCATACTAGGAAGGGACTATGCGGTCATGAGAGGTGAAGCATCTTGCTAAGTTACATAGCCCAGTAATGCAGTTTCACATAAAACCCAGTCTTCCACCTTACAGACCAGTTTTAGCCTACTCTTTTCCCCTTTGTGTTTATTGGTGGTACAATTGTTGCTCAGACTAGCCTGTGATCTGCTAAGGCTCCAGCATGTTATGTATGTCCAGAAAAGGTGAAACAAACATAAAAGCTAGGGAACCGGTGGTCACTAAAGAAGCATCATGCTTGTGTAGATGGGAGTCTGAGTACTAGCGAGTTACCATAGCAACATCTGGGCATGCATTTCAGGCTCAAGGGAGAAGATAGAATTCTCACATACTGCCTGGTCTCTCATTCTTGTCAAGATGGGATTCGACACTCCAAGAGAATGGGCCTCCAACTGTCAAGTGTTAGGGGTGGGGGAGGGCAGGGTGGGGTGATAAGAAGGTGGACACTCTCTTTTCTTCCTGTTTGCAATGTCCTCATTTTTGAAGGTGAAGGAAGGGAAGGAAGGAAGAAAAGAAGGAAGAAAGGGAGGGAGGAGAAAAGAAGGAAGAAAGGGAGGGAGGGAGGCAGGGAGAGAGGGAGAGGAGAAGCTTTTCTTTTCATTGGTATTTTGCTTGCAATATAAAATACTGTGCTGCATTAACCCTTCCTGGCCTGGAAAAAACCTGTTCTGGCTGTAGCTGCTTCCTTAGAAATCCAACCCTCCTTACTCCTTTCTCCTGATTCCACCAACAGTCTGACATGGCTGAGAGAGTCACAAGTTTTTGTGGCAAAAATAAATATTAATTTTCTTAAGGGCTCTCCCCACCTAGGGCAAAACCCAAGAGTCATGGTCAGCAGAGAAGTAAGAAATTTAAATGAGGGCAGGAATGGGGGTGGGGTAAGGTTCTGGCATGGATTTGAATTGCTTTTGGATCCTAAGGTAGGGGATAGCCCTACTTTAAGGTAGGGAATAGATCCACTTTGGCTCAGACTTCACAAGGCTTACTCTCCTGACCTAGCCTATACACCTTGCTATATCTCAGTGGGGGTGAGATTTTGGCCTTGGAAACTGAGGGTCTATCATGTGGCCATGGAGCCCATGGTGGGGGGAGCCCGGAGGGATGATTTAGAAAGCAAGATCATCTAAAGTGGATAGACTAGGGCGGAAAAGCAAAAAATTGCTGCTTTTGGATTTTGGTGGCTGTTCCAGGACCAAGGCTCAATTGCTCAATCTGTGAGGTGGGAAGGATAATGCTATCAGCCTGAGTTCCTATCTTTCTCCATCATTGGCCTCTGGACTGATCAGGACACACGCCAGGCTCATTTCCACCTTCCATTTCCTTGATTTCCTCTACTTGGATTTCTCCCTCCTCTTCCCCTTTGCTTATCTGAATGATCTATGGATCTATGTGATCCAAAATCAGCATTCTGTCTCCTCCATAGAGCATTCCTTTATTGCCCCAACCCATGACAATTACCCCTTGCACAAAGCTCACTTATATTTTACATTCCCTAGTTATTTAATCTCTCTGTGCCTTGATGGGGTAGGTGAGGAAAACAACAGCATCCACCTCTTAGGTTTCTAGTGAGCATTAAAAGAAATAATGTATGTGAAGTGTTTAGGGCAGGGCCTGAAACTTAGTAAGTGCTCAATAAGTCATGTCTGTTATTATTAATGTGGCGGGGCAATGCATAGCTCCAAGTTGAGGCCATCACACATTGCTCTATATGATACATAGCAATGGCCTTGAAAGCAGCAGGTAAGGTATCTAGCTGTGCTATGGATATACAAGAGGATTCTTTGCCTCCCAGAATAGGTAAAGAGTAATAGTTAACATTTCGATGAGTGCTAACTATGAGCCAGGCAACGGTCTAAGTGCTTTACTTATATTAACTCGTTGAATCCTCATAACACCAAGAGTTCAGGGCTATAGTTACTATCTTCATAGTAACTATACTATACTTTCTACTGAGGAGGAAAGGGGCCCAGAGATGTTGGGTAACTGGCAGCAGGCCACACCGTTCAGCTAGCAAACAGTAGCAGAACTGGATATGAATCTAGACAGCGTGACTCCAGAGCCTGAATTCTTAACCACTATGCTCTCCCCTCGCAAACTGGAAGCTGAAACCCTAGGGAAGGCTATGGGGAGCAAGCAGGCCATTTAGAAAAGTGAAGGGGATTTAGCTGGAAAACGTCCAGACTCTTAAGAGGACACAGGTTTTGGGGTGGCCCCCCTCTGTGGAGAATGAGCAAGCTTTGCATGTGAACTGCGTGTACCGATGCTCTCCTTGCTGCCCGCCCCAGAGTAGTTTCAGTTGCCCTTGGGAAGCCCAGCCTGAGAGTCTGGGGTCATCATGACTCATTGTGAGGAAGGAGATGAGAGGTAGGGAGAGGGAGAGTGGCATTCCAAGGTTGTGGGCACCAGAAGAGCCCTGGCAAACCCTAGCACGGTGGCAGCGAAGCTGGAAAAGAGAAGTCTGCCAGCTGCTGCCGGCCACTGAGGGATACGAGCAGTTTTCAGAAACTCGACTTCATCAATCAAACCTCACGGTCTTATCTCTCACTTCTTTCTGGGCTCCTTCTTGGGCACAATCCTGTTGTTTATCTGGAAGGAATTTCAAGTGTTACACAAAGCTGAGAGGGAACACAAATACTTGGTTTTGATGAAACAGTCCTCAGAGGGGGACTGGAAACTCCTCGGAGCCAGGGCTGGGCGGGGGCTTTTGGAGAAAGGGAAACTGTCACAGCTCCCAGACCTTGAACCACAGGAGCTGGGTGGTTAGGAATCCTGGCCTCCCTCAAAACTCACAGCTCTGTGGTGAGCTTTCTTACTCACTTTGCTTCAGGCTATTCTCAAATCTCTGGTGACTTCACAAATACTTGGAATATTAGGTTCCACCAGAGAAACTGCTACAGACCTATAGGTCTTACCAGGGGGACACATGGTTTTTAGTCATAGAGGATGTTAGAGCCTCATCCCTAAAATCCTAGCCACCACCATACCTGTCACCTTACTGTTGGCATGTAATGTCTTTGAGTCATAAAGGCTTTTCCCTAGCTTCAGGAATACCCATCTAAAACCTAGAAGGGCATCTGAAGCTCATCTGATCAAAGCCAGCTAACTTCTATTAAAATGTGACTACCCTTTGATGCAGGTAGCATATAAATTAACCTGAGGTTTATGACATCTCTGAATTCCCTGAAATTGTATGCAAAGTTGCATGTGCATATGTGTATTTTTTTCTTTTTCCCCTTGCAAAGGTCTTATCAGGCCTCCCACAGATAGAAAGGGTATTCCAGGCCAAGAGAACAGCATGCACAAGTACAGTGAGATGGACTCCAGCTTGGCACATTTGAGGAACTAAGAAACATGTGTAGCTGGAATATTGTGAGCAAGGAGGACAGTGGGGCAAGATGAGGGTGGACAGGCAGGCAGAGGCCAGCTTACAGGGCCTGTGGGACCATGGTCAGGAGGCTTTATTTTAGTCTAAGGGCAATGAGAAGCCATTAAAAAAGTTAAAGCTGAGAAATGACATGATCTTGTTGACATATTAGAAAGATCATTCTCGCTACATCGTGGAGAATGAATTGGAAGGGAACAAGCATGAAAGGGAGAAAATCATCATGCAGAATAAAGATAATGATCTCAATCCCTAATTCTAGAGCCTCTACACCTGTTTAAGTGACATAGCACTGAAAATCACAGAGCTCGTGGAATATCATAAAATATTCACATCTAAATCATAAAATATCTACCAATATAATTCCATGCTAACTCAAGTGCTATCTTTTATATTCTAGTATAGGCACCAAGGATGTCAGCAAAATTTACGGGACCAGAACACATTCTATCCATTAGCTTATTGCTCTTCCTTGAAAAATTTGGGGAAAAGACTATCATGTCGTTTCATCTTCAGTGGCAGAATACTCTGGTTTTGTCCATAATTTGAAAGACACTGTTAAGAGAAGAGCAATTTATTGGGGGCTTAGACACTGATGCAGGTTAGACTCAAAACCAGGGATGTTCCTGTGTCCTTTCAGTCTCCTCGGTCCTCTTTGCCAGGATTTTTAGCTAGCTCTTTGAAATGCATTATTACAGTGGGAAGAAATGCAAGGTTCAAAGGTTACACATAGCAAAAGCCTAGGTTCACAGTCCATCTTAACTCATCAGTGGAAAGCCAGATCCTTTCAGCCCAATTCCTAGGTGAGTGCTTTGGTCCCAGGTTGAAACTGTTCAGAATCTACCTGGCAGCCTGAGCAGACAGGCTCCCATGGCCTCCTGTCCTGGAGTTCTTTGAGCACAAAGCTCCCAGCTTCCAGCAGTTTCCCACCCGTCTCCTCTCCTGCTCTCTGGCTTTCAAGAATTCTCTGAACTGTGCTCCCTGCAGGCACTCAGACTTCTTTCCCCGACTTTCTCATGCTGTCTGTCCATTGACACACCTCTCATTGAGTCCTTCAAATGTCCCAGTTTTCTAAATAGCCCCTATGTTTCCTTTCACCGTTTCTCGGTCCCCTCCTCCCAACATCACACATCTGGGGCTCTGATGGCAATTGTCCATTCCTGCCCCTCACACTGACTTTGTTCAGCTCATCCCTGCTTTGAACATACATTTGCATGTCTAAAGTCCCATTAACATTATGATTATGCCTTCCCCATTCATCCTGTAGTTTTCTCAACATCACATACATTGAGAAGAGGGAAAGAGTTTCTATAGGAGCCAGGATGCAGGTGTCAGAATTGTGAGTGAGGCCTTAAAGGTGGCACTGTTGGATTCCTGAGAGCCCAGGCTGAAGTAGCTAGGAGTGGGCTGAAGAGGCGCTGGAATGTCCACTTAAGGATTTGTGGGAGATTTTAGGATCTGAGAAACAAAAGCAATATTGTCATCCGTTTTGGACAAGTCTACCCAGCTTCAAATGAAGCCAGGCCTGTGTACTGTCACATCTTTATATCTCTTTGGAGAGCTGGGGGCTTCTTTGGTGGTAGCAGGGGAGGCGGGGTGGGGAGAGCACAAGAGAGCGTGAGAGAGCCAAAGAGGGTACTAGGGCAGGAGAAAGAGATGGATAAAAGAAAAACCTTTTCACTATTTTGAGAAAACGTTTGAAAAAGTATGGAGGGTACGGGCTAGTCTGGTTCTGGTGATCACTCTGCATGAGATAAGACATTTTTGCGAAATATATGGCCCAGGTGGCAGCTTTTTTTTTTTTTTTTTTGCGGTACGCGGGCCTCTCACTGTTGTGGCCTCTCCCGTTGCGGAGCACAGGCTCCGGACGCACAGGCTCAGCAGCCATGGCTCACGGGCCCAGCCGCTCCGCGGCATGTGGGATCTTCCCGGACCGGGGCATGAACCCGTGTCCCCTGCATCGGCAGGCGGACTCTCAACCACTGCGCCACCAGGGAAGCCCGGCAGCTCTTTCTTGTTCTGAATTATGAGAGTCATGCTGAACATTTATTAAGCGCCTACGACTATGTGCTAGGCCCTGCGCCAGGCCTTTGACGTGTACTTACCCATTTAATCCTCACAATAACGTTAGGAGACAGAAGTGATTATTATGTTTACATGACGTGGGAGAAAACTGAGGCACAGAGACAGGAAGCAACAAGTTCAAGGACACATATCTGATAAGTGGCAGAAGCAAAATTCAAGCCCGTGTCTGGGCAACTTCAGTGCCCATACTCGTCATGACCATACTACAATGGCATCATTGGCCAGTCAGGGGACCATTGTAGAGGACAGGATGTCCCTTCTCATCCAAGTCACCTCAGTTCTGAATCTCTCTCCCCTCCTCTGCTCCCATCCCCAACATTTCCAATACCTTTTGAGAGCCCCAAAGTGCAGGGAATGGGAAAGACTTGGAGCAAAAGCCGAGTCAGTTCACAGCAGAGAAACATCCTTTGGTGTCTACACTCAGGCAAACACTGATTGACAAAAGAAATCGCAAGCTATCTTCATGTGAACCGAATGCTTATTTTGTATTTTTCACAGAGGAAATTAAAAATCTGTACACCCTTCCACGTCTGCTCCAGGTCAAGCCTCTGCTGGATGTGTTAAAGCCCAAGGCTCCATCTGGATTTCTTCAACTCCTTGTCCTTCACCCTGCCTTCCTCCCTTTGCCTCCGCTCTGCCTTCTGCCTCTCTGTTCCTTTATCTGTTTCCATCTCCCACTTCTCTCACTCCCTTTTCATATTTACTTGCTAAGCCATGGCCAGAAAAGAGAGTTGTATTTTTACTCTCCAGGGTGATTTCCTGGCTGGTCACATTTTCCTCTTCTAAGCCTCTGATCATCATATTCTCTCAACAGCCACCCAGACATATGTTTAAAATTTAGGAAGTGAAGGGGGGGGCCGTTTCTGTTCAGTAGGGACAAAGCTGAAAATTAGTCTCTTCATTGACAAATGGTGTGACGTGTCAGTTAAAAATAAGGGTGTCACCAACAAACAATGGCCTCATCCTACCTCCCCAGGGTACCTCCAGTAATTCCCTATAGTAGTGTTTTCCAGAATGGGGGCACGACTATCACTGGGGGCTCTAGGGATAATTTTAGTGGCATATAACCAAATATTTTTCAAAGATTAACATATTTATTTCAATGGGGATTCAAAAATAAAACTTGCATTCTAAACCCATGAAAAAAAATAAGGGTGTCACTATGTTAAAATATTACTTTCAATTTCTCAGAATAGTTTTTCAGTCTTTAATATTACAAGGCAGAGTCAAGAATGCGCCCTGTGGAACCAACTCTAGAACTTTCTGTTGTACTACTCTCTCTCTTTTGGGCTATGAGTCCGTGAGCTGACTAGGCAAGTATGATTAACCCCATAAACCTACAGGCAAGTGACTTGCCCACGGTCATACTGCTAGAGAAAGGGAAAGATAGCACTCAAGGGATCTCATCCTTAACTCCAGAGATCTTTCCACTGTTCCATACCCAGTGGGCATGTTCCTTCCCCCATGTGCTCTGGATTTTAGGAGGGTGCAGTTGGACGCAGCCCATGGATGGTACTCTTGAGTGACAGGAGACAAATAATAAAAGCACTAACATTGGCTGGAAGTTTCCTGTGCTTTACATGCATTTTTTCATTTAATTCCCACAAAACCGGATGTAATAAGTAGTATTATTGTTCCATTTTATAGATGAGAAAACTGGATTACAGAGAGGTTGAGGACAGTGGTACTTAGGCAAAGTACTCCTTGACTAGCTCAGGCTGACATTCCTGAGTCCAGAATGCCTGATGGGAGGTGTCATTTGCTCCAGTCATAACTTGGGAATTTGCATCATGGCATCAAATGTTCCTCTCTCTCAATTCCCACTTTACAGGCTGAAGCACCCCAGTCTTCATCTCTCAAAATCAGATAAGAAAATTGTACTCAGATTTAACATTTCCTCCAGACAAACTGTGGAAACCACGAAGTGTACCATTTAGTTAAAACCAACAATCTTACCTTATATAATCTAGGAGTTAAAAGCTCCGGAGTCCGTACAACTGAATTCAAGTCCCTCCAATTATTGGTTGTTTGACCTTGGCAAGTCAACTTCTTTATTATCTGTTTTTCTCATCTATAAAATGGAACAATAATAATAATAATCACTTCAAGTTTTGCAGGGATTAAATGAGAAAATGCAGGTAAAGCACAGGAAAGCTTCTAGAAAATGTTAGGGCTAGGGTTATTATACCTTTCAGCATACACTCTCCTGGCAGGGCTCAGGCTCCCAGCTGCCTGTGTATGTTTTAAAGGACTCCATTGAAAACATACGTGCTGTGTTCACCAGCCCCACCCCCTTTTTCTTTTCTTTTCTTTTTTTTCTTTCAGGGAGGAGAAATGAAACCAGATGCTCTAAGACCAAGGGAAAAATCCCAGGAAAGTCTTGTTTTCAGTTAGTTTTGTATATCTTATTGGCACAGTTTATGTCTTTCTCTTCATCCCCTTTGCGCCTCCATTGCCTTCATCTGCAAACAGTGCATTCTAAAGGCAGTGGGAGCTGGGAGGTCTCCTCTGGGTTTCCAGGTCCGGACTGGGGTAGATTCCGTGTCCATGGAGAGCGGCTTCCTTTTCTGTGAGGCTTGGAAATATCTCAGTCTCTTGGGCTTCACACAGTCTCAGGTTCCTTCCTTCAGATTCTCTGAGCCTCCTTTGGGGGCAGGGAACCGGCCGCCCCCCTGCCCCGGTCCCATCTTCCCCTCCCCCAAACACCCACTTCCTTTATAGCAGCTGCAGCTGCTGGGTCAGCCTGGGAGCTCCAGCCCCTCCCCACAGCGCTTTCCCCCAGGTAAAAATAAATAAAATGTCAGCGAGCTGATTGCTTTTTGGATTACACCTCACCTCTTTCTTCCTGTTTTGAGCTTTCTGGTTTCTTAGTGGGAACTACAAACCTTGCCTGGACTGTGGTGTGGTTGTGATTTCCTTCTTCCTGGCTCCTGTCCCATTCTTCCCCTACTCCCTCCTTTCCTGGCTTAACTCTCTTATCTTTCTAATTGGGATTTCTCACCAGCAAAGGGTTTCCATCTTCTCCAAAATTAGTGTCTGGAAAGGATGGTGGAACTAAGTTTTCTGTAACCCAGCAGTTGGAGCTAAGAAATGGAGACTTCTAATTTATCTTTTCTCAAGACTCACTATGTGACCATGAGCCGTTCTCAGTGACAATGCCATTTGGCCTGTGGAAGGGGATATTAGCCACCCTCAAGTTACCCCAAATCAGCTTACAGAAAGTGTGCTTGCTTGCTCTACAAATACACCTTCAAGACAAATCCCTTAATCTTTACCAACCCCACCAAGCCCCTTCACATAAATAGAGAATGTGAACAAAAACAGTAATATATATATATAGATAGATAGATAGATAGGGATGAGGGGGCAGCTTCCCCATATAGAAATTCTAGAGCTACCACTGTCCATCCACTTTAGATGCTACTCTCTTTCTCAAGACTGCAAAACCATACCAACATTTAACATCTTTGGAATGGACTGCAATGTTTGTAGAATTTACCTGGTATATAGGTCCCAGATTGTGGCCTGGACTCACCAATCAGGATAACAGCCTCTGTGGTGCCCTTGCAGTTCTGTTTGTAATCATTATAAAACTGTACTCCATAAAACAGTTAACGAGCATTGATTGAAATCCTTATGCAGTGTAGAACCCCATTCTATTCACCTGAAGTGCTCTGGGCCTCCTCAGGTGGATCTGGAATGCATTAAAGGCACTGAGGCAGTGTGAAGGGGCAAAAGGGCAGCTGGAGACAGGCTTAGAAATGTAAAGCAAGTTGTTTTAGGGCAACGTGGCTGAATAGCTGGGGGCCACTGAGGGAGGAGAGGTAAAGTGCTACTTGTCTAAGCAGAGCTGAGGGCCTGAAACCTGTGTCCCTCTCTCCTCTTGGGAGCAGAACTGAGAAAGTCAGAGATTGTGAGTCTAATTTTTAGTTCCTGTCTTAAAGGAATTTATGTTTAGGGAAGAGAAAAGTGTACACAGATGTATAATGGTTAAGAACATGGCCCTGGTACCAGGCCACATGAATTCAACCAGATCTTCCACTAACCAGCCAGGTGCCCTTGGGCCAGTCGTTTCCTCCTCTGACTCATTGTATCCTCATTTAGAATAGGGAGGCAATAGTTGTATCTACCTCATGCGGACAGTGAAACAAGCTTATACCTGTAAAGTACCTGGCACATAGTGAGTGCTCAACTGATGTCAACTTCTGTTTATTCAGTACTTACTAATTGCCACGCTCTGTGCTACATGGTTTCCATGCATTGTGTCCTTTACTTCTTACAACTATCCTATAATGCAGAAACTATTATTATCCCCCATTTCCCAGATGAGGAAACTGAGGCTAAGAGCAGTTAAGAGGATGATTATAATTGAGTGTAGAAGGTGCTATAATAGACAGGTGCAATAGGAATACAAAGATGGACGCATCTAACCCCTCCTGGGGAAACCTGGGGAAGGCATCACAGAAGAGAGCTCATATAGGGTTGGCTTTGAAGGATAAACAAGGATTCACCAAGAGGGGCAGACAGTATGCAAAGGTGAATGCATGGTAGTTGAGCATAGCTGGAGTGCAGATGTGGGCAAGGTGGGTATCAGCAGGAAGTAGGCCTGAAGGTTGACTGAGACCCGTTTGTGTCTGCCTCACTGAGGAGTTTGGACTTTACACCCGAGAGAATCATCAAAGACGTGGAAAGGCTGCATACAGGGAGGGAATTTAAGCTAGTGATAATGAGGGTCTGTACTAACATAGTAGCAGTGTGAATACAGAGATAAGTTCAATTGCAATGTAGCCTCTACTCTCACCTCAAGGGCCTCACAATATAGTGCAGAAGACAGTTCCCAAATCAAAGGCAAACCAACTGTTCCAATACAATGTGGTATGCTCAGTGGGAGAGCCCCACACACAGGGCTCTGGAGAAGTACAGAGAAAGAACATTGTTCAGGGGTGAGGGGAGGTCAGAAAAGTCTACTCATAAAAGGAACTTCTGGAACTAAGTCTTGAAGGGTGGAAAGAATTATCCAAGCAAAGAAAAGGTAGGAGTAGTGTTGTCATTCCAGTCGTAGGAGTAACACAGCAAGGGCGCAGATAGGCAGCAGCATGGAATGTGGGAGGACCAACCAGTATTTCAGTATAGATGGAGCAGAAAGTGCATCAGGGGTAGGGTATGGGGTTAGGGAAAAATGCGGAGGCCAAGTTGAGGAAACTTTATGTGCCATGCCAAGGAGTTTGAACTCAATCTAGTAGGTGAAGGGGAGTCATTGAAGTAATTTATTTTATTTCTTTTAAAATTTATTTTATTAAGGTATAGTTGATTGACAATGTTGTGTTAAGTTCTGCTGTATACCAAAGTGACTCAGTTATATATATATATATATTCTTTTTCATATTCTTTTCCATTATAGTTTATTACAGGATATTGAATATAGTTCCCTGTGCTATACAGTAGGACCTTGTTGTTTATCCATTCTATAATAGTCTGCATCTGCTAACCCTAAACTCCCACCCCATCCCTCTCCCTACCCCCACCCCTTGGCAACCACAAGTCTGTTCTATATGTCTGTGAATCTGTTTCTGTTTCATAGATAAGTTCATTTGTGTCATATTTTAGATTCCACATATAAGTGATATCAGATGGTATTTATCTTTCTCTTTCTGATTTATTTCACTTAGTATGATCATTTCTAGGTCCATCCATGTTGCTGCAAGTGGCATTATTTCATTCTTTTTTATGGCTGAGTACTATTCCATTGTATATACGTACCACATCTTCTTTATCCATTCATCTGTCGACGGACACTTAGGTCACTTCCACATCTTGGCTATTGTAAATAGTGCTGCTATGAACATCGGGGTGCATGTATCTTTTCGAATTATAGTTTTCTCTGGGTATACACCCAGGAGTGGGATTGCTGGATCATATGGTAGTCCTATTTTTAGTTTTTTAAGGAACATCCATACTGTTTTCCACAGTGGCTGTACCAATTTACATTCCCACCAACAGTGTAGGAGGGTTCCCTTTCATTGAAGTAACTTAATTAAGGGCCTACCAGAGGTACTGATGCACCTATTAGACTAGTGGTAGTGTGGAGGCTGGGATTGGAGGGGGTGAGATTAGAAGAGGCAAGACCAGAAGCAGGAAAACCTGGTAGGAAATTATTGTAACAATTCACACTAGAGATGATGACTGACTCAACCAAAGTGAGGCAGGTATGATAGAGAGGAGGGGAGTGATCGGGGGGATTAAAAGTGGCAGCACTTGGTGGCTGATTTGATGTGGTGGTTGATGGAAAAGGAGTTAAGCAGGATTCTCAGGTCTGTGACCTTAATGATGAGTGAATTTTGGTTTCACCAACCAAGAGTGGAGAGCAGAATCTGGAAGAAAAATGATGAGATTAATTTTGGACATCTTGAGTTCCAGATGGTTGTGGGGTATCCAAGTGGAAATGTCCACTGGAAATTTTTTGATATATGAGTCTAGAGCTCCAGGGAGATGTCAAGGCAGGAGATTTAGGTTTGGAAAGCATCAGAATATGGATGATGGTAAAAGTCATCAGAGGGGATGAGATCACCAGAGAGAGGATGTATAGTGAAAATAGAGGAGGGCCAAAGATAAAAACTTTTGGGACTATCAGTATTCAATGGGCAGACAGAGCAGAGGGTTCAGGAAAGTTTGGTGCTTACCCTGGACTATATGTTTTAGGAACCGTGGGGTTGAATGAGAAACCCCAACACGGTAGCCCCAATCTTTCCTTCTTGGAACTTTCTAAAACCTTTTTTGTGGCCTATATGATTGAGGATCTTAACAAATTTTAGGACTGCATATTTTTCAACTTCTAATGTAGTAACTTCTTCTGAATATTGTTGCAAATTGCTTTGCAAAAATGTTCATTACAAAGTTTTCCGAGTTCCTTAACTAAAAACCTCTATAAGCAGAAAAATTCTATTTATTTTCTTTGTCTCATTTACCTAAATGCTCTGAAGTACCACATCCCTTTGACTAAGAAAGAGTTGCTTCCTCTTAGTTTTAACCTAGGTAAAGCACCAAACACAGCGCTTAGCAACATAGCAGGTGGCAAAAACAATCCAAGTGGCATTACCTGAATTCATTGTTTTTACCTAAATACGCACACACTATCCTGTAACTACACACACACGCACACACCATGAAAGTAAGTTAGGTCTTTCCAAAATAGTGATGGTTCACCTTCAATCTTGCCCTTCAGGTTTTTGTTTTAATTTTTTCATACTGAAAGGCAAATTAGAAAAAGGAAAAAAAAAGGCAGTATGTAGATTCCAGGGGCTGTTTCCCTTTAGATTATTACAGCATGTTAAAAACTGATCACAGTTGATATACAGCAGCTTGCCTGAGTCTCTGCAACATGCCTCAAATGCAAAAATCCTTGGTGATGGACGATTGTGGGTAAAAACATACATGCATCAGATTTCTTCTCTGATAGCTTCCAGACCCCATTTTAGTGGGTTTGGCTCTCAAGGCAAACTCCAGCACAGGAGTAGCACTCAGTCATTTCCCCCCCCCCCCACCACTTGGCCTCCATTCAGCGGGCGGGCCTGACTAGCTGCTTACATCCTCTCCCTCTTAAGGGAGAAGGGAAGTTAGAGATCTCCCTGGTGAGTACTGAGCTGCCATCTGTGCATAGGGTTTTACAGGGGAGAACCAAGCGATTCTGCTTTCTCTCAATGTAATTGTAATAAATCTCTGCAAAGACTCTCTGTTTGGATTACCTCAGAGAGAGAGAGAGAGAGAAGAGAAGAGAAGAGAAGAATGAAGAGTGGAGAAGTGAAGAGAAGAGTGAAGAGTGGAGAGATACAGAGAGAGAGAAGAAACAGAAAAAAAGAGGAAAAAGAGGAGGGAGGAGGAGAGAGTAAGAGGAAGGGAAGAGAGGATGCATTGCCATTGCCATGCACTACTTTCCTGTGTGTGCTTTGTACTTTTAATGGTTAATACCCACATGTGTCCTAAATCCCACGAAGATATTTTCTTCCCAATGACTAGTGGTAACAATCTAATCCAAACGTGATCCCTGATTTGTTCATGAGGAGAAGATAGAGTCTTTTGTTTCCTACATACCTGTTTTTTTTTTAAGTACAGTGTTGAGTTTAAAAATAGAAATCAAAAAACAAAAACTCTAGCCCATGTTACAATAACCCACTCCTCCTTACAGCCCCCTACAAAACTGCTGCCCTTTGCTGCTCCACAGGTAAGCTGTGCTCTCATCCAAGGTGAAGCCTTCATCAATCAGCTGAGGGTTGTTTTCCCCTGGCCAGGCTATAGCTACCACACAAACATCAGCCTTCATCACCACCAAGTGTCCGCTGCTGTTGCCACTTTCTTAACCTCTGTCTCCAGGAGATGAAGGAAAGGGAAATTTATTTTTCAGCCTTTGGCACAAAAAGAAAAGAAAAAAAAAGAAAGGTAAGATAAAGGAAAAAAAGAACAGGAAAAGAGAAAAGGAGAGAAAGAAAAAAAAAGAAAACCTCTGTAACAATTGTCCCCAGGCTCCACGCCTAGCTCATGTGGCTTTCCCTGCTTCTCGCCTCAGAAATTCATTAAACAAATGATGGGTGTTTTTGAGCCACAGCCTTTCCATTGTCTACTCTGGGGTCAGGAGAGTATATGATATGATGGAGAGAGGACAGGAAGTAGAACAGGATCACCCCGGGTTCTCATTCCAGGACCTAGCACAGTTTCTGGCCCACAGTGCCAAATCAACTCCCTTTCTTGTATTTGAGTACCTGTAGCAATGCCAACATTCCTGGGCTGTATATTTTTCTATCGTTATGTGGTGCCAGTAACATCTCACTGGGAATCTACTTTTCTCAAAGGTGTTTGGCTATAAGGGAAACAGATTCCAACTGACAAAGTATTGCTTCACACACACATATGGACACACACTTGTACACATACAATGGGGTAAACAACCCAAACCTAACAAAAGGTATACTACTCCCTATTCTACAAAAACCCTCAGTTCCTCATCCAAATGTAACTGTGGAACCACTGTTAAGCATTCCTTATGTCACAGGTAAGATTTACTGTGGAGAGGAGGTTGGTCCAAGTTGCTCCTGGTTTGCACAGGGTGCTGAGGTAGAGGGTCCCTGGTAGTTTAGGGTTGGTGGCATCAGGCCTTGAGCTCTCAGGGGATAATAGCCTTGAAAACAGGTAAGATGAGAGGATGGGAAAGATCACCAGCTTTATAGTCTTGCCTCCTTTGGGGTGTAACTCAGATCATGGGATGGAATTGTCCAATCAAAGGAAAATCTGAGGTCCAGAAAAGGAAGGACTTTGTCCAAGGTCACACACACACACACACACACACACACACACGCAGAGCTGGAATGCTAGGCCCTAGGCCGCCAGCTTCCCAGGACAGTGCTCTTAATTCCCCAGCACCTCCACCAGTCGAACAAACCAGGCTAGGACCTCTGCTTCTGGCACCTTCCACTGCTACTCTATTCCCTGTGTCTGGACTGTGAGCCTTACAGATGTCTTGAGTCCCTAAAAGAGAGGTTTTTTGTTTTTATTTTCTCCTTGTAGTGGAGACACGATAGATAGAGTTTGGGGGTCTAGAGAGATAGTTTCAAACTCTAAACTGATCTGAAACACCTGAGATGATTGTTAAACACGTCAGTCTTTCCTAGCTGTTACTGAATCTCAGTGAACTCTCTCCACCCCTTTGAGAAAGGTATACCACTTAACGGAATTTTTTGTGTTTTTACATGATGACTTTCCTTCCAGTGCAGCCCTAAATCTGAAGGGAAAGCACTGTCTTGTTTTTTTTTCTTATTATAATGTTTCTGTTTGATTATAACATTCATAAACATTTCTTGGCCAGAGTGAGTATTATGGAAGAATATTAGGAAAAATATAAATCAACAGATGTTCTTAAAGTAGATATATATGTATGTATAACTGAATCACTTTGCTGTACACCTGAAGCTAACACAATATTGTAAATCAACTATACTCTCATTAGAAAGAAAAAAGAAGAAACAAAAACCACAAAACCTTTTGCCAACTGTCAAAGAAATTCCCTTTCTAGACACAAGAGGGAGCTTTTAGCTAAAATGAAAATAAAGGCAGTTTAATTCAGGCTCTACTGTATTTTCTTTTCACTAAAAAATTTAAATTTGTGATCTTTGAAAACACATTAGTTAACTGATCATGGATTTGTATAATGATAGAGCTGACAGGCTCCTGAACCACTGTGACCGGTCTTCAGCAGTTGATATCGTTGTCTATTCCTTTCTTTAAAGGTTCTCCTTCCTTGGCTCCTGAGACACAACTCTGTCCCTGGCTCTGCTCATAAGTTTTTGACCATTTCTCTCTCTTTGCTCTCCCCTTTGGTGTGGAAGCTTTCCTGATCCCCCCAGCCCTCCTGTCTTCTCATTCTGCACCATATACACGCACACTTTCTTTGACTGACCTCATCCATCCCCATGGTTTCAATTCCCCACATGTGCTGATGAATAAGTCACCGTGCATATCTCCCACTATTAAGTCTATGCTGAAGTCCAGATATGCATATTCGCTTACCTACTGTACAAGCCCAAGAGCACAAAAGGTGCCAGAGGAAGATCAGTTGACCTGACCCAAGACTACAGAACAACTTGGTTAGGGAGTCTCTGAGTTTTCAGGGTCCACAGGGCATCACCTGATATTTTTGAAACAGAAAAAACAACAACAAAATCCCTCTAAATACTACATCACAACAAAAAAGATGGTAAACAACAGAAAGGATGACGTTTCCCATCTTCTTTTTGCAGTGGTACAAAAAGTATCACTTAGAAGCTGAGTTGTCCAATGTAGTAGTCGTTAGTCACAGGTGGCCATTGAGCCCTGGAAATGTGGCTGGTTTGAATTGAGATGTAGAGTATATGTAAAATACATATCAGATTTAAAAGAAAGTATGTCATTAATCTTTTTTTATATTGATTTTAGAACATCTCCTGGCTCATGTGAAGTGCTCAATAAATGTTAGCTGTTACTATTACTAGACACTCAATTCTAGTCATTCCAAATTCCTTGATGTCACCAAAACCAGCCAGGAACTTTGATGCTTCTCTGCCTTTGTGAATGCTGTTTATCCTGCCTGGAATGCTCTATCTTAAGTAAGTTCTTCACCTATTAAACTCTTATCTATCTTTCGAGACCTAGCTTAAATGTCACCCACTGTTTGAAGCCTTCCTCATTACCAGGGGCCATTTTCTCCTCTGTGGCGTCGTGTACATATTGCTATTATTGCACAAGTTGTAGTAGTTACATTTGTAGTGTAACCGATGTGTCTGTTTCCTCCATTAGACTCTTAATAGGGATAGGGGCTTGTCTGCTTTCTCCTGGTACCACCAGAGTCTAACACATTTGCCACATACTAGGTACTCAATAAATGTTTTCCAAACTGAAAATTAAAATAGCTAATCAAACCATCTGTCTTTACAGATGAAGAAACTGAAGCTCAAGGAGGTGATGGGACTTTTTAGATGAGATTACATTTTGGATCCCAGTGGGCCAGGGGGCCTTTCTTCTTGTCCCTGGAAAGGATAGGCAAAAAATGACCTCAGAATACAAGTGCAGCAGTAGAACTTAGATTAAATCAGATCCTTCAGTTTCTCTACCTCGTAACAAAATATCATGAGAGAGAATCCAAAACCCTGGTACTGAATTAAGCGTGTAACATGTATCAAAACTCCCACTAGTTTCTGATCTTAGGATGTTGGTTAAGAATTTCATTTTCATTTATTATCCCACTTTAGCTACCTAGTCAGCAGGATCTGCAAGTGACTGAAGAGTGTAGGGTCCAATATTGATGTGCCCTTGATGGCAAGAATACTGTAAGTCAAATGGACTGGATGCTAATCCTTGCTTTGCTAATAACTTCTTAGTTAAGTTACCTGAACTTTCAGCAACTATTTTCACATCCATACAAGAGAGTGTGGATCAGATGATCTCTAAAACCTAACAAACTCCCCATGATTGTGACTATGACTGTGACTATGACACGATCCTTCATAGACAGTGACACTCTTATTTTTAGAGCTTCCTAGAGAAAGGATATATTTCCCTCGGGAACGCCTTTAGCTTTCTTACTTCTCTAGGTTAATAAATGATTATGGAAATACCTGATTGGACTAGCATTTGTAGATTACAAATTACTTTCACATGCAGCATTTCAGTTTGTGAAACCCCTGTGAGGAAGATAGGCTGGTTGTTATGCCAATTCTGCAGATAATAGTGACGATGATGATAAGAGCTAATATTTTAGTGACTGTGCTATATGTTGTTCTTAGAACTCTGCATGTACTACCATCTTAAGCTATGCTAGATGAAGATTCTAAAGCTCCATAAGATTAAGTGACCAAAGTTGTTAATGACAGAACCAGGACTTGAATCCAAATTGGCTGTAATTTCTATATTCTATACCAATTGCTCATCTTCCTGCAATATACAGTTTCATGTATTTTTTTTGCACCATTGAAATAAATGAATAATCATCATTTTTTATGATAGCCCTTCACAACTGGAAGCTACTTCTCTTTATCCTTTTAACTTTCTCTTCTCTTCTGAATGACTTACATTTCTGGTCACAGAGCCGGAACTGACTCACATCATCTCGTGAGAGCTAATACTGTGCACCTCTTCCTGACTCCCCATTCAGTGATATCACTTTGATGGCTTGAAATAGCCCACAGCAAGAGATTTTTATACCATTGGAATATGTAGATGCTACAAATAGAGACCACTTTCCCTGCTGGAGAGCCAGTTGTTAAAATTTAGCAACACATGTCTGGTTCTGGAAGAAAGAGAGAAATGCCTCAACCTTGTTTTGGGTTCCATTGAGTAGAGTGGTCATTTGTATTTGAACAAAGATAGCAGTGTAGACCACAGCATCTTTCTTAGTCTGGAGAAAGAGAGGAGTTATTCTTCCTTTGAGATGCCTTAGCTATATTTCCAGATATACCTAGACTTGAAGAGAGCCTATAGAGCCAAGAAACAATTTACTGCTCCAAACTGTTACTATTTTCCTTTCTGTTGAATCCTGAAAACTGCCAAGGTGGAGGCTCTGATCCATTGTGGAACTGGCAAAGATTTTTAGATAACCTGCTTTAAGCAACTTATATTGGTTAAGGTGACATAGCAAGTGAATGGTAATGCCTGGGTTTCTTGATGGCCAGTTCATAACTCTTGTCATCCATCACTGTACTTGTACAAGGCATGATTTGGAAATGTTTGCAATATGTATTGATAGTCAGTGGTATATGAACAAAACCTACATTGTATAAATAATCACTCTGAGGATGTTTACTTAGTGTTCAGACTATTCAGTCATCAGAGTCCCTGCATATCCAACTGTTATACGTACTCACATTTAAGGAGAAATTTGTGCTCTTTATAATATTTTGGAGATGGAACAATCTCTGTCATTCTCTTGAGGACAAGGATGATGAAAGTTCTGATTTGACAGTGCACAGTGCTGACCGCAGAAGTACCTCATAAAGTCCAGCTGAATGAATTATGTTCATTTTAGTGAACTGGACTTCAGATTCCTCCCCCAAACTAGTCTAGACAACTCCCTGGAAACCGAAAGGTCTGAATCCCCCAAGGTAGACTCAATTCCAAAATCTCTGTCTGGCTCTAAGTCCTTACAACAGAAAATGTGCCCTACTTTTTGGTTCATGAAAATGCCATCAATGCATACACTGAGAGTGGGACTGTTTTGCTGGAAGAGGAGAAGACAATTCATCATTATTTATAAATTTCATTAGGGTATTATTTGGGGGAGCTGCTGTATGGTCTGGATGAGTGAGGCAAAGCTCTTGAACTGGACTGATGGAGACGTGAGGGAAACCAGAAAAAGTCGCTCAAGCTCAGGCCTCAGGCAGGCCCCTTTTCAGAAGTTCCCCCTGAGGAGCTGTGTCTGTGGCCCACTCCCCAGGACCTGCATGTCTAGCCATGTGTGTGTCCTGAGGGTAGGGCCACCTGTTGCACACAGCACAGACAGTATCCATGAGGCCCCTCGCTCCAAACCCAGCTCTCTATTGCCATTGCCACAGTTCCTGAGCAGGTTTCCCTCAGGGCCTTGTCTGGGCCCAAGGCTCTGGAGAGGCCAGACAACTTAGCCTCTGGAAGCAGAAGAAGCCTAATCAGGAGCGTTTGTGAAAATTAGTTGAGGAAAATATCAGGGGCAGGCTCAGAACGTGATTGATGGAAGGAAAATTGAGTAGAATTCCCCTCTCTGGGAATTTCTGCAAGGGCAGGGGCATGAAAACAGAACATTCAGGAAGAATCAAACAGTGAGGTGGAAGGTCAGATGTGTTTGGTTGAAGAATAGCTGAACTAAACCCCCTCCCCTGAGTGTTCCTCTGAAAGTGGAGGAATGAGGACAGAACTTTCTGGAAAAGAGCTATGTGATAAAAGGCAGAGCTTATCAGAGGCTATTTCTGGATAGGGAGACTGACTATCAATTATGAGCATGACTCTCAAGGTTCTAAATAGACAGTGGACCAACTTCTCTTTTATGTGGGTTTTCTTTCCTACATCAAAGCTGGCATTCTTCAGCTCTTTCTGATTATAAGCCACATTATGTGACCGGCTTCTTTGTAGTATCTTGCTCTCCTTCCGCTTGTCCTTTCTCTCTCTTCATATTTTACAATATGGACTCTTTACATCCAATCCCAAGGCTAGAGTGTGTCAGCCTCAGACAATCTTTAAACCAGATAGTCAAGTAATTTATAGATGCCAAGTTGAAGACTCTTGTATTTTTATGAAGTGGAGAGGTGAAATAGAGTGCTAACTAGAATGGAAAGAACAAGAATGGTACAAGAAAAGGGCAAGGCTTGAGGTTGTGACTGGGCAAAGAAACAGACAAAACCCCGAAGCCCAGGGGAAAGCTTAGGCTCTAGGTGAACGCTGAAATTAATTCCAGTGGTATTGAGGATGGATGAGGTAGCTGTGGGGTCTGGCTAATATACTTAAATGCTTATCTGAAGGAAGAGAGGATTAAGAAGTTATTGCCAAAATTACATCCAGCAACATTAGTTTCCCCACTAGTTGTCTGGGTTGTCCGATTCATCGAAGCAAATGCTTATTTGAGGGAGGAGGGGGAAATCCATCAGCACCAAAATTAATCCAAATGCTATTGGATTCTGTATGAATGACAGGCTTCATTTTATTGCACTTTGCAGATGTTGCGCTTTTCGCAAATTGAAGATCTGTGGCAACCCTGCATCAAACAAGTCTATAGGCACCATTTTTCCAATAGCATTTGCTCATTTTGTGTCTCTGTATCATATTTTGGTAATGTTCACATTTTATCTCAAACTTTTTCATTATTATTATACTTGTTATGCTGATCTGTGATCAGTAATCTTTCATTTCACTATTGTCATCGCCTGGGGGCACCACGAATCGTGCTCATATAAAACAGCAAACTTAATATGTGTTGTGTGTGTTCTGACTGCCCCATTAACCGGTCATTGCCCCATCTCTCTCCCTCTCCTTGGGCCTCCCTATTACCTGAGACTCTAGGTGTGTCTGAGACACAACAATATTGAAATTAGGCCAATTAATGACCCTACAATGGCTCCTAAGTGTTCAAGTGAAAGGAACAGTCGCCCGTCTCTCACTTTAAATCAAAAGCTAGAAATTTTGATTAAGCTTAGTGAAGAAGGCACGTCAAAAGCCAACTAGGCCAAAATCTAGGCCTCTTGTGCCAAACAGTTAGCCAAGTTGTGAATGTAAAGAAAAAATTCTTGAAGGAAATTAAAAGTGCTGCTCCAGTGAACACACAAACGATAAGAAAGTGAAACAGCCTTATTGTTGATATGGAGAAAGCTTTAGTGGTATAGATGGAAGATCAAACCAGCCACAACATTCCCTTAAGCCAAAGCTTAATCCAGAGCAAGGCCCCAACTCTCTTCGATTCTATGAAGGCTGAGAGACGTGGGGAAACTGTAGAAGAAAAGTTTGAAGGTAGCAGAGGTTGGTTCATGAAGTTTAGGGAGAGAAGCTGTCTCCATAATATAAAAGTTCAGGGTAAATCAGCAAGTGCTGGTGTAGAAGCTGCAGCAAGTTATCCAGAAGACCTAGCTAAGATAATTCATGAAGGTGGCTATACTAAACAACAGATTTTCAATGTAGATGAAACAGCCTTCTATTGGAAGAAGATGCCATCTAGGACTTTTCAGAGCTAGAGAGAAGTCAACGCCTGGCTTCAAAGCTTCAAAGGACAGGCTGACTCTTATTAGGGGCTAATGCAACTGGGGACTTTTAGTTGAAGCCAATGCTCATTTACCATTCTGAAAATCCTAGGGCCCTTCAGAATTATGCTAAATTGACTCTGCCTGTGCTCTATAAATGGAACAATAAAGCCCTGATGACAGCACATCTGTTTAGAGCATGGTTTACTGAATATCTTAAGCCCATTATTGAGGCCTATTGCTCAGAAAAGAAGATGCCTTTCAAAATATTACTGCTTATTGACGATACACCCGGTCACCCAAGAGCTCTGATAGAGATGTACAATGAGATCAATGTTGTTTCCATGCCTACTAACACATGATTTTTCAACCTATAGATCAAGGAGTCATTTCAACTTTCAAGTTTTATTGTTTAAAAAATATATTTTGTAAGGCTATAGCTGCCATAGACAGTGATTTCTCTGATGCATCTGGGCAAAGTAAATTGAAAATCTGGAAAGTGTTCACCAGTCTAGATGCCATGAAGAACATTCATGATTCAAGGTAAGAGGTCAAAATATAAAAATAAACAGGAGTTTGGAAGAAGTTGATTCTGACACTCATGGATGACTTAGAGGGGTTCAAGACTTAGTGGATGAAGTAACCACAGATGTCGTGGAAATAGCAAGAGAACTAGAATTAAGGTTGCAGCCTTAAGGTGTGACTGAATTGCTGCAATCTCATGATAAAACTTCAATGGATGAGGAGTTGCTTCTTACGGATGAGCAATGCAAGTGGTTCCTTGAGATGAAATCTACTCCTGGTGAAGATGCTCTGAGATTTTGAAATGATAACAAAGGATTTATAATATTACATAAACTTAGTTGATAAAGCAGCAGCAGGGTTAGAGAGGATTGACTCTAAATTTGAAAGAAGTTCTACTCTGGGTAAAATACCATCAAACAGCGTTGCATGCTACAGAGAAATCATTCATGAAAGGAAGAATCAGTCAATGTGGCAAACTTCATTGTTGTCTTCCTTCCTTCCCTCCTTTCTTCCTATAGATTAAAATGCTTTATTCACTTTTATCAGAATTTTATTGATTTTTTATTGAAGTATAGTTGATTTATTATATTAGTTTCAGGTCTATAACATAGTTATTCATTATTTTTACATATTATACTCCATTAAAAGTTATTATAAGATAATGGCTATAATTCCCTGTGCTATACAATATATCTTTGTTGCTTATCTATTATATATATATATATATATATATAGTAGTTTGTATTTCTTAATCCCATACCCCTGGTTTGGGATTAACCACTGGTAACCACTAGCTTGTCCTCTATATCTGTGAGTCTGTTCCTGTTTTGTTATATACATCCATTTGTTTCATTTTTTAGATTCCACATATAAGTGATATCATACAGTATTTGTCTTTCTCTGTCTGACATTTTGTTAAGCAGAATACTTTCTAGGTCTATCCATGTTGTTGGAAATGACAGAATTTCATGCTTTTTATGGCTAATATTCCACTGTATATGTATACCACATTTTTTTTAACATCTTTATTGGGGTATAATTGCTTTACAATGGTGTGTTAGTTTCTGCTTTATAACAAAGTGAATCAGTTATACATATACATATGTTCCCATATCTCTTCCCTTTTTAATTCATTCATCTGTTGATGGATGCTTAGGTTGCTTCCATTTGTCTATTGTAAATAATACTGTTGTGAAGATTGGAGTGTATGTATCTTTTTGAATTAGTGTTTTTGTTTTTTTTCTGGATATATACATAGGACTGGAATTGCTGGATCATATGGTAGTTCTATTTTTAATTTTTTGTGGAACCTCCATATCGTTTTCCATAATGGCTGCATCAATTTACATTCCCACCAATAGTGTACTAGGGTTCCCTTTTCACCACATCCTCACCAACATTTGTAAACTGTAGACTTTTTTTTTTTTTTTTTTTTTTTTTTTGCGGTACACGGGCCTCTCACTGTTGTGGCCTCTCCCGTTGCGGAGCACAGGCTCCGGATGCGCAGGCTCAGCGGCCATGGCTCACGGGCCCAGTCGCTCCGCGGCATGTGGGATCTTCCCGGACCGGGGCACGAACCCGCGTCCCCTGCATCGGCAGGCGGACTCCCAACCACTGCGCCACCAGGGAAGCCCAAACTGTAGACTTTTTGATGACCATCATTCTTACAGGTATGAGGTGATATCTCATTGTGGTTTTGGTTTAAATTTCTCTAATGATTAGTGATGTTGAACATCTTTTCATGTGACTGTTAGCCATCTATCTGTATGTCTTCTTTGGAAAAATGTCACTTAGGTCTTCTGCCCATTTTTTAATTGGTTTGTTTAGTTTTTTTGATATTGAGCTGTATGAGTTTTTTATGTATTTTGAATATCAACCCCTTTTTGGTCATATTGTTTGCAAATATTTTTCCCATTCTGTAGGTTGTCTTTTCATTTTGTTGATGGTTTCCTTTGCTGTGCAAAAGGTTTCAAGTTTGATTAGGTCTCATTTGTTTATTTTTGTTTTTATTTCTTTTGCCTTAGGATGCAGATCAAAAAATTGCTACAATTTATGTTAAAAAGTGTTCTGCCTTTGTTTCAGGTTTTATATTTAGGTCTTTAATCCACTTAGAGTTTATTTTTGTATATGATGTGAGGAAATGTTCTAATCACATTCTTTTACATGTAGCTGTTGAGTTTTTCCCAGCACCACTTATTGAAGACACTGTCTTTTCTCCATTGTATATTCTTGCCTATTTGTCATAGATTAATTGACCATAGCTGTGGGGGTTTATTTCTGGGCTCTCTATTCTTTTCCATTGATCTATGTGTCTGTTTTTGTGCTAGTACCACACTCTTTTGATTACTATAACTTTGTAGTATAGTCTGAAGTCAGAAGCATGATAACCTCCAGTTTTGTTCTTTTTTCTCAAGATTACTTTGGCTACTTGGGGTCTTTTGAAGTTCCATATAAATTTTAGGATTATTTATTCTAGTTCTGTGAAAAATGTAATGGGTATTTTGATAGGAACTTCTTTATTTATTTTTTAAATTTATTTTTTATTGAAGTATAGTCGATTTAAAATGTGTTGGTTTCTGTTATACAGAAAAGTGATTCCTTTATATATATATATATATATATATATATATATATATATATATATATATATATATATTCTTTTTCATATTCTTTTCCATTATGGTTTGTTACAGGATATTGAATATAGTTCCCTGTGCTATACAGTTGTTTATCCATTCTATATATAATAGTTTGCATCTGCCAGTCCCAAACTCCCAATCCATCCCTTCCCCACCTACCTCCCCCTTGGCAACTACAAGTCTTTTCTCTATGTCTGTGAATCTATTTCTGTTTTGTAAATAAGTTTATTTGTGTCATATTTTAGATTACACATATAAGTGATATCATATTGTATTTGTCTTTCTCTTTCTGACTTACTTCACTTAGTATGATAATCTCTAGGTCCATCCATGTTGCTGCAAATGGCATTATTTCATTCTTTTTTATGGCTGAGTAGTATTCCATTGTGTGTGTGTGTGTGTGTGCGCGTGTACCACATCTTTGTCCATTCATCTGTCAATAGGGACTGCTTTAAATTTGTAGATTGCTTTGGGTAGTATGGCCATTTTAACAATATCAATTCTTCTAACCCAAGAACATGGAATATCTTTCCATTTCTTTCTATCATTTTCAAATTCCTTCATTACTCTTCTATAGTTTTCAGAATATAGGTCGTTCACCTCTTTGGATAAGTTTGTTCCTAGGTATTTTTTTTTTGATGTGATTTTAGTATTGTTTTATTTTTTATTTTTTTTGTGGTACGCGGGCCTCTCTCTGTTGTGGCCTCTTGAGGAGCACAGGCTCAGGACCCTGCCACCAGGGAAGCCCCAGTGTTGTTTTACTTTAAGAAATAGCCACAGCCACCCCAAACTTTAGCAGCTACCACCCTTATCAGTCAGCAGCCATCAACATCCAGGCGAGGGCTTCCCTGGTGGTGCAGTGGTTGAGAGTCCGCCTGCCGATTCAGGGGACACGGGTTCGTGCCCCGGTCCGGGAAGATCCCACATGCCATGGAGCGGCTAGGCCTGTGAGCCATGGCTGCTGAGCCTGCGCGTCTGGAGCCTGTGCTCCGCAACGGGAGAGGCCACAGCAGTGAGAGGCCCGCGTACCGCAAAAAACAAAACAAAACAAAACAAACAAAACATCCAGGCAAGACCCTCCATCAGCAAAAAGATTTTGACTCACTGAAGTCTCAGATAATGGTTAGTATTTCTTATCAGTAAAGTATTTTTAATTAAGTTATGCATATTTTTCAGACATAATGCTATTACATACTTAATAAACTGCAGTATAGTGTAAACATAGCTTTTATATGCACTGGGAAGCCAAACAATTTGTGTGGTTCACTTTATTGCAATATTTGCTTTGTTGTGGTAGTCTGGAACCAAACCCATAATATCTCCAAGATATGCCTGTATTCATGGGGTCCAATTCATATAAGTAATCCCTTCCCTGAAGAGGGAGAAGAAAAAAGTGACTTCTCAAATTATATGAGGTTATGTTTGTTTCTAGGCTAGTATTTGTGTTGTTTAAGTAAATTCTAATCTGAGAGAGGAGGGGAACAAATTCTAATACCAAAATTAATTCTGGTGATATAGGATCCCGGGCAAGTTAGTTATGGGGCTTGATCAATTGTAAGTAAGTGCTGATTTGAAGGAAGAGAGGAAAAAGTATCATCCCAAATGAATTGCAGTGGCATTTGTTTCTAGACTAGTTATTAATGTTGTCTGATCCATATGAGTAAATGCTTATCTGAAGAAAGGGGGGGAATACATGGCCAGCTAAGCTGTATTATATACAACTAGCTTATCAAGAAAAACTTTGTGGATGTGACTGGCATTGGTTTTTGTCCCCAAGTGCAAATTTGGTGAAGAAAAATAATTAAGGACATGAGAGAGTCTCCTAGTATGAGGAAAATACTGGAGTGTGGTAGAAGCAAACTATAATAGAAGTAGTGGAAGTCTTGCCTCAGAGTCAACAGGAAGCTCTAGAATCCTGACAATAGGTTATCCTGGGTCATGCTGGAAAAGAAAATGGACAGCTATAGTGGGCCAGAAACTCCAGCTACAGCGGTAGTAGACAAGAAATCTGTCAGTGGATAGGAAATTCCAACTATAATAGCAATCAAATCTGGTTTCTTAGTGGAAAGGAAAGTGTGCAACTGCATACCCAGGGCATCCTGATTATGGATGAGCAGCCAGAAATCTTACTGTGGAAAGGAATGTGGGCAACTAGTAGAGGGCAAAGAATTCCAGGTAGTCTGGAATCATTGATCTTCAAATGAGTAGGTCTTCAAGTGAGTAGAAATGTGTGCAGAGAGTGGCCAGCCAACCACAATCCACAAGGTCAGCAACATAGAGGGAGAGATCTTGACTACTGGACCACTGGACTTTTGAGAGAAGTGCCAGTGAGTGGCAGAACCCTCCACCTCCATTCCCAGGTAAGAGCAGCAACAGAAGGATCAGAATCTGAACTGCAATCTGAAGGCTTCCTTCAGATGGGTAAGACATCGAAAAGGAAGTTGAATTTATTATACTAATTTTAGTGAGCGTTTGGAGGGAATTAGGAATTGTGTTTTTTTGTTTTGAGTGATATACTCCCATGATATGGCAGTTGCCATTCACTAAAGGAGGGTATTCAGAGTGTGGCCCATCGTGCCACGCTCTGGACTTCTCTCATGGTGGTAGGTGGATGGGTTTGGAACGCTATTAATGCCAATCAGTGGTTAATAAGCATTTTCAATCCAGAGATTTTTTCTTATTAGGAGCAGTTTTACATCCCATACTTTTCTAGAAATGACAATGCTAAGCGTAATTTGAATGTAAACATTATTATTACAGGAGGTTAAGATGAGGGTAAAAATCTGGCCCTGAAATTTATCTGAAACAGAATTCTGGTTTAACATGTTTTTCCCTCTCCACTCCTACTTCTTAGGTGAGTATTTCAGTATATAGCAAATCAACGCTTTTCCAACTCTTTAGAGAACAATATATCTCCAGAACTGTGCTAGAAAAACAATCTTAGAAATAGCAGCTCCTTGGAACACCTGTAATTGTATATTTAGCTAAAACTTGTATTGAAAGTGTTTCTTAAAGTGCTTATATATATTTTTTTTTAATTTATTTTTATTTATTTATTTTTTTTGCGGTACACGGGCCTCTCACTGCTATGGCCTCTCCTGCTGCGGAGCACAGGCTCCAGACGTGCAGGCTCAGCAGCTATGGCTCACGGGCCCAGCCGCTCTGCGGCATGTGGGATCCTCCCGGACAAGAGCACTAACCCGCGTCCCCTGCATTGGCAGGCGGACTCTCAACCACTGCTCCACCATGGAAGCCCAGTGCTAATATATTATTTCTTATTTCTCTTAAAGCGTTTTTCAACTACAGTTAACTCGTTGTGAAGAGATTTTAAGCTTTATCGTCTAACTCCATAGAAAGATAATACTACTCAAAATCAATTTATTAAAAACTTAGAGATATAGAGCTTCAAGAAAATTTTGGTATCACTCATCTTCTGAAGAGACAGGCTCAAAGTTTTAAGTGATGTAATTTAACGTGTAGCTGGGGCTACCCCAAATCTTGCTTCCAGGTAAATACTCCTTCCTTTATCCATATGGTTGAACTTTAAAGTACAGCTATAACACTGCAAACTTAAAATTTCGTAAGATACTATAAAACTTCCAGACACAGTTGTTGATTTTGTTAGCTTTGGTCTTCTGCAAGCAATTGTGTTAATTGGCAGTATTTGGCTGAGTCCCTGTGCACACTGTTTTCTTAAACAGTTCTCTGTTGCTCGTTTGTTGCAAACATGGGGGAACTCCACTTACAACAGAAATAATGGAAGTGATGAGACTTCTTGTAGACAAGAGAAGGAGAATGTGTTTTATGGTGTTCTCCTTTTCCCTATCCCTCCCGCTCTCCTTTCCTTTTCCCTTCTTCTCTCCTTTCCTCCCTCCCTTTCCCTCCTCCTCCTCCTCTTCCTCTTCCTCTTTCTCCTTTTTTTTTTTTTTTGCTGCAAGAGTCTGCATAAACCCTAAGTTTTTCTTTATCTCCTAAGCAACTAGACCATTCTAGACCTGCCCTGCTGTGTAAAATTCTTTGTATTTGGACTGGCTGTTAATGCTTTAATGCTGTAACATAAAATCTATATGAAGCAATATATAGTATATTTTTAAAAATAGTTTTTTAGTATAAAATCTAACAGATATAAGAAACTCCATAAAATAAATGTATAGGTCAACCAGTTTTTATGAGGCAAACAACATTATAACCACCACCACTAGGTTAAAAAATAGAATTTTGCCATCTACCTACCCTACCCGCAACCCCTTTCCTCTTCTCAAAGTTAATCACAGTCCTGACCTTTATAGTAATCATTTCTTTATTTTCTTTATAAGTTTATCAGACAAGTGTTCATTCCTAAGCACTAGTTTAGTTCTGTTTCCCACTCTCCCATAAGTCTCTTTTAATCTAGAGACTGTCCTCTTTTTCCTTTGTAATTTGTTTGTTGAAGAAATGGTGTTCTTTTTCTCCAGAGTTTCCCACAGTCTTGATTTCACTTGATGACATTCTCTGTTGCAGTTTAATATGTTTCTCAGTCCTGAATTTCCTGTAGATTAGTGGTTGGTTCTACAGGATGGATCAGATTTGGGTTTATTTATTTTTTTCTTTTGACTTCTTAGGTGGTGGTGTGTTCTGTTTGGAGGTACACAATGTTGGTTTCCTCTCTTTCCTGTCATTTTAGCTGCTACTAATGATCAATGCCATCAGGCTTTAGGTTGATGATATTTCTAGATGTTTTGGTTGTCAGAAGCTCATCCTCTAAAATAAGGAGAGAATTGTGGGGACAATATTCCCTGAATTCTCACATGTGGAAACATTTGTTTGTAGCCTTTCCATTTGAAAATCAGACTGGGTATAAAACCTTTGGCTCATCTTTTCTTTTCTTGAGTTTATTAACTATGCTATTCCATTTCCTGCTGGCATAATGATTTGTTGTCAAAGTCTGACAACAATCTGGCTTTCTCTCCTTTATGAGCAATTTTGTCCTTTTACTGACATTTTTCTCCTTAGAGTCTAGTAACTTTACTTGAATATGTCTCATTGCTTTGACTGGGTCAATTTCCTTTTTTACTATGCAGTTTCAAATCCTATTTCAGATACATTTTCATGAATTATACTTTTTTGAAATTGTTCTGTTTCCTTCCTTTGATTTTCTTCTTTGACGATTGAGAGCCTGTGAAAAGTGAAACAATTTTGAACAGCTGTTTGAAGGGCATCAACACAGGGATGAGCAGAATAAGAAATGCCAATCAGTATTTAGGGCTGAACTGAGATTAAATGGCATTCATTTGTAGTGGGGCCAACTTTGTATTGCAGAGCTCAGCAGATACAAACAAAACAGATGTTTGGGTATGGTGACAAGGCAGTTAGCATGGAAGGGTAAGGGACTGAGGGATTCTAGGATGCTACTTAAAGTATAGCTGAAATAGTTATCAACAAATTCATTGCACAAATAAGTAAAAAAAATGCAGGTATTTCCAGAAGAGTTTCAATTTGTTACTATTTTATTTTAAATAAAGGGAAAGTAAATGTATAACTAAGTGCGGGTTAATTCTTACTTACTTGTAAGAATGTTCATAATACATTAGCAAATCAGAAAAAGAAATCTTGATAAACCATCTGTCTTGATTTCTGGTTTGAAAAAAAATAGTCCATATCTGTATGTTACCAGCCAGGCCACAAAAATAGTCACACATGGATTTTTGTATCACAGTAATAATGTCAATGAAAACAGTGCCTGGAAGTGAGGACTTTTTAGTTGGAAATTCCTTCTTCTCAGTCACATTGGCAGATGTCTCAAAAACACTATTTCTATTAAATTTTAGGTCTGTGGCACGGAAAGTATCACTCACTTAGAAAATGAGCAAAGTTGATCTTTGTTCATAGACTACATTTCTGAAGTGGGGATCCTTCAGTTTCTGGGTATTTTCTACACTTACACTCAGCTTGAGGTAATACTAGACAAAGTTGTAATGTTAGAAAAGTGTATTGGTTTTTGGCCTCTCTTTTCCTCATAGAAGTGGTAAAAGGGCCCCTTGGTCAAATACCTTTTTACTCTCCTTTAAGATTCCCAGTGTTCCTCTTGTCACATCTGACACCATTGATGCCTATTGATTGATTGGCTTTCTTCGTCACTTTCCACTAGGCGCCTGTTAAATAAGAGCAATGTAAGGAGTTAAGATGCTGATGTCATCTCAGATAAAAATGTTTATGTCTACATGGTCTTGCTCTGAATGTCAGAGGAGGGAGGAGGAAGCTAGATATACATCAAATCTCATCCATATATCCAAAGGAATGCTGCAGTCAACTTTAGAATCTCACATGAAGTTTTATTACTTCCAGCCACCCACTCTTGTGCTTTCTGTTACTACAAAGTCCATTTCTTCTAGAGCCTCTCCCTTGCAATTGTCCAGGCAGTAGCCATTTCTTGCTTACCTTGACAAGGATGGTGAAATGGATTTGGGATGCTCTGCGGTGAGCCAAGTAGGATCGTAAAGTGAGCTTCTTGACTAATTTGCCCAGCTTGCAACAATCTCCTTCTAAAGGATATCAACCCATTTCTTTCCCTATCTATTTTTAAGATGTATTTTGCTGCTACTCTCCACAGATGGCTCCAGGATAAGGATGCTTTCACCAGGAACACCAATGTCTATACTCTTTGTTGGACCAAGGTAACATTGCAGATGCTGCATCCCTCATTGTGACAATGCTGCAGATGCCTGCACTTAGACTACTGACACTGTATCAGAGGTCATGCCTCACATTGCTGCCAAAGCTGTTGGCACCCATGCTGCTGCTTCTTTGGTTTTCAATATCCTATGGAGATTTACTCTGTTTACTGCAGCCTCCTTGCTAAAGGATTTGGACTTAAGTCTCTGAGGCCTGACCTAAAATACAATCTGATATACACCATGCTATAATTAAAGTCTACCTCCCCTCATCCTCAGTTACTAATTTATTTCCATTGAATCAAATTTGCTCATTTGCCCATATAACTCTTTCCCAGAAGAAACCTTAGGTCCTACAGTAATATCCTTTCCAGCCTCACCAATTATCCTGACAATGCCCAAATTGTACCTGGAGCCCCTGCTGCATTCTTCACTTTCCCATTAACCCCAGCAAAAAGTGTGCTGTCTTTATTAAGAGTCTAACCCCACTCAATAATCAGTCTGAGTAATTGACACTTCTTTCAGTGAGAGCTTACACAATACTAAGGCACTGAGAAGAGAGAAACGTGGAGCCATCTGGTCTTGTCTATTAGTTCACGCAAGTTGCCACAGCCCTGTTGCTACTCTCCCTGTTCTGATGACTCATGGGGCCCAGCAGGAAGCTGCTGTTCAGTGCCTGCTTGGGACATGGCAATCTTTCTGTTGGGACACTGGTATATTTTATGAGATTTCTTATGGTCCTATCTTAGACACACATCCCATAGCCATTTCCTTTCTGGAGTCATGAGACCTCACTATTCACACTGCCAAGAATCGGGACACAGGCCTTTGTTTTTGATATCCACATACTTCTTGCTTTCCATTTTCCGTGTCTCTTAGCTCAGGGAACTATCCAAACTGTGGGGGGAAAGCCCCATCGTCCCATCATTCACAACACTTACGAATTCATTTAATTCAACATACTTCTCCCATCTAGCTCAGCTGGGGTGGGGGTAGGGTAAGGTTTACAGGAACATTTGAAATAGCTGTTAGAAAGCCTTGGAGTGGGTTTCTAGCAGCTTCTTGTTGCTTTTTTTGGAATTTGTATATGTGGAGAGGTAGTTCACTCTTACTATCTTCAGCTTTGGGATTTTTAACTGAAATTGTGACAGAAAAAGTCCCATTTGTGAGTCTGTAAATCTTCACCAGTAAATGTCAATCTTCCCCCTAGGTATAGCAAAAGTGCACGTACTTCCCTAACTCTTACCTGTTCTCTTAGGAACAGTCCTCTTCCAAGGTTGGAGAGGTCCCTCTCTAGCATCCTGAAATACAGGCAACGCATAGTGTAATCTGGGATGGATGGCACTGTGGGACTACCCCAAGGAGAGTGCTGGTCAGAGATAATGAGAAAAATAAAATAAGGAAGCATGTTAGTCATTGTATAGTAGGACAAACCAAGGCTGTGTGATTAAATTGCTCTCATTGATGTAGTCACTAATTAGTGTAAATAAGTCAGTTGTTAACACAGAATTCCAGGGGAGATAGCAAGCTGCTATGGCCCAGGGATAAGAACACCTTGATGTCTCGCTAGGGATAGGTAAAGAAGGGCAGGAGATTGGCACTGTGGAGAATACAGGCAATAGAGTGCTTTGTAAATAGCAGGTTACTGCAGTAGGCTAACATGCTCCTTAGGGGACTATGTTACTAGATAGAGACCATGCTCAGTTCAACTTTGGGATGCTATGAAGCACAAAGTTCATAGAAAACATGGGAATTAAAAGATTTGAAATGTGTGCAACAGACCTTATGAGTAAGCTCCAATGACTGGAGTGTACATGTGTATGTGGCAATACTGCAAATTTTTGAAATTTTGCAAGAAGACAGGGATGTCTGAAAAACCACTCAGAGAGAAGATAGTGTCAAATGTAAGGTGACCATCCTATCGATCAGTTGATGGATTGATCGATTGGTAGACTTTCCTCTTCTCTAGCATCGCCTGGCATTGTGTGGTGACCCACGGTGGCGACTCCCTGACCAATGTCTACCTGTGCTGCAATCTTTTAATGACAGTGCCCTGCAGCCCTTGGGCTCAGTTGACTGACTCTCCTTTGGACAGTCTCCACAGTTTTTGGAGTGATGCCAGAGGAAGCAAACCCCAGGGTTTCAAGGGAACCCTTTGGGTACCATTCAACTGGGAAACCCCACACCAGGACAGCCTCCAGGTGTCACATTTGTGATAATGGTCACAGCACTCAGCACAAGACTAAGCACACATTTAACCAGAAGGACAAGTGGGGCAAGGGTTCAGTGAAAGGAGTAAGCCAAGCACTGGAATAAGGATGCAGAGTACGCATCCATCAGTGAGTAAACATTTAAACCTTCTTCTTCTTCTTTTTTTTTTTAACTCTATTTTATATTGGAGTATAGCCGATTAGCAATGTTGTGATAGTTTCAGGTGCACAGCAAAGCGATTCAGCCATACATATACATGTATGTAAACCTTCTAATGATGCATGATGGTTGTTTGGTCTAATTAACTAAAAGACATTATCCTCTGTTAAACAATAGGAATTCTTTCCACTTATCACAAAAAAGAGGAAAATAAAAAGAAGCTTCCACATGGATCACTCCCAGCTGCATATGGTGCCTTGTCAATGACTAGTTAAGATAGTCCCCTGAGGATCCATGGGTTTTGGGGGTTTTTTTTAAGATTTTTTTAAAATTAATTTATTTATGTATTTATTTTTGGCTGCATTGGATCTTTGTTGCTGTGCGCAGGCTTTCTCTAGTTGCGGCGAGCGGGGGCTACTCTTCACTGTGGTGCACGGGCCTCTCCCTGCGGTGGCTTCTCTTGTTGCGGAGCCCGGGCTCCAGGTGCGCGGGCTTCAGTAGTCGTGGCACACGGGCTTAGCCGCTCCACGGCATGTGGGATCTTCCTGGACCAGGGCCCGAACCTGTGTCCCCTGCCTTGGCAGGCGAATTCTCAACCACTGTGCCACCACGGAAGCCCCATGGGTTTTTTTTCCATTTGAGGTGAGATCTTCTTAATTAGGCAGCCCAAGAGTGTGAAGGCTGCCAGGAGAAGAGTCAGTTGTCTTGACCAAGGGCGTACTAGGACAGATGGTGAAAATAAGTTTCTGACTTTTCAGGATCCACAGGGGATGGATCACCTTGGCTGATCCCATGACATGTGCTGCTGTCCAAATTGAAGAAACAAACAAGCAAAAAATAACTGTGAAAGCTAAATAACAGGCTAATGTTGGCAAAAATGGCAAAGGACATTTCAAAATTCTCTCCTCCATAAAAGCAATGAGAAAACAGATAAAATGTATCAGAATCAATGTTTTCAGAGCTCTGGAAATTAACAAAAAGCTTATGACAATTTTGGAAATGTTTATTCAAGAAAAACATCTGTATCTTGATTAGAATAGTGAGCTGTGGTGTTTTAACATCTCTTATTTACACTACATTCTTTCCAGCTCTGTGGTAGTCATAATCACAATAAAAACCAACATAATGGGAGCACTGGAGGGAGTAGGACAGTTCTGGAGTTCCTTCAAAGCCTCACTCCCAGAGAACTGCTATTATTTGACTGATCCTGGAATGTCCCTACTTGCAAGAATGTACTCAGAGCTCACATAGTCCTAAAAACCCTTTTCTTGGGGGTATTTGTCAAAAATATTTACAAGCATTGTTTAACCTCAGGATTGCCTTAAATAGTGGACAATAGTTGGAGCAAAAAAAAAGAAAAAACAACAGGCTAACCAAAAACTTAAAATGAAAAGCTGGAGAATGAGATGTCCAAATGAACTTTTAAAGGCTCTTATGTATTCCTGGGAGTCTAGATGACCACACACATGCCCAGGCTGTGTGCAGCTCATCAAAAATTTGAGAAAGCCCTAAGTACTGAGTAAGGTAACTGTGTAGGTAAATATAACATATAGTTAAATGTATTTTTGTTTATAAATTGTTTCTATTTAAAAGAAAAGTTTTTTTCTATTTAAAAAACTAAAATAAAGAATTTGGACCCCTGCCTCACCTCACACCATATACAAAAATTAACTAGAAAAATTAACTCAAAATAGATCAAAGACCTAAGTGTCATAGGTAAAACTATAAAAACAGACTCACAGACATAGAAAACAAACCTATGGTCACCCTAGGGAAGGGAGGAGGGACATTAGGGGTATTGGCTTAACGGATAAAAGCTACTATACACAAGATAGATAAGCAAAAAGGATTTACTATATAGCATGGAGAATTATACCCAGTATCTTGTAATAACCTATAATGTAGTATAATCTGCAAGAATACTGAATCACTATGCTATACCCACCCTTGAAACTAACAAAATATTTTAAATCAACTATATTTCGATTTTTAAAAATGAAAAAAAAACCCTTACAAGAAAATTGGATGTCAATCATCATGACCTTGAATTAGACAATGATTTCTTGGAAATGACACCAAAAGTACAAGTGACAAAAGAAAAAAAAAAACAGATGAGTGGCACTTCATCAAAGTTGAAAACAGTTTGCTTCAAAAGATGTCATCAAGAAAATGAAAAGACAATGTACAGGATAGGGGAAAATATTTGCAAATCATGTATTTAAGGGTATAGTACCCAGAATATAAAGAACACACAGCTTATTAACAAAAAAGCAAATAACCCAACTAAAAAACAGACAAAATACACGAATACACATTTATCCACAAAAGATCTAGGACTGGCCAATAAGTGTATAAAAAATACTCACCATCACTAGCTATTAGGGAAATGCAAAGCAAAACCACCATGTTATATCACTTTACACCCACTAGGATGGCTATGATTTAAAAAATATGGAAAGTTACAAGTATTAGTAAGGATGTAGAGGAACTAGAATATACATTGCTGTTGGAATGTAAAATAGATTAGCTGCTGTGGAAAATATTTTGGCGGTTCCTCAAAATGTTAAACATAGAGTTACCATATGACCCAGTGATTTCACTCCTAGGTATATAGCCAAGACAAGTGAAAACATATGTCCGTACAAAACCTTGTGCATGAATGTTCATGGCAGCATTACTCATAACAGCCAAAGAGTGGACCCAACCCAAATGTCTATCAACCAGTATATGGATACAACCAAATGTGGTATATCCGTACAATGGAATATTATTCAGCCAGAAAAAGGAATGAGTTTCTGAGACAAGCTACAATATGGATAAACCTAGAAAACATTATGCTAAATGACGGAAGCCAGACATAAAAGTCCACATATTACATTTCATTTACATGAAATGTCCAGAATACGAATCCACAGAGAGAGAAAGTAGATTAGTGGTAGCCAGGGCTTGGACAGGACAGGGAGGAATACATGCTAATGGTAAAAGGTTTCTTTTTGCATAGATGAAAATGCTCTGAAGTTAAATAGTGGTGATTTTTGTACAGCCTCGTGACTATACTAAAACGTGTTGAATTATACATTTTAAAAGGATGAACTTGACAGTATGTAAATTATATCTCAAAAAAATTTAGACAGCAACAAAAAGTATCCCATAGAGCTGAGGTGTCCAATACAGAAGCCACTAGTGACATGTAACTAATTACCACTTGAAATATGGCTGGCCTGAATTGTGATATGCTGTAAGTGCAGAATACATACCAAATTTTAAATTAGGTAAACTATCTCATTAATAAATTTTAATATTTGATTAAATATTGAAATAATATTTGTATGTATGGCTGTAAATAAAATACACTGTTAAAAATAAGTTCTTTTTTTAAACGTGGGGTGCTGGAAATTTTTAACTTATATCTGTGGCTTACATTTTTTTATTCACATTGTATTTTTATAGGAGAGTGCTTCATTAGAAGGATAGTACATGAAACCCACCACGGTTTTCTTTGGTACCTGGATAGTTAACACTGGACCTTACGTTTCAAGTGGTTCCTGGAAGGAGGCCTGTGGGGTGAGTAGGGAATATTGATTGCTGTGGTGGTGGGTGGGTGCAAGAAAAGGAGAGACTGGAAACAATGCTGATTTCTAATGATAAAAAATGAAAAGAGCCTGGGAATGCAAGATTGTTATTCATTGGTTTATTGGTTAGAATCAAATTTGGGGAGTCAAGATTACTAGAACTAAAACATTTATGGCTGAATAATATGTAGCAATCAGTGAGGAAATCTTGAAGATTCATGTATGCATGCTTTGTTAAAAGAAACCAATTCCCTCCTCTCACTGAAATAAACAGGAAAATAAATGGAAACACAGGCTACCACATTGAATCCTTTCAGCCGTTTATACCTCCATGCAATTGACTTCTTTGAAAGTTTGCTAAGGAAATGTTTTTATTTCCACTATGGTCAGTGCCTCATAAATAGGAAGCCTAGGGGTGAAAAGGCTACCCAGAGGAGGGTCATGTGGCCTGACCCAGCACTAAAGTGCAGTGTTATTTAAAGAGGACAAAAGAGGCAGACGTTGGTCAGTGCACCCTCAAGCTTTCAGAACCCAGAGCACATCAATTGACAGACTGCATGATTTAATGGGCTATTGATGAAATAGAAGAAGAAAACAAAAATACATTGAAAATCTAAATTTAAAGAAAGCAGTTATTTGGATACTACATAACAGGTAGATGTCAGTGATGGCATCTCTAACTTTCAAGACTCATGTGGGTTAATCTTGGTTGATTACAAAACCTGGGGGCTATTGTTTACATAAAAGAAGGAAACAAAAGTAAATTCCAAAGACTTAAGAAAATGGGAAATATGTTTAAAAAGGTGGAAAAAAAGAACAAGGAAAAGTTTCTCTTAGATGGATAATGAATAACTCAGGAAGGCTATTAGTCGTATGTGTGGTTCTAGGTTATACAACAAAAGATTTACAGTTCAAGTGGCTTCACAAAGCTACTGGTGGGTTGGGGTGGAAAAAAGGGGGTAAGGCAGAAAACTCACTTATCGTGAATAGAAAGCTGACATGCCAACAGCTTTTTGCAAAGGCAAGCTTTCAGTTTAGAGGCTCCATTTGTTTAAAAGATTAAAACATTTAAGGCTGCAAAATTTGAAGCCACCGGAAAAATGGATGCTTCATTTTCTCTAGTTAACAGTAAAGCTATTTTCTTTTTTTTACAAGATAGGAATTTCTTCCTTTTACCATTAAAGGAAGAAAATAAGAAAAAAAAAAGGCAAGTGGCTGCCATAGGGCACCATCCCAGTCACTTATACCTCCTAAGGGAAGGTCACCTCTGCTTGACCCAGAGGGCTAACATAACTTTCTGTTGGAGAAATCTCTAAAGAGACATGCTAGGGGGGAAAAAAATCTTGTATTTAAAAAGAAAACAAACAAACAAAAAAACATAAAAATGGGGAGATGGTGGGGAATTATGACATTCAAACTTTCTAGTCATTTATACCTGCATCTTAATGAATTTGTGTTTTGTGGAGACAAGTTTTTACTTTTTAAATGTTTTGGGGAAGAACTTGAAATAAAAGCCTGGTATTGAGAAGAGAAAGAATAAGATGGTCTCAATGCAGAGGAAGGTCAGCTTTGTCAGACCAAAGAGGACAGCATGTGCTGCTGTTTTAAGATGACAGAAAATGGAGACATTCATGGGGACATTTCTAAAGAGGCAATAAGGAAAAAAATGAACTTACAATGAAAAAAGCAATGAACTCTCCCACACACAACACACACATATCCTACACACAGGAAAAAACCACCCCAAAGAGCTCTCATATACACGACTTTCAGTCTTGTATACCTACATACCTGTGAGAGACTTACAAATTTCTTAAGTGTGTGTGTGTGTATGTGTGTGTGTGTGTGTGTGCGCGCGTGCACACGCGCTCGCCCGTGCGCATGTGTTTCTTTGGGGACAAGGCTGGGAGTAGGATCCAAGCTGACAGCAAGAGAAAGAGGCAGGAAGAATGACAAAAGGCTGTTGGCTAGAGGGTCACTCTGGGGACACTCTGGGAATAGCAAATCATTGTTAATCAATTATAGAACTTTGAGACATTGGACAGGGAGTCTCCAAGCTTACATGATGACCTACCAAGCTTTTACCTTGGCTGACTAAAGACTTAGTGGCTCTTTTCTAAATAGGAAAAAACAAACACAAATTTCCCAAAGTGAAGACAACTAAGAAGTATCTCTTTCATGGATAATTATTGAGAACCACCACATTTTTAAGGAGTCGTCAGGGACCACTGATTTCTGAGGCGGTGGTGGAGTGCAAGAACGAACAAACTAGTGGTTACCAGTGGGGAGAGGCAAGATAGGGGTAGGGGATTAAGAGGTACAAACTACTATGCATAAAATAAATAAGCTACAAGGATATATTGTACAGCACAGGGAATATAGCCACTATTTTATAACTATAAATTGAGTATAACTTTTAAAAATTGTGAATCACTGTGCTGTACTCTCTAACTTACATAATATTGTACATCAACTTTATCTCAATTTAAAAAATTTTTTAAAATAAAGAAAATAGGTAGACATTGACGAAGGAGAGCATTTTAGGACAAATGATTTCACCTCGACAAACCACATGACTGAGGTTCTGATGTTGAAACAGAAATTTTAAAAAGTATAACATTCGAAAAATGTAGTAACTATTAGTATCCCTTTATGGGCTAATACCTGAAGGTCATCATTCCTTTGTGAGGTGCCAGGACACTTAGAATAAGACTTTATGGCTTAAGTGGATAATGGAATGAGGATACTGAATTTTGTGGGGGTACAAAGAAGAGGTTTACCAAAATTCTGGCTTCCAGTCAATAAAATAACTAAAATGAAAAGAGCCTCCTGGAAAGGCAAACTCCTTGTTTACTGGCACCATTAGCTAGACCTGAAGTTAGAGTCCAAGAGGGAACATAATGCTCAGATTAAAACATTTGGAACTCCAGAGTGTATAATCATATGAGGAAATCTCTAGGTGTTCATGAGAAAATATCTCCAAAGCATACCGCACACTAGCTGTAGCCAACTACATGGTACTATTCTCTGTTTTAAAGATAAGAAAATCCATCCCTTTGCCAAAAAGAGAAAGAACGAAGACAGGGAGTCTACCACATTGAGCCCCCCAGTTGTTCGTAATTTAAATTTGCAAAGCCCAAGCGCCAAGTCTTCTCTAAGGGGAGCCCCTTGGCCTGACCCAGGGGGTACAGTGTGCTATTACTTAAAGATTAAAGAATAGGTAGATACTGGTGAGAAAGTCTTTTAAGTTTTTAGGTCCCACAGGGGTTCACCTTGGCTGATGAAACAAAGGAGATATTTTTTAAATAAAAGAAAATAAACATTTTCAAAGCTAAAAAATAGCAACAAAAAGTATTGATTTCAGGGAACAAACAAGAAGGTCACCACTCCTTTGTGTAATGCCAGGATTTCTAAGAGAAAATTTTATGGCTTGAATGTCTTACATGATGAGGCCTGAGGAGTATTGATTCCTGTGTGTATATGGGAAGGAAGGGGGTTGATGAAATAAAAATTAGCCAAGAAGCTGGTAAACTTCAAGACACAGAAGGCCTCCCGGGAAGGCCAACTCCCCATTAGAGGGTCCATTGGCTAGACCCAAGGACAAGGTGAACAGAGAGCCCAGGGTCTTAACCTTTCTGATCTGTCCTGAATGTTTGCTTTAGCAAAGCTGAAGTGGTCATCTTTTATTAAAAGATAATAAAGAGCTTCCTCTCACTAAAAAAGGAAAATGATAAAAATGATTGAGAAAAAACAACACACACATACGCACACACACAAACATTGCACACTAGGAAAAACTCGCTAAACTGGGGGCTTCCACATTGAAACCTACCAAAGGTGTTTTTATTTCCTGATGATGTGGTTTGTTTATTTGTTTGTTTTTCTCTTGTGGCAAGCCTACCAAAAGTTTGTTTTCGGTGATACAATGTTTTTATTGAGGGCTTCCTTTATTCCCAAAGGGAGACATTGGAAAGCATTCCCTACCCCCACCTAAAGGAAGAAAACAAAATAAATGACAGTAAGAAAAGCTAGTGGGGGAAGCCAGTGGTTCAATAAACTCTATAATTTGTATATACTCTACACTTTTTATACTTTGATGTATATATTGAAAGCTCAATTTTTATAGAAATTACATAGAGTAAGAAAAAGAGCACCTGGAGACTGGATATGTGGGAATTTCACAAAGGGAAGATCAGGTCACATGCATCATGTATCAGTTGCCTTCTTAGGAATCATGAAGAAAAGCTGATGCAAGCTTCAGTTAAAGGTACAGTCCATCTGTGAGTCAAAAATTTGATTGTCATCTCTTATTCTGGGCTAAAATGGAAGCTCTGAAGAGGCAGCTGTTGCTTTGTGTAACAACCCACATTTTAATGATTTCTAGCCAAGCTCGGACCAGATGACCTTCAGGACAATTGGCCCATTAATCAGCAGGATGCCTCATGATTATTTGATGTCATTCAGCTCTTTATTTTCACACAAAACTCTATTATTAGCCTTGTTTCTATCAAAGAGCCACAGGCACAAAGCCAGCTATGGTCAACCTGAATATTTGCATTTATAGGAAGATGTTGTTCTGCAAAGGATGGAAGTCAGTGAGAACTAAAGCTGGCTGTGGTATGAGGGATAAAATTGGAAGTGCATGTCATTGGTAGACTGATAGCTTCAGCAGCTAGTTTTCCTGCCACTGCCCTGGCTTGTAAGCGGTCTTCCCTATAGGCAGTGCTCTCAGAGATTGCTTTGAAGGGCTCAGGAAGTAGCCTTGGAAGCTAAGTACTCAGATGTGGGTAACGAGGTTCATTCTGAAAGCAAAGTCTTATGTCAGTTCAGAGGACTTGAGTTTCAGAAAAGTTGATTACAGATCTAGCAAGAATTCTCATTTTATACTTTTCATTCTTCCTCACAGGAAAAACTTAAAAGAACTCCACAAGCCTTGACCACAGCCAACTCTGGATTTTAAGGTCACAGAGCACTCTTGGCAAAAGATGAGATGAAGGAGGTTCAAAGGGTTGAGAGTCCTTTATGCTCCATTCTATTTCAGTGGTAAGAAATATCAGAGACCCTTACAAAAGGACTTGAGTTGTTGAAGCACCATCTCATTGGTCAGAACAGAGGAGCAGTGGGAGGTTTTAGAGAAATGGCCTTATGAATGTACAGGCAAGACACTCTGATAATCTACCAACCTCCTTCTCTGAGGGGGGCTAACCAGACCCCTGGACAACTATATAGAACTTGCTCTTTAGTTCACTAATTTATGGGAAAAAATTAAAAAAATGTCTTAGTAGCACACACCTAACTTCTAGAAGGAACTCAAGTCACCCATTCTCACTCCACAGGAGGATGCCTGAAGGGAGATAGTGCAATGTGGGTGGCTAAAAGTAAGGGCTATGATGTAAATGGTAGGCAAAAGAGAACAAGGATGACCATAAAAATATCAGACAAAATAGACTTTAAGTCAAAAGCTGTTCCAAGAGACAAAGAAGGACATTGTATAATGATAAATGGGTCAATTCAGCAAGAAAATATAGTAATTATAAATATTTATGCACCAACTTCAGAGCTTCAAAATAAATTTTGACAGAATTGAAGATAGAAATAGATAATAGTACAATATTAGTAGATTTGAATACCCACTTTCAATAATGTATAGAAAAATCAGAAGATGAATAAGGAAACAGAGAACTTGAACAACACCATAGACCAGTTAGATCTAATAAACACATGCAGAACATTTCATCCAACAATAGCAGAATATACATTCCCCTCAGGTACACGTGGAACATACTCCAGGATAGACATAAGTTGGGCCACAAAACAAGTCTTAATCAAAAAGATTGAAATCGTACAATGTATCTTTTCTGATCACAATGGAATGAAAGTAGAAATCAAGAGCAGAAGGAAAACTGGAAAATCCACAAATATGTGGAAATTAAACAATACATTCTTAAACAACCAATAGGTCAAAAAAGAAGTCACAGGAGAAATTAGAAAATACCTTGAGACAAATGAAATGAAAACACAACATACCAAAATTTATATGATGCAACAAAAGCAATGATTAGAGGGAAGTTTATAGCTGTAAATGTGTACATAAAAAAGATCTCAAATCAACAATCTAACTTTGCATATCAAGAAATTGGGATAGATTGGGAGTTTGGTATTGACATATACACACTGCTATATTTAAAATAGATAACCAACAATGAACTACTGTAAAAAAATAAATAAATGAAAACATGTTGACCCTAAAGGGATATAAAAAATAAATAAATTGAGAAAAAACAAACAAGCAAAAAAAAAATTATAAGAAGGAAAACAAAATAAATCCAAAGCTAGGAGAAGGAAGAAAATAATAAAGATTAGCACGGAGACAAATAAAATAGAGAACAGAAAAATAATAGAACAAGTCAATTAAATGAAGAGTTTGCTTTTTCAAAGGAGCAACAAAATTGACTAAACTTTAGCTAGCTTAACTTAGAAACAAAGAAGATTTAACTAACTAAAATCAGAAATAAGAGAGGAGAGATTACAAGTGATAGCAGAGAAAAAAAGCTTATAAAATAATACTCTGAACAATTATGTACCAAAAAATTGGATAACCTAGAAAAAAAGATAAATTCCTAGAAACACACAGCCTACCAAGACTGAATAAGGAAAAAATAACAAATCTGAACTTACTGATAACAAGTTAGAAATTACAATCAGTAATTAAAAACTTCCTAACCAACAAAAGCCCAAGACCAGATGGCTTCACTGCAAATTTCTACCAAATATTTAAAGAAGAATTAATACCAATCTTCCTGAAACTCTTCTGAAAAACAGAAATAGAAGGAACACTTCTAAGGTCATTCTATGAGGTCAGTATTACCTTGATATCAAAGCCAAACAAAGACATTACAAGAAAAAAAAATAGACCAACATCTCTGATGAATATTGATGCAAGAATTCTCAACAAAATAGTAGCAAACCAAATTCCACAGCACATTAAAAGGATTATACATCATGATCAAGTGGAATTTATTCCTTGAATGCAAAGATGGTTCAACATACACAAATCAATAAATGTAATACAACACATTAGCGTTATGAGTGACAACACATACATGATTATTTCAATGCAGAAAAAGCATTTGACAAGAACCAATATCCTCTTATGATAAAAGCACTCAATAAACCAGGAATAGAAGTAAACTACCTCAACATAATAAAGACTATATATGAAAAGCTCACAGCTAACATCATACTTAATGGTGAAAACTGAAAGCTTTTCCTCTAAGATCAGCAATAAGGCATGGATGCCCACTCTCACCACTTCTATCCGACATAGTACTGGAAGTTCTAGTCAGAGCAGTTAAGCAAGAAGAATAAGTAAAAGGCATCCAAATCAGAAGGGTGAAGTAAAATAATCCCTGTTTGTAGATGACATGAGTTTAAATGTAGAAAACCCTAAAGATTCCACACAAAAAACTGTTAGAAATAATAAACTATTTCAGCAAAGTTGTTGGATACAAAATCAACATGCAAAAATATGTTGCATTTTTATACACTAACAAACAATCCATAAATGCAACTAAGAAAACAATTCCATTTACAATAGCATCAAAAATAATAAAATACTAGGGCTTCCCTGGTGTCTCAGTGGTTGAGAGTCTGCCTGCCGATGCAGGGGACGTGGGTTCGTGCCCCGGTCTGGGAAGATCCCACATGCTGTGGAGCAGCTGAGCCCGTGAGCCATGACCACTGAGTCTGCACGTCGGGAGCCTGTGCTCTGCAACGGGAGAGGCCACAACAGTGAGAGGCCCGCATACCACAAAAAAAATAAAAATAAAAATAAAATAAAATACTTAAGAATAAACCTAACCATGGAGTTGAAAGACTTACACACTGAAAACAACAAAACAGTGGTGAAAAAAATTTTTAAAGGCAAAAATAAATGGAAAGACAGCCATGTTCATGGATTGTAAGACTTAATATTGTTAAGATGTCCACATTATCCACAGCAATCTACAGATTCAATGCAATTTTTATCAAAATCCCCATAGCAATTTTGCAGAAAAGGAGTCAAAGAAGTTCATTATATATTGTAGTTATTAACCTTTTAGCAGATGTATGATGTGCAAATATTTTCCCCTTCCATAGGCAGCATTTTTCACCCTGTTGTTAGTGTCCTTTGATGTACAAAAGTTGCTAAGTTTGATGTAGTCCCATTTGTCTAAAAATAGACAAATTTTTTTTCTATTTTTTTCTATTTTTCTGCAAAAATGCAGAAAAATTATCCTAAAATTCATACGGAATTTCAAGGGATCCCAAATAGCAAAACAATTTTGGAAAAGTACAAAGTTGGAGGCCTCACACTTCCTGATTTTAAAACATAATACAAAGCCACAGCAATCAAAACAGTGTGTTACTGACATAAAGACAGGCATATAGACAGATGGAATAGAATATAGAGCCTAGAAATAAAACCTCATGTGTATGGTGAAATGATCTTTGACAAGAGTCCCAACACCACTCAATGGGGACAGGATAGTCTCTTCAACAACTGTATTTGGAAAACTGAGTATCCACATGAAAAAGAATGAAGTTATACACTTATCTTACACTATATACAAAAATTAATTAAAAACGGATTAAAGACCTAAGCATAAGACCCCAAACTATAAAACTGCTAGAATAAAACATAGGGGAAATCTTCATGACATTGGATTTGGTGATGATTTATTATATATGACACTAAGAGTAAAGCAGTCAAATGGGACTACATCAAACTTAACAACTTTTGTACATTGAAGGACACAATCAAAACAGAGTGAAAAATCAAACTTTAGAGTGGGAGAAAATATTTGCAAATCATATGTCTGCTAAGGGGTTAATATCAATAATATATAATTAACTCCTAAAACTCAAAAATATCAAATAACACAATTTAAAAAATGAGCAAAGTACCTGAATAGTCACTCTTTCAATGATGACATACAGGTGGCCAACAAGCATGTAAAAAGTTGCTAAACATTTCTAATTATAAGAGAAATGCAAATCAAAACCATAATGAGATATTACTTCACACTCATTAGGACGGCTACTATTAAAAAAAACAAACAGAAAGTAACAAGTGTTGGTAAGGATGTGAAGAAATCCGGACCATTGTGCACCATTGGTGGGACTGTAAAATGTTACAACCACTATAAAAAACATTATGGAGCTTCCTCAAAAACTTGAAAATAGAATTACTATATGATTTAACAATCTTCTAGGAATATATCCAAAAGAATTGAAAGCAGGATCTTGAAGAGATATTTTCATACCTGAGTTCATAGCACTATTCACAATAGCCAGGAGGTGCAAGCAGCCCAAATGTCCTTCAACAGATAAATGGATAAACAAAATGTGGTATATACATTGCTATAGACTGAATGTTTGTGTCCCTACCCGCCAAATTCTTATGCTAAATCCTAATTCCCAATGTGATGGTATTTGGAGGTGGAGGCTTTGGGGGGTGATTAGGTCATGGGTGGAACTCTTGCGAATGGGATTAGTGCCTTTATATAAGAGACCCTAAAGAGCTTCATTGCCCTTTCTTTCAAGTGAAGACACAGCGAGAAGATGGCCATCTACGAACCAGGAAGTGGGCCCTCACCAGAGACTAAATCTGCTAGCACCTTGATCTTGGACTTCCTAGCCTCCAGAACTGTGAGAAATAAATATCTGTTGTTTAAGCCACCCAGTTTATGGTACTGTATTTTGTTATAGCAGCTTTAACAGACTAAGACATACATATAGTGGAATATTATTCAGCCTTAAAAAGGAAGGAAATCTTGTCACATGATACAACATAAATGAACCTTGAAAGCAGCATGCTCAGTGAAATAAGCCAGTAACAAAAACAGACATATTGTAGAAATACACTTACATAAGCTATCTAAACTAATCAAATTTATAGAAATAGAAAGTAGAGGGATGATTAATAGGGGCTTTGGGGAGGAGAAAGGGAAGTTTTTGTTTAACTGGTATAGAGCTTCAGTTTTGCAAAATGAAAAAGTTCTGGAGATCTTTTGCACAGCAATGTGAAAATACTTAACACTGTTAAACTGTACACTTGAAAATGGTTAAGATGGAAATTGTTACTTATGTGTTTTTACCATAACTCTTTTAAAAAACCTTTAAAAAGTCAAGGGCTCTGAGATCTGACTGACTGAAAGTGGATGTTGGCTTCAGTATTTTCATGAGCTGAGAGATCTAGGACAAGTTTGTTCTAGCTATGTTTCAGTACTTCCAATTATAAAAAAGAGGATAACACAGTATCTCCTACACAAGGTTGCTGTCAGGATCTAATGAGATAAACTATGTAAAAGCACTTACCACAGTGCTTACTGGATAGTAAGTGCTTAGTATTTTTAGCAATGATTGCTATCTAAGGACACCTTTAAGCTACAGTTCTAGAGTAAAGTTGTTTATGTGATGAGGGAAACCATGCTTGAACTCTGATGATCAACATACACTTCTCTTTTCTCACAGACCTTAAAGGGTCAGAGAAGCAGCACCATGAATGTGTACAGACAGGTCGTTTCTAATAACTCTGCCTATCTCCTTTAAAGCAGCCAGCTACACCTCTGGTTGACCAAAATGTTGTCTATTTAGCCCACTAAATTTACCAGAGAAAGAATAGAAGGTGTTAGGAGCATACCCCTAACTTCTAGAAGGATCTCAATGCCCCCTCTTCTAACACCACAAAGAGGAGCACTCCTGGGGGTCAGAGGAGGCAGGGCAGTATGATGTGGAGCTTAAGAGCAAGTTTAGATTGACAGAACTTTGGTACTCTTTCTTATCTATGAAATCTTAGGCAAGGATTTCACCCAGCTATGCCTCAGTTTCCTCAGTTGTCAAATTGGGGATACAAATGTGTAAAATCCTCACTGGATTGTTGTGTGGATCAAATGAGATAACCTATATGAATTTATCTAACATAATGCCTGGCACAGAGTAAGCATTTAATAAAATGTAGCTGTTAATGTTAGCAAGGGGATCCTTGAGCCACAGTTCCGGACAGTAGAGCTTTTGATGTTATGCAGTTGGAACCATTAAACCTCCATGTCCTTGGAACAAGCATACTGTATCCTCTCTCCATTACTTTCAATTGGGGAAAGCATTCTCTTTCCCCGAGTTAGAGGGTTCTCTGATCTTTGATTTTAGAGACCTTGGGTCTAGCACAGAGGGGCCAAAGAAGCTGCTCAGCCTACATTTATCATTATAAGCTTTAGATCTGCATGAAACCTTAGGACGATGGTATCCTCAGGTAATTTACATCTCTGCCCCTTCTATCACTTTCCCTCACTATTGTCCTATAACAGCCTGCTTTTTTGTGATTACAGCTTTTTGGTATATAATTCACATACCATTCAATTCACTCATTTTAAATGATTTTCAGTATAAACACAGAGCTGTGACACTGACACCTTCACCATTATCTAGTTTTGGAATATTTCATCATTCCTAAAAGAAACAATGCATATTGAGTAATCACTCCTCCATCCCCTCCCCCCAGCCCCTAGCAAACAATAATCTTCTTTCTGTCTCTATAAATTTGCCTATTCTGGACATTTCATATAAATGAAATCATATTATATATGATCTTTTGTGTCTGGCTTATTTCATTTAGCATAATGACATCCATGTGTCAGAATTTCATTCCTTTTATAGCTGTTTAATATTCCATTGATGGCTATACCACAATTTGCTTATCTATTCATCAATTGATGGATAGCTGGGTTATTTAAACCTTTTGGCAACTATGAAAAGTGCTGCTGTGAATATTCATGCACAATTTTTTAATACTTGTTTTTATTTTTGGGGGGGAGTCATATAGGTAGGAGTAGAATTGCTGGATTATATGATGACTACGTGTTTAACTTTTTTGAGGAATTGCTAAGCTCTTTTCCATGGCAGCTGCATGATTTTACATTCACACCAGCTTATTGACGATTTACATATTTTCTTTGGAGAAATATTTACTCAAGTCCTTTGCCCATTTAAAAATTAGGTTGTTTGTCTTTTTGTTGTTGAGTTGTAAGTGTTCTTTATATATTCTGGATACTAGGCCCTTACCAGATATATGATTTGTAAACATTTCCCTCCATTCTGTGGGTTGTCTTCTCACTTTCTTTTTCTTTCTTTCTTTTTTTTTTTTTTTTGGCAGCACTGCATGGCTTGTGGAATCTTAGTTCCCTGACCAGATATCGAACCCAGGCCCCCTGCAGTGGAAGCACAGAGTCCTAACCACTGGACAGCCAGGGAATTCCCTCTTCTCACTAACTTGATAGTATCCTTTGATGCACAAAAGTTTTTAATTCTGATGAAGTCCAGTTTATTTTTTCCTTTGTTGCTTGTGTTTTTGGTGCCATATCTAAGACACAGTGCATAACCCAAGGTCAAGAAGGTTTATGTTTAAGTATTCTTCTATGAATTTTATGTTCTTTGCTCTTATATTTAGATATTTAATCCATTTTGGGTTCATTTTTGTTTATGGTATGACGTGAAGTAGGGGTTCAACTTCTGTCTTTTGCATATGGACATCCAGTTGTCCTTAACCTGCTTTCAATTCCTTAAATACTCCGAGCATTTTTATGACTTAAAACCTCTTAATTTTCTGTGTCCTCTGCCTCTACTTTCCCTCTGGGGAAGATTTTTACCTTGGCTCTTTGCATGCCCGGCTCCTTCTGATCTTTCATGTCTTGACAAATACCAGCTCGGAGCCTCTCCCAACTACTTCATCTAAACTAAAGTTGCCCTTATTCCCACCCCAACACCCTTTCTTATGATCAAATTTTATTTTTGCTTTAGACCTTATCATTCTACTTCATTAATTGTTCACTTTTTAAAAAATATCTTCCTCACTAGAATGTGAGCTTGGTGAGAGCAAGGGCCTTCTCTGTTTGATACAATTTATCACTGTATTTCCAGTGCCTTATACATAACAAATGGTCAACAATTCATTGTAGAATGAACAGAATGGTTCCATCAGTAGTATAATACTGACAACAATGTCCTCCAAGTCATTTTGGAACTTAATAGGTGATCTGTTTCCACTGTGGATGAGGCTGGTTTTTAATTTTCTAAAATATTTCCCTAGATAGGAAAATTAAGTTCTGGGAAGGATATAAGTGACTCCCCACGATCAAACAGAGAGTCTTTTATTTGTGGAGTGATTCCCACAGCATTAATTTAGCTTGTGGTATCCCACAAGAGTAAAGGAAAAAGGCACAGGAGACTGTTCAAGGTCAAATCCAAGGTGCTTGAACCTGCTTTCAGCCTCCCTGCCATTCCTCGAAATTTCTCTAAACTCAAAAAAGAAAACCAGGTGGTACCAGAGTTGATGGCTCTTTGCCAAGCACAGCAAGCATCAGCTACTGAGTGGCCCCTCAAAACTCATTAAAAATGAAAGAGACTTGTTAAACAAGCTGGAAATACTGTCGCATTTGAGTGAGATTGGCTTCTCACAGCTCATCCCTGGTTACCTCCAGACAATGGTTGGTCGATAAAGCACTTAACACTGAAGGATTTTTAACCGCTGTCTGCCTCAACCTCCATATCCCCACATCCTTCCTGAGCCAGTTCTTCCTGAGCCAGCTCTTGTTCTTGAGAGGTTGTGGTGTGTGGGAAACAGGATGGTAAGGGAAGGACTGAGCAATTTGTGTCTCCTTCATAGGTCCTTGTCTCTTTACCCATCCTTTAAATGTGGGGATAACCTTTATCAGGGTTATTCATGTCCTTGGCCATAATGTTTGACAAACATCTTGGTCTTGTAATCCACTCTTAGGGCTTGTGTCTTCCACACTTGAACTCTCAGTCCAGAACTTCCCTCTGAGCACCAGACTCATATAACTATTTACTATGTACTAGGATGTTCCAGAGATGCTTCTAACCTAATAGTCAAGCTGAACTCAATTATTCCCTGCTCTTCACTGTCCATCACCAAAGAGAAGGGGTGTAGGGAGGTCACACTGCAATTTGCCTTTATTCTTATTTTAATAAAGGCTATCTGCATGTACCTGGTTTCCCAAAGTAGAAATGTAGGGTTCATGCCATATTTCTTCCTTTCCCTCATACCCGTTTTGGCCCCTCCCCTCTTTTCCCATGCAACCTGTCTTCTGTCTCCAAGTGTTTTCCTGAATATGTCATCTTAGAGTTCTGTGGCTTTGGGAAAATCGTTTAACATTTCTAAGCCCCAGTTTTCTGCCCTGAAAATGGAGATAATGTCTACTTCATAAGGCTGTTGTGAGGATCAACTTTACTATTCAAATTTAAGGGTCAGGTACTAAGTAAAAGGCAAGTCCTGCTTGCAAAGATTAGGCAATGTTTGCTCCAAATGCCCAGCAAATATCCATGACGACAGCCTTATGGGCAGTTCTAGATAGAAGTCATTTTAGAATCACAGATGTGCCTATGATGTCCCCAGAAAGCAGAATTACATCCCAGGAAGAGAATGAACAAAGTTTTTTGGGCTGCCAGTTGTATTTTATCCACAGCTAACAAGAAAACATGGTATATAGTGCAGGTCACTAGGCAAATGCTCAGATATGCCCTGGGGTGATTTTACCCCAGTACCCAAATACTTACCCAGAGAACAAAGCCAAGGTTCATAGAGAAGGGCCTTTCTTATTGTGTGGTCCTTCCTTCCTGCAGCTGTTGCTTCATGGGATTTTGTGGGCAAGTAGTCTGGCCCATAGCACTGTCTCCACTGGCCAGCCACTAGCCCTATCAGATTACCCCTGTGGAAAAGGCTGTTGTGTATTTCCTGAGCTCTACATCTCATTTCCTGAGCATTTTTTGGTTATCCTGTAACCCTCAGTTTTCCTTCAGCCTCTAAGCCAGCACTGAACTGGCAGGAGGTACACTTATCCTTTCAGCTCTTTTAATGTCCTTCTGTAGTGTGATTGCTCAGGTGTTTTGGGGCAGCCTGGCTGGCTACACCATTCAGCAAAGCCAGGAAAGGGTAGTAATGCTGTGATAACCAATTAAATGCCCAGAAACAAATCTTTGTGAGTGAGGTCCCCAAACTGACAAAACTCTGTGACTTGCTTCAGGAATCAGAGGCAAGGATAACAAGGATTTCTTGGTTCTGGAATGCTGCTTCTTGTTTCACTGAAACTCATAACCCAGTTAGATTATCCTTTGGGAAATGAATCAGGGTGGTTAGAAAATCAGTTATGCTACCAGAGGCCACTCTCCCACATGGTTTGGCCAACTGTGAAGATAGGGGTCTTAGTGCTAGGAAGGCTTCAAAAGACACTGATGGCTTTGTGGTAAGAGAGGTGAGGTGGAGAAGGACAGAGGAAATACTGTTGAGAGACTTGGGAGGAGACCGTTTGTTCTTTCAGCTGTGTGGACCATCATTTAGGACATTGCCCTAGGAATAGAATTCTAGTCAAACTTTGATTAACTGGAGCATGAGAAAGTGGACCTTCTGTTCCTAGGCAAATCAATCTCATAATTAGTCAGCAGTGGGGTACCTTGAATGCAGGGGCCAAAAGGGAAATGAAAAGTGAAGTTTGGCTGTTGTAAATGCAAGATGATCTCCGAGAGAAGATGAAAGCTTTTGAGGAAGACCTGGGGCCTGGAAATGCTAATATTACAAATTTTTATACTTTAAAAGAAGACAGTTTCCAAATATGAATCAGATAATCCTTTAAACCACGCAGTGTCTTCCCATTGCTCTGAGCTGGGCAGATCAGAAAGGCGGGTCAAGGGTCAAAGACTGGTGAGGATAATGACTTAGACTAGATCAAGGCAGCTTAAGTGATAAAGTAGTAAATCTCAGGCCTAAGTAATAAACCTCAGTTTACTACTAACAAATCTGTGAACAATAGTACATCAGAAACCCTGAGATAAAAATAGGAGATGATGGTCACTGTTTCCTTGTAGCTGCTCCTGTTTTCATAGAAGTACGTATGAAGTTGTGTGGTCTTAGCCATGGTACTTAAAAAGAAATCCTATAAATCCCTGCATGATCTGCCCTCTGCTTACCTCTCCAGCCTTACCTGGTACCACTCTTGCCTGGTTTACCATGTTCCAGCCCCATTGGCCTTTCTGTTCCTTAACATGCCAAGATCCTCCCCTCCTCAGAGCCTTTGAATTTACAGTTTTCACCCAACTTCTTCCAGCTCTTCTCTTGCTTCTCATCCTTCAGCTTTTAAGCTCCAAGCCTCACCAGAGAAGCTTTCCCTAATTCCTCTATTTAAGGTAGGTCTCCCTCAACCTCATTACTCTATCAATATCACTATTTTTTAAATTACTCAATATTCATCACTGTCCATTATTATCATGTTTGTTTGTTTGTTTAATCTTTTGCATCTCTTTGAGTAGAATGTAAAAATCGTAAGGGATCCTGTCTATCTTCTTAACTCTTGTGTTTCCAGCACCTAACACAGAGCCTGGCACATGTTAGCAATTAATAAGTAATTGTTGGCAGGTTGCCCTTCTCCAAGAGGGAAACAATCAGCATGGGTGATGGATCCTCCCCACCTAATATATAGGACTTTTGAAAATAAAAGTAAGACTCAAAAGAATTTCATTTAATATGTTGACAAATTTTCTCCTTTTTTTTTTTTTTTTTTTTTTTTTTTTTTTGCGGTACACGGGTCTCTCACTGTTGCGGCCTCTCCCGCTGCAGAGCACAGGCTCCGGACGCGCAGGCTCAGCGGCCATGGCTCACAGGTCTAGCTGCTCCGCAGCATGTGGGATCTTCCCGGACCGGGGCACGAACCCGTGTCCCCTGCATCGGCAGGCGGACTCTCAACCACTGCGCCACCAGGGAAGCCCCATATTTTTTCTTTTTGAAAGTTAATTCCAATATAAATATGCTTACAGAAAGATGCTCATAGTGGTTAATATAGTGTAATTTAGTTTAATTTACATTGCACAATTTGGACTAAAAATATGTTACATTTTAAAGTTTTTCTTTAAAAAGGGATTGCGATCTGTTTTTTTAATCTATTATAAATATAATAAAGATACTATCTCAAAAGTTGTTAAAGCAGGCAACAAGATCTATGAACAATTTATCTTTGCTTTACTTCTTAATAATACACACATTGCACTCTAAAGGCTTTAAGTTGGGGCAGCAAAATATTTTTGAAATGTTTCAGTGCCAGCTAACATAGTGTATAGAGAGTGGGGAGAAGTCTGTGTGCAACACATAAACAACTATAATAGCTATAGTATTTTGGTTAGTATTGTTTATAGCTTATAAATCTACACAAACCAAGACTGAAGTAATTCCTTGAATCTGAGTTCCAGTAGTGTGCTGAAATTGGATTGTACAAGCTCATGAGAGTAGACTGTGTGTATGTCTTCCCAACTCCACTTTCATTGACTTCAAGCTGGTAGCTTGAAATTGGCCATGGTGGGAGTATTTACAACACAGCGATCAGCAAATGCCACCAATCAGGGCTCTCTTGCTCCCCTGCCATGTGAAGCCAGTTATTAAATATTTACCTGCACACCACATCACACTAATAAGGTCATCCTCTGAGCTGAATAAGGACATTTACCAAAAGAGTTGTCAGTTCTAAGTTTTATACAAAAAAGAAATATATAAGTTTCATCTCTAGGTTTTCAGTCTAGAACTGAAACTATAGTATAAGCAAGGTGTACATTCCATATTCAACCTGCATGGGTGACAGGTCATGGAGTCTATGTGGTTTTAAATTTGTAAGCACATAGTGCAAATTCTCCAAAGTTCAAGGGCAATGGGACTCTGGAAATAAACGGTCCCTTCCTGTAAGACTAGAACAAAACATAGAGCCATATTAATAAGAAAGTTAAAAAAAAAACAAAAACAAGGAGCCCCCAAAGAAGAAGCAGCTCTGACAAAAGAGGAATAAATAAGTTAAGTTATATGCTAATAAGTATGAGGTTTGTTTTGGGGGTGATGAGAATGTTCTGGAATTAGATAGTGGTGATGGAGTGTACAACTTTGTGAATATACTAAGAAAACCATATTCTATACTTCAAAAGGGTGAACCTCATGGTATGTGACTTATATCTCAATAAAATGGTCAGTTAAAAAAACTTAAGGCATATTGGAGGAACACATAAACACAGGTTCAAAGGATAGTCAGTTAACAGAGAAATACATTTTCACAAGCTTACCGAATATTTGGTTTATACTGATCTCTAGTGCGTTGTTAACTTCACAGATTCTAAAGGACTGGCAAGGGTTGACTGGCACCTTAACAAAGCTGAAAGCAAACAGCACTTTTCTTTATTTCACTTTCCCTTCCTCCTTTTTCAATGCCTTTCTCATAACAATTAACTTAATGTCTCTACTATAATCTATCGGTGTGGGTCTAAACCAGTGGTCAGCATTTTTTGTGTGTGTGTGTAAATAGCTAGAGTAAATATTTTAGACTTTGTGGAGCATAAGATCTTTGTCACAACTCTTCAACTTTGCAGTTGTAGCATGAAAACAGCCATAGATGATACATAAATGAATAAGTTGTGGCTCTATGCCAATAAAACTATAAAAACAGGCAGCCTATTGGATTTGGTGCATAGCACAGGCTCTGGCTTGCTGACCCCTTGTCTAGACTGCAAAATGTCGTGGGAGTGTTGATTTTGCTTGGGAAATTCTACTGTATAGAGCAGTGTTTTGCGAACTAGGAGTGGGGGGTGGGGATATGTATCAGAATCACCTATCACCATATCTTGTGTTTGCAGGATCTCTTGTTCCATACTGATCAAAGGCAGAATGTAGGTATTCCCTGGGTCCTTGACCAATGCCTATTTTAGCATTATTAAAATATTATATATCATCCTATCCCCTAAATAAATAACAAGAAGTGTTCCCTTCTCAATCCTTCCCATATGATCTTCTGGAAGCAGGGCTGAAAAGCATTTTTAGATGAAAATATATCAAGAGCCACAAGATACCAGCAATTTTTTTTCTGAGACCACTATCAACTGTTAAATTAACAGAAAGCAAATCTTTATCCAATAGATTTGATCATTATTTAGCATACATTTAAGTTTCCATAGTATTTACTTAAGGAAACTGGAGGCACAGGGAAAAGAGGATAAAAAGAGGTAAGTAAAAATGAGCTCTTAGTGTTGCAAATAGGGGTCAGTTACCCAAATGTCAGGTGTAGCCACTAAGCAAAAGGCAACATTTATCAGTGCATAGAGTGGAATCACTATCTTTCTGATGACAAAATTTTCATCCATGTTTCACACACAGTTATTATGTGTCTGTTAATACTGACTTATTTTTAATGAGAGAGGGTCTAGCATTTCTACTTTTTTTTTTTTTCTTTTGCGGTACGCGGGCCTTTCACTGTTGTGGCCTCTCCCGCTGCGGCGCTCAGGTTCCGGACGCGCAGGCTCGGCGGCCACGGTTCACGGGCCCAGCCGCTCTGGGGCATGTGGGATCTTCGCGGACCGGGGCATGAACCCGTGTCCCCTGCATCGGCAGGCGGACTCTCAACCACTGCGCCACCAGGGAAGCCCGTAGCGTTTCTTTTTATATAGCCCTATATCTGAAGCCGTCGTTCTTAAGGGGACACGATCAGGGAGATTATATTGCTGAACGTCTGACATTCCACCTATGGGGTCATCTCTTCCTCCCCCGGAAACGGACATAGTAAGCCATTATTACAGTTGGGAATGTGGTTTATCAGTGTGTTGGGGCAGAAAAAAAATGGTTAGAAACTACTGATGGAAAGTAGGCATAGAAGAATATAAGGCTTTATCACTGATAACAGAGAGGATGCCCGCAGGAAAAAACTTCAGCAACTGTATTAAATTATCAGGGTACAATGAATGTGCTAAACTGCTGGTTCATTTACTCTCATATTTTGAATTGTTACCACTAAATGCTAGATAACAAGCCTGATAACCTTCACTGCATTCTGAGAAGGCAAGTGGACCATTATGGAAGCGAAGATGTTTTGGATCAGTCTAGTATGCTCTATTAAGTTAAGTTAACTACCATTCCTTCTTCTAACTCATTTTGTTCAGCAAAGTTCCCTGTTCACAAGGCAACTCAGAGGCAAAATGAGACATATATGCAAAAAACTAATACAAGGTAGAAGGTAATACGTTTACCAAAATAAATATGGAGTGCCAGGGACATTATAGGTGGGAGAGATGACATCAGGTTGGAGCAGAGTGTTAGGCAAAGCTCCATTAATCTCCAGTCTTCTCAGCTCTTTTCTCAAACACAAAAACAGTTATTGGTGCTTTGGGATAAGTTAGACACTGACTTTTGGTAGTACTGTTATTTTTTTAAAGGTATTGTTAAGCTTTTTCAATGTGTGATTTTAAGTTTCTGAAATGTAAACTTGTCATATCTTTGAGCCATAGGTTGCTCTGTGGGAGCACCTTCCCTATCACATAGTGGAAATCAGTTTGGGAAAAAGAGGTTATTCTGTCTTACTCCCTTCAGGCATGTGTCTTCTGAGTTGTTTCCAGCCACATTAGGTGCTACCTAATATACATGGTGAGATTATTTAGGGCTTTGGAAGTTAGGGAGAACCTCTATTCCTCAGCAGGCATTTGGGTAACAGGTGAGGAAGTGAGATAGATATGCAGTTCAAGTGTGGGCAGGCACACACACACACACACTCACACACAGCTAACTTGGCAGCTGTGAGGATGGAGGTGGAGGACTCAGTGCCGCTAAGCTACTTCAAGTACCTGCATGTCTGAGGCTGACTTTGAAGCCTCCAGCGTGCTTGGAGTTAATTCCCATTAGGTTGGACTCCGCCCCTCTCTCCCAAAGGTAAAGCAAGATTTTCAGGCATCACTGCAAAGAGCAGCTGGGATTCCCATCCCCTTCTGACAAGCTGTAAGGAGAAGTTGTTTCTCAGATTTGAGTCCGAAGAGAGGAAACAAGTCAATCAGCCTTCGTGGTCAGAAGGTAAATTTGCAACTTGGGCCAAATGCAATTGAAACAGCTGGATAAGAAACTGTTTGCTCTCCCCTTGCTCAACCCCCCCTTCTCCCCTTCCTTTCTCAGGCTTCCTGTCCTTTCATCTCACAGCTCAGAGAATCTGTTTTCTTCCCAAAGGCAGCCTGGTGCATTTTTACTTCCTCAAGTCTGTTGTTTGCACAGAGGCTAAGAGGAATCAGGGCTGAATTCCTATTTCATACTGACATGGTGTGAAGACCTAAGGGTTAAATGCTAGTTGGTTTCCCCAGGAGAGTTGGTAATTTGAGGAGAGGAAGTCCATGTCTCTGGGAGTGGAGGGAAGGATTTTGTTCTGACCTATCTATTGAAATAAAAGTGGATTGGGTTTGCTGATATGCTGGGTTGATCTCTTAGACTTGCCTAAATTGGGGTTATGGTACTAAAATGGGGTGCTGGGGTTAAACTGAAATGCAGATGTTAAAGTGAGTTGGGCTGGAAATAAAAGATTGCATTAGCTCAGTAAATATTTGAGTTCCTACTGTGTGCCAAAGCATGACGATTTCCAGAAAAACCTGAAATAGTTTAACTATAAATCCATTCTTGAAAGGAACACTGGGCCAAATGATTCTGTTTTGTGGTGGGAAACAGAAAACAGAAAGAAGTCTAGGGGTGAGGAGAAATCACTGAAAGACTGGTTAGCAGAGAAAGGGGAGAGGTATGATATTCTACTTCTTGGGTGACTTTGAGTCTTCTCTATTACTTATGGGAGAATGGAGTCTTCTCTGATAGGTGGGGGAATGAGCACCTATCCTGGTGTTAGGTATACATAGCACAGATGTTACTTCACTTGAACTTTATGTTCCATCATCTCCATTTTATAGATGAAACTAAAACTCAGAGGTTTTAATTGATCCTTTCAAGTTCATATAACCTGCAAGGGGCAGACCTTAGGACCCTATCCCAGATCTGGATTCTAAAATCTGGACTCTTGTCCATTAAAAGAGTATTTCTCAATCATTAATTTCCATCAGAATCAATTGAGGATTTTTGAAAAATGCATATCTCATAAAATTTAATTCAGTGAACCCTAAAAGGATGTCACAGCCTGCATTTTGGACAAGCATCGAAGGTGATTCTGATGCAGAGGCGTTAGGGACCCCATTTTGAAAAACACCCTTCATATGCCAGGCTGCCTCTCATGTCTGCTGAAGTGAGAGGAGAAGCCTTCAGCCCACCTTCTTCCTACACTGGCCAGATTCACTGAATGGGGGAGGTTGGCTATGGTGGCATTTTATTCACTATTGAGGCCATGGGTAGAGGGACTCCTGGGCAACAATAGCAGGCCTGGGCTATGAACCTAAGCGTGTGAGGAAATGCTTTACCGGTTAGTCCATTGTTGATAGGACTTAACAGTGTCTTGCCAGAGCAGGCTGGTTGGAGTAGTGAGATAGGACTCCTAGCCAATCAATTGCTCACTAAAGGTGGTGGCATCGTTCCAGCCAGAATAAGAACTGGGGTGAAGATCTCTAATTGATATGCCACTTTCCAAAGCAGAAGACAAGACAGAGAGCTCAGTGAGCAGTATTTTTTTTTTTTTAATTTACAAAGAAGGGAGAAGCTCATATGAAATTTAGGGAAATCATTCCAATTCCCACCTTTCTAACCTCAGACCCAGGAGAAGGGGAATAGCCCAGGACTTGACATGGAGGTTCTTTTTATGGGCTCTCTCTGTCTCTGCCTGGCCAACTTGATTATTTAGAATTGGCCTTCTAGGTTGTTGATGACTTGGTTGGTCCTGTCTCTGCACTCACTCCCTGGCTTCCTGCCTCCTCGTGCCTTACCTGCCTGTGGACATCTTCACCTCAGGATGGAGCAATGCAAATAAATAAATAAACAAACCCAACACAGCTAGTTTTGCTAGTCTTTCTACCCCAGACTAAAAGAGGATGGAAGGAGGGAGAAGGCTTAGAAAGACAATCAGCGAGCAAGAAAGCTGAGGATTTGACAGACAAGACTTAGACTGAAAGCAAGGTCTTCTTAAGCATAGAGTAGAATGGTGGGTGCCAGGGGCTGGAGGGAGGGGGAACGAGGAGTTGTTTCTCAATAGGTTTACATTTCAATTATGCTACACGAATAACTTCTAGAGATCTTCTGTACAGCTTTGTACCTAGAGTTAACAATATGCACTTCAAAATTCATTATGAGGATAGATCTCATGTTAAGTGTTCTTAGCACACACACAAACCCACAAAACAATACAAGGAACTTTTTGAAGTTTATGAATATATTTAATACCTTGACTGTGGTGATGGTGTTACAGATGTAGGCATATGTCCAAACTCAGAGAGATGTATACATTGAGTATGTACAAGTTTTCATATATCAATTATACCTCAATAAAGCTTACAAAAAGTGAGGTCTTCTTCAAGTCACCGGGATGCAAATGGGAAACAAAGTTCTGGGAGTAGATAAATCATGAGATGATTTCAGGCACAGGAGAACCTGGAGACACTCCCATTGTGGAGATGTACAGAGGAGGAGAAACTTCTGGGGAACTCAGGTGGCAGAAAATAAAGAGAGAAATGTTTGGGAAGTGGTCGTAGATTCTTTTTGAGGCTGTGTCTGAAGCAGAAAGATCTAGAATGGTCAGGTTGCTTATATATACAATTTGATACAATGGCAAGACATTTCTCTGGAGTAGGACTCTATTTACCCATTGGAACCATATGCCTGCTTATTTCCTAAAGTCTCAACACCGAGCATGATGTATCTGTAAAAGGGTTGGCAGGTAGGCTATGCGCACAGTCTAGGGGCATGAGGCAAAAGTCCGTTCATATTCCTTTGCCAACAGAGCTGCTCTTCACAAAGCAGTCCAAAACCGGTAGTGTTGCAGTCACATTTTCCTCAGCAGATGCAAGTCAGAGACTCCCTTTCTGACCACTTCATATTCTGGTCATTAACTCATTGGCTTCTTTACCTGGACCCTGTTAGCCAAGATAGCACTGTCCTTAACCCAGAAATTGTATGACAAGCTTGAGTGGGAACAAAAGGATTTGAGTCTTTTTCTGTGGGGACTGGGGAGGAGGTAAGGTATTAGAAGAATTTGGTTTGTTTTTCTCCACCAAGAAAAATATAAGAGCAATGTTTCCAGTTTCACTGATACTAACTAAGTGCGTGCCCACATATGAGTAGGTACACATGGGAGTGAAAAGGTGAGAACAAATGATTACAGTCTTGGCAACGAGACACCACAGGGAGAGGTGGAGTGCTCATTTGGGGAGAAAAAGTCTAAAGGTAAGCTACCAGCAATCTGAATTAATCTGTGTTGATGAAGGGCTCTCGTCTGGAGGACAGTGGCCAAGCTGTTCTCTATTCCCTCTGAGGCCCCGACCAAAGGAATTGGCCTTAAGTTGCACCAGAAAACGGTTTAAAATGAGATGTAACAAATGATTTATTGACAGTGAGAATTATCAAGCTACTGAGAAAAATTGTAGAGTTCTCTTCTCTAGAGTTCTTTGAAAGCAATATAGATAACTGTTTGACATGTATGGCTTAGGTGGGTTTCCTGCATCTTACAGGTTGAAATGACCTCTATCCATGAGTCTGTGTTAGAATGACCACTGTATCTTTACCACTAGTCTTTAGTAAAAACAACAAATTTAGAACAGACCTCATACTTCTACCCTGGTCATTATAACTTTCTAGCCAGACTCACTGCATCTCATACAACTGCTCTCAGAAACAGGCATGTGACCCATTTATGAGATAGAGCAACTAAGGGTGAGGGACCATGTAACCAAAGAGAGGGGGTCAATAGCAATCCTATCAATACCTGGTTACTGGACCACTTAGCAGGAGCACCAGGGTGAGTTCTTGGTTTCTGAAATCCAGTGTGGCTCTGTGGCTAGGCATTCCAGGACAGGGAAAAAAAGCGATTGCTACATGAAATACACAAGAGGAATAAAGATAGAGTGAAGTATAGCATTGTGTGTGACTTTTATTAATGTGAATGTAAAGAGACTTGGATAGCCCCTGGGAATGAACTTGGATTGCTTTGGAGGGCTGTCATGAAGGGAGGTTGCTCCATTGCAGGTGGTGCAGTAACTCAAAGCATTTGCGTGAATGCACTTCCCTGTCTGTACATGTGAACATGTAGCAATGTACATGCAGACTCCGCATGGCCCATTGCCTCGTTATCTGGCCACAGGTGAAGCTGGGCCGGGGCTTATTTTGTGAACAGAAAATATTGAGCAACTGGATTCCTGACCTCTCTTGTCTACATGAAGTCAAGCCTATGATTCAGAAAGGTTTACCTTCAAAATATAAAGATTTCATCTCTCCATTATTTAATTCCATGGTCACTTTTAGCTTTATATTGTTTAGGTCCTGGAGAGATAACATGAGAAAATTATCTGTGGCAGTGATTCTCAACATGCTGTCCATGGACAGTGCTGACTCTCCACACTTCTAGTCCTAAAGAGAATGACTAACCCATCCAAGTTTGGGACTTTTCTAGTTTCATCCTTGACAGTCCCACATCCTTCAGTCCCAAGTGAACTAGCATGGTTGGACACCCTCATTCTAAATGAAATAAGGACAATGAGTTTTTCCTGAAGTTGAAAGTATTTAAATTCTGAAGGCCAATGAGTTTTTCTAAAGCTAAACCTATTTTATTTAAAAGGAATTTTGTAATCCTGACTTCCTACCTCTTGGCTTCGAAATGCCATTTTTTTTAATGAAATTATGGTAACAGTGGTTGGCAGTCTTGTAGTTTTTTAAACATCCTGCTTTGTCGCAGATGGTGATAACCTTATGTCAGAAGCCCCCCTCCTATTTTAGTATAGTTGTAGGTACCACTCACTGATATGGTCCCTTTCTCTGCCTTAAGCTCTCTGCCCTTCTACTGGCTGTCATACTGGTACTTCTGATCTCAAGGTGATGACATTTGTGGGGGACATATGGGGTTAGTTCCGACTACAAACTTGAAACAGTGAATACCCGGGTCCTAACGGTTACATGCTGCTTAGAGAAAGTGGCCTTCCTCCTACCTTCCCTGTCCTTCCCCTCTAATTCTTTTGCCATCCTTAAACAGTTTTGGCATCATGGGTGGGAAACCACGGAGGCTTTTCATTGAAACAGTTTTGGGGTGATGAGGAAGAATATGGGGGAAAATTGCAGATGAAGGAGAAGTGGGAAATTATGACTCTGCCATTGAATCACTGTGTAACCTTGGGCAAGTCACTTAGCTTTCTGACCCTCAATTTGCTCATTTGTAAACTGGGGGTACTATTCATACCTTTCTTACCAACCTAAGAAGATTGTTGGGCAGAGCACATGAAATAATGGACTTGGAAGGGAATATGATGCTACAGCCAGCAGCTGTTCATCAGCTTGTTTCCTCTCATCCTCTGGCCTGGGCTTCTTCACGAAGAAGTAAGTTCATAAAAGAGGGCTGCTTGCATTTTCCATAATCTTACATGCTCTAATATAGCAAGCGGAGGCATTGCCTCATTGCGTCCAAGCGTACCTGCTTTCTAACAGCAATTACTCAAAACTAGTTCCACTTCTCCTCCTGTTGGCTTTCAATCCCTCATCACATCTTTCTCTCATTCCCTCCACTCCCAGGCATAAAGCCTCATTCCCTGAGGCCCAGCTCAGGGCACTCTCTTCCCAAAGCCCTAACATTCCAAAGTAAGCACCTGCAATTTATGATCTCTGCTCCCTTCCTGCACGAAACACATAGCACACAATACGTATGTATCAGGAGAGGAATTGTGGTGGAGTGAAAAAAGAGCATTATACTAAGAATCAAATAACTGGGCTCTAGTCCGGCCAGTGTACTTCACTAGTTCTTTACCCTTGAGTAAATCATTTCCTCTCCGTATTTCCATCTGTAAAGTGATAGGGCAGGGGGGTGATTAGCTCTGTGTAGTACAAAAGTACTGATCTAGGAATCTGCACATTGGGTTTCTTATTCCAGTGTGGCTGCTTGCTAACTTACTCTGCGACTTGGGGAAAATTATTTCCCCCTTTACAAGGGTGTATTCCCCCATACGTAAAACAAGAAGGTTGAATTAGGTGATTCATTAAGATCCCTGCCAGCCTGGAAATTGGATGCTTCTATAAAATGGGTTTCATTAAACAAATATGGATTGCAGTGCCCGCTCTGTGCCAGGTACTGTTTGATGATGGTTATGACAGAGCTCATGGCTGGACAAGGTCCTTGAGACCCTGAGTACAACTGCTGCTTGCTCCTGACAATGTCCCAAACTGGCAATATAGCCAGTTCCTGTAATTCCCGTGCATTCAGTCCCCCACTGCTGAACCCCTCTCCCACCACCTGTAACTTTACGCAGTGGTGATGAATCATGGAGAAGTGTCTGAAACAAACTCCACCGTCTGCTTGCTGGAGATGTTCACAGTGCTGTCAGCAAGCTTCAGTGTGGTCTCTGGCTGCCCTCATTGAGAAACAGGCCAGAAAGCAATGGCAGATTAATGGAGTTGGGAGGGAAATGGTGGATTTTTGACAGAGGGGTCTGTGAAAACCATCTGTGAGCTGGGCTGAGGAGATTAGATCTAAAAAGACTCTCACTGTCTTGAATCTGAGATGACTTGTTCCAAAAGCCACCTTGAAAGGCCCTTACAGCTATAGATCTATGTTCCTGATGCCAGGCAGGGGGTACCTGATCCATTTCAGAGAGATGAGATGCTTTCTTAACTTCATTCAGCAAAGGACCAGGCAGGTTTTCTTAGTAGATAGCCTAGTGTTAGACAGCCCTCACTGATTGGAAAGGTGCCTCCCATTTTGATTTTGGGAAAAAGTGACTGAACAGTGCTCGCTCAGTGATAAGCAAAGTGTATGAGACTAGGCACCCCTTATTTTATTTACCCATTTTAACCTAGCTGATGTAGTACTGTGAAAGCCCACATTAATGCTCTCCTGGACATCCTACCAAGGTCAAATGGGCACATCCTCTAACTCCATGGTGAGCTCTCCTTCCCTCTTCTCCCTTGGAGTAGAGGCAGGCCCTGTGAGTTATCTTCCTTCTTTCTTAACTCTCTGAAAACAACTTGGTTCCTGGCCTTCTTGAGATATTGCCTCCTTCCAGGCCTTCAGGTCAACAAGGCCATTACACCAGAAGCTGGGGGCTCTCCAGAGAGCCTTGGTTTGATTCAGACTTCCCTCCTGTCACTTGTTCCATGCTGGATGTCAAGAGCTAAAAGCTGTCTGCTCAGGCTGCATTGGAGTGGGCAGAACAGTCACTAATTCAGTTCTACGCTTCTTCCATGGCAGCCTAGAGACCATAGAACTCTGAATCAGGCGGAAGGAAGGGAAGATGGGAAAAGTGCTGGAGAGCAGAATCCCATAGGGACCCAAATGGTCCTTGAGACAATAATCTTATCCAGAAGTAAGGGCCAAGAAGCACATGACTGAGCCCCAGGACTGGCCAGGCAGATGAAAACTAGGCCAATGGAGCCTACATGATAACTTTCTACATTTGGTGCTGTGACCCAACTCATCTCCCCATCCCCGCAGAGAAACCTGGGACCATGCGGAGCAGCCTGACCCTGGCGGGGACCCTCTGGGCCTTCCTGTCTCTTGTTACCGCTGTGGCCAGTTCTACCAGTTACTTCCTGCCTTACTGGCTCTTTGGATCCCAGCTGGGGAAGCCAGTGTCATTCAGCACATTCCGGAGGTGCAACTACCCTGTGAGGGGAGAGGGGCAGAGTCTGATCATGGTGGAAGAGTGTGGGCGCTATGCCAGCTTCAATGCCATCCCAAGCCTGGCCTGGCAGATGTGCACAGTAGTGACAGGTGCCGGCTGTGCTCTGCTGCTCCTGGTGGCACTGGCTGCTGTCCTAGGCTGCTGCATGGAGGAACTCATCTCCAGAATGATGGGACGTTGCATGGGAGCCGCACAGTTCGTGGGAGGTAAGACGGTGTTGCTGGGATTGGGTAGGTTGGGGAGCTTTGCAGGGGTGTGGGTAGTGGGGATGTTGTCTCATGGGGAAATCCACTCTCAGCTTCTCCCCTTTGTCCATCTCTAGGGCTATGAATGGGGACTCGTTTGAAACACCTAGCCTGGGACTCCCCAAAGTGCAATCTACGTCAGGGTTTTATTCTCAGCAAGATTGGCTAGTAGGCAGAGTTGATATCTGGTTTTTTTAGCCCTGATTTTCATCACCTTCTTCTCCCTGCAGAGTGCCCATTGAAGAATATTATCCAGGTCTGCTTTCCAGGGGCAGCAACTTATACTCTAGTATTACTGCTCCAAAATAAACTTGACCTCTAAGAGCCCTGATCTCTGGTAGTTATCTCAGAGGACAGTGATCTGATAGACACATACACCCAGGTGTTAATTACTAATAAGAATTTAATGTACAGTCCTCACCAAAAAATACATCTCTAATAGTGAAATGCTAGGTACCAGGCAGACTTCAGGTGACTGCTTATTTGACAGCATCTAAGGCTAGCCCTGTCTAGTAGCCATTAACAGACTATCCAGGTTTCCTATGGCCCTGACGCACCCTACTTAGCTTTGCCCTCATTCAGCCTCCCTCTAAACTTAATGCAGGAGACCTGGATGCTGGCAGTGTGTGGATGGGCTAGGAAGGAGCAAAATGCAAAAATGGCAGACTGTAGGAAAGCAAGGGGAGCAGTTTAATCTGATCGGAGAAGAAAAAGCAAGTTTAAGACAGACAGGCAAATGTGTGTGTGAACATGTGAGCTATGTTTTACACCTAGTTGGGGCAGTGGAAAAAAGCGCTGGTAGAACCTATTGCTGAAGTTTGTTGCTGTTGTTCCTAAAGTCGTAGAATCACTATTCATTATCACTGTCATCTCCATTAGCAGCACAGTGTGGGTGCCTGGAGCCAGGAAACTTGGATCCCACTTCTGGCTCTTTCACTAAGTTGCCCTGTGGCTGTAAGCAAATGACAGTGACCTCTCTTTTGTTCACTTCCTTTCTTTCCTTAAATTTGTTCATTGGCAAGATAACCCAGATCCTAATTTTCTTTCTTCTCTCCAATGACTGCATTTATGTGGCCTTGGGGTGAGACGTTAGTGATGAGCTAAGACAGTGCTTCTCAACAGGGGCTGATTTCTTACATACCTCATCCCCCACCAGGGGACATTTGGTAAGGACTTTGACATGTTTTTGGTTATCAAAAATTGGGGAGGGTGCTACTGACAATCAGTGGATAAAGGGGAGGGTTGCTGTTAAATATCCCACAATGCACAAGAACAAGACAGCTGACCACTCCCCAAAACAAAGAAGTATCTGGTCCCAAATGTCAGTGGTGCCAAGGTTGAGAAACACTGAGCTAAGGTATGATTTCCTGGCCTTCTTAGGAAAAGCACCAGATTCTCTTTGCTGTGCCAGTTAAGGTGATGTTTTCTGTTTCCCTCTTTCCTTAGACTCATTATGCAAAGTTTGTTTTCTTTTGTTTTTTGTTTTTTACCTCTTTATTGGAGTAAAATTGCTTTACAATGGTGTGTTAGTTTCTGCTTTATAACAAAGTGACTCAATTATACATATACAGATGTCCCCATATCTCTTCCCTCTTGCATCTCCCTCCCTCCCACCCTCCCTATCCCAGCCCTCTAGGTGGTCACAAAGCACTGAGCTGATCTCCCTGTACTATGCGGCTGCTTCTCACTAGCTATCTATTTTACGTTTGGTAGTGTATATATGTCCATGCCACTCTCTCACTTCGTCCCAGCTTACCCTTCCCCCTCCCCATATCCTCAAGTCCAGTCTCTAGTAGGTCTGTGTCTTTATTCCCATCTTACCCCTAGGTTATTCATGACAATTTTTTTTCTTAGATTCCATATATGTGTGTTAGCATACGGTATTTGTCTTTCTCTTTCTGACTTACTTCACTCTGTATGACAGACTCTAGGTCCATCCACCTCACTACAAATAACTCAATTTTGTTTCTTTTTATGGCTGAGTAATACTCCATTGTATATATGTGCCACATCTTCTTTATCCATTCATCCAATGATGGACACTTAGGTTGCTTCCAGCTCCTGGCTATTGTAAATAGAGCTGCAATGAACATTTTGGTACATGACTTTTTTTTGAATTATGGTTTTCTCAGGGTATATGCCCAGTAGTGGGATTGCTGGGTCATATGGTAGTTCTATTTGTAGTTTTTTAAGGAACCTCCATACTGTTCTCCATAGTGGCTGTACCAATTCACATTCCCACCAGCAGTACAAGAGTGTTCCCTTTTCTCCACATCCTCTCCAGCATTTATTTTGTCTAGTTTTTTTGATGATGGCCATTCTACCGGTTTGAGATGATATCTCACTGTAGTTTTGATTTGCATTTCTCTAATGATTAATGATGTTGACCATTTTTTCATGTGTTTGTTGGCAATCTGCATATCTTCTTTGGAGAAGTGTCTATTTAGGTCTTCTGCCCATTTTTGGATTGGGTTGTTTGTTTTTTTGTTATTGAGCCACATGAGCTGCTTGTAAATTTTGGAGATCAATCCTTTGTCAGTTGCTTCATTTGCAAATATTTTCTCCCATTCTGAGGGTTGTCTTTTCGTCTTGTTTATGGTTTCCTTTGCTGTGCAAAAGCTTTTAAGTTGCATTAGGTTCCATTTGTTTATTTTTGGTTTTATTTCCATTTCTCTAAGAGGTGGGTCAAAAAGGATCTTGCTGTGATTTATGTCATAGAGTGTTCTGCCTATGTTTTCCTCTAAGAGTTTGATAGTTTCTGGCCTTACATTTAGGTCTTTAATCCATTTTGAGCTTATTTTTGTGTATGGTGTTAGGGAGCGTTCTAACCTCATACTTTTAAATGTACCTGTCCAGTTTTCCCAGCACCACTTACTGAAGAGGCTGTCCTTTCTCTACTGTACATTCCTGCCTCCTTTATCAAAGATAAGGTGACCATATGTGCATGGGTTTATCTCTGGGCTTTCGATCCTGTTCCATTGATCTATCTTTCTGTTTTTGTGCCAGTGCCATACTGTCTTGATTACTGTAGCTTTGTAGTATAGTCCAAAGTCAGGGAACCTGATTCCTCCAGCTCCATTTTTTGTTCTCAAGATTGCTTTGGCTATTCAGGGTCTTTTGTGTTTCTATACAAACTGTGAAATTTTTTGTTCTAGTTCTGTGAAAAATGCCAGTGGTAGTTTGATAGGGATTGCATTGAATCTGTAGATTGCTTTGGGTAGTAGAGTCATTTTCACAATGTTGATTCTTCCAATCCAAGAACATGGTATATCTCTCCATCTATTTGTATCATCTTTAATTTCTTTCATCAGTGTCTTATAGTTTTCTGCATACAGGTCTTTTGTCTCCCTAGGTAGGTTTATTCCTAGATATTTTATTCTTTTTGTTGCAGTGGTAAATGGGAGTGTTTCCTTAATTTCACTTTCAGATTTTTCATCATTAGTGTATAGGAATGCCAGAAATTTCTATGCATTAATTTTGTATCCTGCTATTTTACCAAATTCATTGATTAGCTCTAGTAGTTTTCTGGTAGCATCCTTAGGATTCTCTATGTATAGTATAGTATCATGTCATCTGCAAACAGTGACAGCTTTACTTCTTCTTTTCCGATTTGGATTCCTTTTATTTCCTTTTCTTCTCTGATTGCTGTGGCTAAAACTTCCAAAACTATGTTGAATAGGAGTGTTGAGAGTGGACAACCTTGTCTTGTTCCTGATCTTAGTGGAAATGGTTTCAGTTTTTCACCATTGAGGATGATGCTGGCTGTGGGTTTGTCATATATGGCCTTTATTATGTTGAGGAAAGCTCCCTCTATGCCTACTTTCTGCAGGGTTTTTATCATAAATGGGTGTTGAATTTTGTTGAAAGCTTTCTCTACATCTATTGAGATGATCATATGGTTTTTCTCCTATTTGAATTCACATTCTAACCTCCCTTATCTCTGAATAATCCCACTCTTTAGCTACTAATGATTTTCTGGCCACATTGGAAAGTCATTGGATTAATTTCTCTCTTCCGCTTCAAAACCATGGTACAGAACCAGTTATTAAGGCTGGTTTAAGCCTATGACTTTATCTCCCTTTGGAGGCTCCACAGATATTACAAATGAACCTTAAGTCGGCTCACCTTTCACCTGCATTCTTGGGCTTACTATGGCTAGCTTGGTATTTCTACGGGCACATTATTTCAGGAAGTGACACTTAGCTGGCAGGTGAAAGGGGTGCTCCTTACAACTCATATTTATAGCCCCAGAGCCCAGTTCAGTGCCTGGCACAGAGCAGGTATTCAGTAATGGTAGAAAGAATGAACATATGGTTAAGGCAATGTTAGTGTATTTTGGGATAAGTTGCTCATGTGAAAGCTGGGTTCATTCACATCCTTTGCTTTTTTTCCAGGCTTCCATTCAAAGGCATTAGCACCCTGAGTTCTCTTCTCTTCTGACTTGAGAGTGATAACTTAGCTTCACTTGCTTTTCTAAGAATTTCCAGCAGAGGGTGAACAGGGACTAACTGTTAGGAATCAGAACGTCAGTAGCAATAGCCTCCATCTGACTCCAAGCATTAACACTGGCTTCTACACCCACCTTGCCTCCTATCTTAGGCTTGAGTGGTGAGACTTTCACAAAATGTTTATGGTTCTCCATATAATACATTTTGGTTGATCTCACTTTCTAGGCCCAGAAACTCAAAGGAAATTGTTGAAGGGAGATGTGGGTAGGTAATGGAGATTTAGACACTCATGGACTGAGTGGGGGAGAGCTTTAATTGAGCAGCAGATATAATACAGTGGCAATAGAAACATCAGTATCATGTTAATCTCATATGATTCTGCTATTTTATATTCCCCATCAACCATTGCTCATAGGAACATAGTCACAGTGTTTACACTTAGATGGGGGTCATTAAAGTTCAAGAATAAAATGCCATTTGACAGTACTCATGGAAAGAATCAAGATCCAAGGTGTGCTACAAGGGTTATCCCTGGGGATATTGGACAGATTGCTAAATTTATACAGCTTCCCCGCCTGTAATACCAGCCAACTAAGTGTCATTCTCATTTCCTTTTTAGAAACTGGTGCCTGTCAAAGTTGCATCAGATGTGAAGGAATGGTGAAGGCTGCTTGAATGTATCATATTTTCTAGGCACCCCTTGGCATACAATCATTATCCAAGGTTCTTCAGAGATCTTGGTGTCTCACTCCTCAGAGATGGGCTTTGCTTGTGGCAGAAAGCCAAGCCTGAACAGCATTTTGAGCTCCGTGGATAAAAGACATAAGAGAAAGAGCTGTGAGGGTTAAGTTTAAGCTTGTTGTTCAGCAGAGGGAAATTGATTTTGTTGCTCCAGGCCTGGCTGCTTCTCGGCAGCTAGCGCATTAACCAAAATACATCAGGGGGAAGAGCCATTTTTTTTCAGGTCTGGTTTATCTCTGCCAGACCCCAAACCACTGAAGAGATGGAGGATCCATTAAGAACTACTTCCTCCCCCTGCCTGACTTTTGTTCCCCCGTTTGGCGGCTGCCCACAGAGATGAGTGGTGGGAAGTGGGAGAGACAGGAAGAAATAAAGAGCTGCTGGCCTGAGTCATACTCAGCAAGGTGACCTGATGGGACCCTTGGGTCCCATTTGCTCCACCTGCAGCTGATCCAGCTGGACAAGTGTAGGTCCAGAGAGCCTTCCACTGGGACCTTCATGCCCTCCTCTAACCGGTGAAGGAAACATCTGGCCAGGAGATTATTTCAACCCTGGGGATGCTGAGGTTTCTAACCAGCTGGCCCCCAGTCCCTGAGAACAAGGTCATTATTTACATTCCCCTGTGTATACATATGCAAGATGCTTGTGAATTATCCTCTACCTTCAGTGAGAGCTAACCAAAGAAGAAATAAGTGAGAAGTAAATATAAGGAACTCTTGGCAAGAAAAAGTGTAAGATCTTGGATCAGGTTCCTTGAGGGAGGCCAAGAATCTTTCTAGATCAGGGAATGTATCAGAATCAAATGGAGTGCTTAAAAAATGTGGACCCAACTCTCCAGTCCTCTTTCCCATACTGATACACACAGCAACAGGTGGAAGGCTGCATGTTTTGGAAGATCTCTCCAGTGACTCTGATGTGTTCCCTTTCCCCAACCCAAGTGAGAACTACCACTCTGGACTTTTTTTTTTTTTTTTTTTTGGTTAAGCAGATGGAATTCAACACACCCAGACAGGCACTAATGATTTTCTCCATGGAAGGTCCTAATGCTACATGCTTCAAGCTGAATGAAAGTTGCCACTGGAGACGGATCACTGAGAACTTGATTCAAGGAAAGAGTGCTGTTTTCTAAAAACCATTATCTTCTCTGGAAACCAAGCATTTCCTGGAAAGTCTTCCAAAGTTTCATCAGGCATAATTTAACTTAGCCTTACCATGCTGAACAAGGATTATAAAAGTGGCTTTCTGTTTCGGAAATGGTATTCAAAGAAGTTAACCTACTAACAAAAACTCATGTAGCAAATTTGAAGCAGAACAGAGACTGTGGTCCAGGGTTTCTGACTCTCAGCCCTGGGCTTTATGCACTGATGTCATTGATTTTTCTTTTTCCGTTTGGAGAAGAAATTCTATCACAATGTTTTTCAGAGTGGTCCATGAAGCCCTTGTATAAGAAATTTCCTGGGGTGCTTGTTAAATACAGATACCTTAGTGCCTTTCTAAGCCTACCCAATCAGAACTGATGCCTGGCACTCTGCATGTTACACGGCCTCTCATGCTGATTTATTTTTGAAAGCATAGTATGAAATATTTCAGATATGTGCACTATACAGCTTAAGAAATAGAATATTACCAATGTTGTTGAAATCTCCTTCATACCCGGATAGTATTCTCTTGTTCCCACAGCAAAGTTAACTACTGTCTTGGATTTGTTATTTATCATTTCCCAACATGATTCCAGTACACACTAACATTTGAAAACCTCTGCTCAGTTTTGTTCATAGTGTTGCTTTTTTCTGAAATTCTGTTTTCTTCCATCTCTGCCTGTAAATCTCTCTCTCTCAAAGGCCAGGTCAAATGCAGCCTCTCTGTGAAGCCTCTCCTGATGTACTTCAGAAATCTCTAGCAGAGGTGAACTGTTTTATAACTCTGAGAGAGAATATGCAGTGAAATGAATAGCAGAGTTGAGTGGGAGTGTTCCCTGGGAAGGGAAAGCTGAGCTATAGCTGGACGGCAGACATAAATTTTCCACTATGTTTGAGTTGAAGTGTAACAAGATGGCTGCCCACCCAACAGTTGCACTTGTGAATGGGAGGTTGTGGTGGACAAAGGAGGTTGATAACACCCAGCTGAGGAGACTTTCCCTGCCCGGAGACAAAAACTAGGCATCTACCTAATTGAGAATGTGGGAGATGGTTATACAGCTGTTGCGATATGGGGAAGTAGTCATTCTGGCAGCAGGGGAAGATTGAGGGCAGCTGGAATGTAGCAGCAGAGAGGGTTCTGTGGTCTGTCCGAGATTGTGCGCCCAAAGGTTTGTACTGGCGTTGAGGTTGCCACAAGGGCTGAACCCGAGCAAAGTGTCCAACTCTAGGCCTCTGTTTGGTCAGAGCAATGAATGAAAACTATAGCAACCGTGTTTCAGGAGGACGCTTGGTACGTTTTGTGATAGGGGATTCTTGTGGAAGGAGCAGTTGAGGAAGGGAAGGAAGATGGCAGCCCACTGGTCACCTGCACATGTTCAGTGGTGGAGTAAGGGTGGTAACACACTCTAAAGGGCTTTCCCTTTCTAGAGGCAGGTGCAGTTGGGACAGACTTCTCCATGGGGCGTACGTGTCTGGAGGGGCAGTAAAACCTGTAGTTAGGAATGGCATGTAGAAAAGTAGAAGCCAGGGCTACAGCTCATACATGGCAGGGCTGGGATTTCAACCAATTTTCTCTGCCACCAGAGCTCCTGCTTTTAATATTTTTAGTGGTGTTTTTCGTAAGTGTTGGTACCAGGACCTGAAGCATCAGCATCACTAGGGTGCTTTTGAAAGGCATATTCCTGGGCTACAATTACTGAATCAAATATCTGTGGGTGAAGTTCAAGAGTCTACATTTTAAATAAGCCCCCAGTCTTCCAGAAGGTGGCAGAGCCTGTCAACGGAAAATGACTTCTATGTTGCTATTTGAAGCCCATCTTCATATCCCAAATTCATTAGAACTGTTGGGGACAAATATAATTGAGGATAAATTATCCTGTGACTTCATTTTAAAATAACACATCTTCTAGGACATCTTTCTCCATCTATGATCAAATGTAATGAATCTTCTGTCAGTTACAGGTCCAATGTCTCCATGAAGTATGTTTACAACCTACTGTGCTCACCTGTCTAAAAGGCAGGAGGGAGGATAGGGGATGGGAGGTGTGGTAGGGCAGGTTGGGCAGAGCACGGAGCCACATGCGCTGGGGCAAAACACATACCTGGGCAGAGATTCCTGGTCTCTGGCCTGGTGCCTGTGAAAAATTGCAAGGTAACAACTCCAAGCAGGCAACTTTTAAGTCAAGCCCTGTCTTTAGGGGGGCTGAAAAAGGTGAAAGGTTCCTCCTGCCGTGTCAGGAAAGGCACTTAGCCAGCACAAGCTCCTGCTTGAGAAGTCAGAGCTCATGCCAGTCCCAGGGATCTGAATGTGGAGGTTAGAATACAGAACTGCTGTTCTTTTACGAACTTGTGTTCTTTTCTTCCTAGTCTGTGTGGGAAAGCTCACCTTTTATTAACTCTTCTCTCAAAGGGTACACACTGAAAGCAGGAAAAGGCTGAGGTTTTGTTTCCAATTTTGTCCTTAACCATTGTACATACTCTGGGCTTACATACTCTGGCTCATACCTCCTCATATCCTATGATTTCAGTTTATCTGTGGTGAGAAAAAATAGGAGTGTTGTTCCATTGCCACTGGATAAATTCCAGAGCCTAGAAAAGTCTTTTGAGTGACCAGTTTCATTTCCTTTAAGACTATCAGACAGATAAGAGTGTCTTCTAATTTTAAGCATTCCACTGAAGGGAATTTCTAACCTTAATTAGTCATTCTTTTGGTTTCTAAACCCTCTCTCACCATCAGAAAGTTCTCTCTGTTTTCCTATTTAAACTTTTCTTGATTTTTCTTTAGGTCCTTGTCTTTTTCTCTGGCCTCACTGAGTATTGAGAACAGCTGGTTGCCATGTTGCTGACAAGCTTAGCGAGTACTTTGAGATCTTCCAAAAGGCTGCAGCTGAAGGCAAAGTGGGCTTATTAGCTTCTGAGGGTGTATATGGAGTCTTCCTTGGTGAGGAAAGAGAAACGAAGGTGAGGCTGGCAGTCCCTGGGGCAGCTTGCTTTTCACGGTCTGAAACCTTTCTGTAACCTCTAACTATGCCACCCAGTCATCATTAATCAGATACCTGCTTTGTGGAGGCTCTGTGTCGTGTTAGGTTCTGCATCCACACTCAGGGCGGGTGACCTTCCTATGAACTTTGGTGTAGTACTCAAGTATAGCGTTCTTGTAGTTAGGCTCTCTTGGCTGTAAGCAGCAGAGACTTGCTTGAGTTCTCCAATGAAAAGGGGACTTATTATAACATAAGAAAAATGGAATTGGAAAGCCATTGGGAAGGACTAGATTCCCTAGCTCTTTCAGGAGCAGTATGGAGTTTTCCCCTCATGATGTATCTGCTTCCTGCCTCTCTATTCTCTTATTTTACCAATCGGTTTCCTCAGCTTACCCAGAATTGATGTCTATTCATAAGTTTGGACTGAACTTGGCTTTAGCTTGACACACACTTGATTTTACCTCCTGGTGTTTTTTCCTAACTTCTGCTCCATCTGCTAACTAGCTCAGCTTCTCTATGTTTCTTTTCTTTTTAGAAAATTTTATTATTTATTTGGTTGCACTGGGTCTTAGTTGCGGCAGGCTGACTCCTTAGTTGTGGCGTGCTGATTCTCAGTTGCGGCATGCATGTGGGATATAGTTCCCTGATCAGGGATCGAAACTGAGCCCCCCTGCATTGGGAGTGTGGAGTCTTAACCACTGCGCCACCAGGGAAGTCCAGCATCTGTGTTTCTTGATTAAAATTTCCAGAAACAAAAATCTGGCCCAGCTCTTCTCTTCAGAGCATGATATGATGTCATCCATTACTGGCCAGCCAATGAATTTGGTTGCTTTTGTGTCAGATGCCAATGCTTAGTTCAATCCATGGTCGCCAAAGGCAACGGAGAGGTGATCATAGGTTATAAAATGTAAACCTAGGCAGTAAACAAGAGCTGTGGATGAGGCAGTTGTCCTTAAAAGACAGTGTCAGCAAGCAGGCCCAGATTTGTATCTCTGGTCAGAAGAGTAAGGTTATCACTAAGATCACATAGATTTTCCCTGTAGTAACCAAATGACCTAAACAAAATGGAGGTGAAGGCAAGGGGCACAGTGGAAGGTTTTGGAAGCCAAAGAAAGTAGGAATGCTTAGCATGAAGCTGGGATGGTTTCTCAGAAGAAGGAAGTGTTTCTGGAAGAGGGAGTCTGGTGCCCTGCTCACCGGGAGAAGCCTAGATAACGTGGATGCTTTCTGTAGATCCCAGTCTGGCAGCTGAATTCAAGCTACAGAAGTCATGACCTACCTTTGACTAGTAAGGACTGACTTGACTCTTAGAAAAGGATGAATTGTAGGAAAGAGTAGCAGCCCCTACCTTTTTATTCTTTGTAAATCAGACCAAGATAGAAGAGGAGTCTGGTTGGAGAGGCCAATTCAGCTTTGTAAGTCATTGGCAAAAACATTTTGGCTGTGAAAAGCATACTGGCCTGTCTCAATCCCCAATACTGTCCTTTCTTTGTGAGTTGTCCCCTCTACTATCTACTGCAACTCACCACCTATGGCACAGCAAAGAAATCCTGTTGAGTTGGTAGTGTCATAGACATTTAGGGTAAAAGGGGAAAGGTAAGCTCTGAGTGGAGGAGGGAGAATTTGAGCTGAGCTAATTCAGAGGGAATGTTGGGATGATAGAAGACCTGTTATATTTTTTCTACCTGTGTGTATGCTTTTATTTTTTTTTCCAGGACTGCTGATAAGCTCAGGCTGTGCATTATACCCCTTGGGATGGAATAGCCCAGAGATAATGCAAACATGTGGGAATGTCTCCAATCAATTTCAGTTAGGTAAGGTGCCCTGTGCAGGATGGTGGTGATGGCTCAGCGGGAATCTGTTTTTCAAAGCGCTCTTGGAGGTGCCTGTGCTTGCTCGTGGTGCTTGCCTGAGTCTCTCACTATGTTAGCTTGTGGGAAGTGGTGGATTGGCCAGACTTATGTGGCCTTGCTAATTTACAAGAGTTGAACATAAATTCTACTTCTTTAACCATATCTCTCCACACTCTTTATGTAATTTTACCCAGAGTCCTGTGACCGATTTGGGACAACCCTATCTACAGAGGGATTCCTAATGCTTGGAGACTGCTAATCCGTCATCCTCTGAATAAATACTAGTCCCTGTTGTATATCCTTCTAGGCACTATTTTCCAAATACAAATCAATAGTATCTCTTCTCGCTCCCCACTGAGGTTATAACAAGAGGTAATTTGCTTTACATCATGCATTAGGAACCTAGGTTAAACACTGGGAACTGTTACTGGCATTTTTACATTGTTACTGGCATGTTAATGACAAGAGGTGTTAAATATTAAAATGGGTGACAGAAGCAGCTCTGGGCTCTTCTGTGGTTACCAACTTCACTGAGAATGGCTTAAGTTCATTATTGTGAATTGGGAATAGACTGGACTCTCCCTGGAAGATTTCAAAATATTTGTCCAACCTACCATGATGGAAGAGAATAGGAGGAGAAATGTCCAGGTCTCCTTGAGTATCCTCAGTTGAAGGAGAGGATTTTGGAACAATGAGGCCACCCATTCCCTATAGCTTATGCTCCAATACTTCCCTTTTTTCTCTGTGGCCTTAGATTGTTTTTTGAGTCTCACCTGACTCATTTTTGGAGGAAGGAGCTGTTTACTCTACAAACATAACAGAACGGAAGGGCTATATAGAAGACATGACAAATGTAGACCCCGGCATGTTCAGTGTTCCTGGCTCAGGGCAGGGCTGACTGGTAAATATAATTCTGCCATAGGTGAAGGAATGAATAAATACTTGGCAGGTGCTGGGTTGTTAGTCCTATAATTCTACTTTTCTAAAATAACAGCTTTATTGATATATAATTCACATGCCATAAAATATGCCCTTTTAAAGTGTACAATTAGTGGAGTTTAGTATATTCACAAGGTTGTGCAATCATCACCACTATCCAATTGCAGAATATTTTCATCACCCCAAAATGAAACCCCTTACCCATTAGCAGCCACTCCTCATTCCTCCCTGTACCCAGACCCCAGAAACCACCATCAATTTAGATTTGCCTGTTCTGGACATTTCAGATAAATGCAATCATATTATAACATGTGGCTTTTTGTGTCTGCCTCCTTTTACTTAGCATGATGTTTTCAAAGTTCATCCATGTTGTAGCACGTATCAGTACTTCTGCCTTTCATGGCTGAATAATTCTCCATTGTATAGATATAACATATTTTATCCACTCATCAGTTGATGGATACTTGGGTTTTTCTACTTTGGGGATATTATGAATAATACTGCTATAAAAATTTGTGTATACATTTTTGTATGAAAATATATTTTTATTTCTCTTGGGTATGTATCTAGGTAGGTGTGGAATTGCTGGGACAAATGGGGACACTAGATTTAAGACTTCTGAGGACCCTTCAGGCTGTTTTCCAAAGTGAAAACATCACTTTGGAAACTGCATCATTTTACATTTCCATCAGCAATGTATAAGGGTTCCCATTTTCCAAAATCTTCACCAATACTTATTTTACATTTATTAAATTATAGCCATCCCTATGTGTGTGAAATGATATCTCATTGTGATTTTAATTTGTGTTTCCCTGATGATTGATTTTGTTGAGCATCTTTTCATTTACTTATTGGCCATTTCTATATATTCTTTGAAGAAATATCTATTCAAATCTTTTGCTGATTTTTAACTGGGCTATTTGCCCTTTTTTGTTGAGTTGTAAGAGTTCTTAATGTATTCTGGACACTAGACCCCTTTCAGTTATATGATTTGCAAGTACTTTTTCTCATTCTGTGGGTTGTATTTTCACTTTCTTGATGACATCTTTTGAAATACAAAATTATTTAATTTTGATGAAATCCACTTTTATCTATTTTTTCTCTTGTTGCTTGTGCTGTTGGTATCAGATCTAGGAATACAGTATTGTCAAATCTAAAGTCATGAAGACTGTTTTGGCTACTCTGGGTCCCTTGCATTTGCATGTGGATTTTAGGTTCAGCTTGTCAATTTCTGCAAAAAATCAGTTGGGATTTTGATAGAGGTTGGATCAGTTTGGAGTGTATTGCCTCTTTAGCAATATTAAGTTTTCCAGCTCATTGAACACAAGATGATGTTCCAGTGAGTTAAGTTATCTTTAACCTCGTTTGATGATATTTTGTAGTTTTCATTATATAAGCCTTGCAATTTGTTGGGTGACATATATCCCTAAGTATTGTTTTGATTATACTGTAAATGGAATTGCTTTCTTAATTTTATTTTTGGATCACTCATTGTTAGTGTATAGAAATACAAATAATTTTTCTGCATTGACCTTATATCCTGCAAACTTGCTGAACTCCTTTACTAATTCTAATGAACTTTTAGTAGATTACTTAGGATTTATTATATACAAGATCACATGATCTGAGAAGAGAAATAGTTTTACGTCTTCCTTTCCAATCTTTTCCTTGTGTAATAGCCCTGGCTAGAACCTCTAGGACAATGTTGAATAGAACTCGTCAGAGTTTTCTATTCAACATCCTTGTCTTATCCCTGATCTTAGGGGTAAAGCATTCAGTTTTTCACCACTAAGTAAGAAGTTGGCTAGGCTATTTTCATAGATGGCTTTTATTAGGTTTGAGAAAGTTCCTTTCTATCTATTCCTAGTGTAAGTGTATTCATCATGAAAAGGTGCTGGATTTTGTCAAATGCTTTTTCTACACCTACTGAGATGATCATATGTATTTTATTGATTTTCATATGTTAAACCAACCTTGAATTTTTGGGATAAATCACAGCTGGTCATGGTGTATAATCCATTTTATATGTTGCTGGATTCGGTTTGCCATATTTTGTTGAAGATTTTTGCATCTATATTTATTAGGAATATTAGTCTGTAGATTTCTTTCTTGTGATGTGTTGATTGGATTTTGGTATGAGGATAATATTTTTCTAATAAAATGAGTGGCTACTTTTATTAATGTAAAATGCCAGAGTGAAAAACTGGAGATGTCATTTGCATGTAGTCGTATGGCAGTTTTCTGCACCAATCACCACCTCCAAGGACCTAGTTCCCAAATGGGCAATTTTGTGTTTGGCTGCCTCTGTCCCAAGTTGATGGGCTTCAATTGTGTTTACCACAGGATCATTACTTTTCTCTTCCTTCATTTACTCAGGTTTTTTTTTTTTTCCTTTGGTTACTGTTTCCCTCTCCGCTGCATTCTTCTCCTTTATTTACCCTTCTCTCCTACACCGTATATTTGCCTAAGGGCTCTAGCTCCCCTCTCCTTAGTGCACTGGACACTGTGTTGTTCTGTGAATCTGTAGAGGTGAAGGAATTGAAGAATCCTGCTTGAGTGAAGCCCTCCTAGTTCCTTTTTTGAATCACTGTCACATCCTTCCAACTCCCTGTGTCTCTTATTCCTCTGAAGCCCACATTTGCTGCCCATATTCTCCAATTGCATGCCTGTATATTAGCACCTTTCTGGTTAGTACTGAAAAAATGAGATAACCTGTGCCATTCCTGACCCATTTCTAGTCAGCTGCCCAAACATACAGGGCAATGACAACTCTATTAACAGTTGTTCCCTTGCAGTGTAGAGGTGCTAGGAGCAGCAGTAAAACTTGTAGTAGAATTAAAAAGAAATCTTTCATGATGTGATGGGAATGCCAAGCTTGTGAATACCAAGATTTGGGAATGCCAATGCTAGAAGTATAGCCTTTCTCCTTAGACCTTTCTTTAATACCCTGGAGATTCTGGCAGTGTGGAAGCATCCTCACACACCTTAGATATTAAGAGGATATATGAATGAAATAGGAGAAAAGTACTGAGTGTCCGGTGTATAGGTCTTTGTTCCCTTTTCCTTGAGAGGCAGCATGGTATACTGAAAGATCATAGAGTTTGGAGTCAAAGATCTCGGTTGGTATCCAGGCTCTGCCATCTTTGTAGTTGTATGGGGTAAAGATATCTATGTCTCAGTTTCCTTCTCTGTAACATGGGGGATGCTAATAATACCCATATCAGTTCTGTTGTTACGGTGAAATAAGAAAAAGTATATTGAAGTATCTAACACAGGGTTTGACTTAAAATAGATGATGGGCTTCCTTAATAGACAGCAGAGTAGAATGTGCTGGGGGGTAGACTGTCAAATGATGGCATTACTTTGATTCTGCTGTAGGCTCTGTACCCTCCTGTGTGCTCTGTATTTTGGGAAGGGAGAGACACAGAGCCAAGAAAGACATGGACCCTACCTGAGCTTCGTACCCTGAGTGGCTTGAGAGAGGTGAAGGGGATAGGGAGGACAATAGAAGCAGGCATTGCCAGTCAGGGAAGTTGATTCTTAGAGTAAGTAGATTTCTCACTCTGATACTTTGAATGGCATCCTGCAGCCTCCAGTATGAAAGGGTAACCCTCATGTCTTCAACTCCTCTTTCCCTAAGTTTCCCAGTCAAGTTATCCTAAACCATCCACAGTTATGATTTTTAGTCCTAGCCTGAATTATCAAAGATATGACTTGTATTAAGACAGCAATCTTGATATCTGTGTTGCATTAGAGATAGCCACAAATGCTTTGATACTCTTCTCATATAGAGGCCGAGTCAATCTCTACCCTCTATCCTCCGAATCTGGGCTGGCCTACCTACAACTGCTTTAATCAATACAGTATGGCAGAAGTATCATCAAGTTTATTCTAGGCCTAACATCTAAAGAACCTGTAGTTTCCATGTTGGTTTCTTGGAGCTCTGAGCCATCATACAAAAAAAAATCTGACTACTCTGCTGGAGACCACATGGAAAGTCCTGGAGATAATTGGAGACAGAGAGGCCCAGTTGAGTCCAAACTTCCAGCCAAGGCACCAGACATATGAGTGAAGCAGTCCTGGACCCTCCACACTAGCCATATGAATACCACTGAATGACCCTTTTTGATGCCAATTGCACTAGAAGTATTGCTTAGCTGAGCCCTGACCAAATTGTGACTGACAGATTTATGAAATATAATAAAATGATTGTTGTTTTAAGCTGCTATGTTCTGGGAGTGGTTTGTTATACAATAATAGACAACCAGAAAAATGCCAATTCATATACATACAAATTTAAGATTATTATTTTTAATCAAAAGTAATTTATGTATGTGACAAAATAAAACAGTACACAAAGGTTGAACATGCAAAGTAAGTCTTTTTCCTGACACCAATACCATTCCCCAAAGAGACCATTACATTCCTTTTGTATCTCTCCAGAATTTTTCATAAATGTAAAAATATGTGTTTCTATGCATATCTTTATTTTGTCCAACCAAAATCATATTATGTATCTATCTAACTATCTAGCTATCCATACTGTTCTGCACTTTGCATTTTCCACTAACCAATATCTCTTGAAGAGCTGTTAACATTTATAGATCTCCAGCCTATGTTTTAGACACACCCTAATTTTTCCATTGTAGGAATAGCATAAATTCCACGAGGGCAGGGATATTTGTCTGTGAGATTAAGTAACTTGCCTAAGGTCACTCAGCTGGTAGAGTGGCAGAGCTGGGATTCAAATTCTAGAAACCTGGTCTAGGTAACACCATCCAATAGAAGTTTCTGCAGTGATGGAAATATTCTGTGTCTTGCTGTCCAATGTGTTAGCCACAAGCCACGTGTTGTTGGTGAGTGGTTGAAATGTTAGGTTTGTGGGACTGAATTTTTAATTTTATTTTATTAATCTAAATTTTAATAAATATTAATGTATTTAATTTTATGAATGTAATTTATTTTATTTTATTAATTTAAATGTCATAGTCACAATGTGACCAGTGGCTACCATTTTGGACAGCAGGGCTTGAGAGTCTGTGCTCTTAGCCACTATGCTCCTCTGTAGAGAAGAAAGAACCTATTGAGGAGACTCAGAAGGAGTAGCCAGAGGGATGTAAAGAAAATGAAGAGTGTGGTGTCACAAAAGCCAAGAGAAAGAGAGTATGTCAAAAAAAGAAAGGGGCATGGTCAATTGTGTTTAATGCTGCTGCAAGTTGCTGGTTGGGGATAGAGAAGTGGCCATTGGAGTCAGTCAGACGAAGGGACCCAGAGGAGCAGTTTTGGATTTATAGATATTAGAGGTATTGTGAGATGAGGAAATGAATGCAGTACGTGCCGACAATTCTTTCAAAAAGTTTTGCTATGAAGGAGAGCAGAGAAACTGTGTAGTAACTGAAGGAGAATGTGGGATGAAGAGAGGCTTTTACTAAGATGACCAAATAGTTGAATGATGATGGTAATGATCCTGTAGTGGAGAGAGATTGATGCAGAATAGCAAGGTCCTTGACAAAGTGAAGGTGTAATGAGCAGGACCCGTGAACAGAGATTTCAGTTGATTTCAACTGATTTCCTATACACATATTTCAGCTTCACTGTGATTTTCAAAATTCTCTTAGATCTATAAAACTATTAGAGCATTCCTTCATATCCAAAGACCTATAAGCATCGGACACACAAATGAGCCCCATTGAGAATTTAGAGAAGCTAAATACTTCTAATGGCACATAGCTGTTTTCAAGCAAGCTTATAAAACCATTGTGTTTTCAGGAGCACATAATTCTAAGGTAAGGTCTCTACCTTATCAATGGATCACATTAGCAACATGTTCTCATGAATATGATCTAATCTGATCCTTGAAAGTACATGCATAGCAGATGGTAGTATGCCCATTTTATAATGAGGAAACCCTGAAATATGGAGAGGTACAGCGATTTGTGTAAGGTCACACAGCAAGTTAAAGGCAGAACTGTGAGTAGAGCCTTATCTCCTAATTCACTGTCTTATGTGTGCTACAGTGACTTTTTTCCTCTCTATTGGTGAGGGTGTATCTTGAGTCATTTGAGAATTTTTTTCCTTAAGATATGCTTTAGCTCTATTGTTTTCAGAAACAAATGTCTGAAACATCATGGAAAGTACCCAGTATTGCATCCTGTCTTCCCCCACCCTCACCACCTGCGCTCAGCCTGAGTTCCCTATCAATCTTTTAGTATAATCAGAGTACAAATAAATAAGGCAGTGGCTGGATGTGATGGGATTCTCAAAGAGTTCCTCAGTGGAATGAATATGTGTGGGAAATTTTAAAGTGCCTCTAGATTTGACTTGCACTAATAAAGGAACCTAAATTGCCCAGCAAAACTTGATCATAGAAGAAAGATATAAAGATGTGTAGAAAAGTTTTTGTGTTCCACGTTCTAAGATCATATGCAGTCTACCTAGGGCCTCTCTCTGGTCTTGTGGGATATCTACTCCTTATGTGTGTCTTATCTCAGTCTTTCTTCCTGAGATAAGGAGACTGTGTGTGTTTTTTGGGGGGAGTGTCAGATAAATGATCTGAAGGGGGTGGGGAAGATACAGATCTCAAAACAAAAACTTACAGTTACAAAAGGAATCTCAGACCCCTTGCCCTCCAAAAGTTTGAACTCTTTCTTTCCAATGCCTCTCCTGTTTCTAGGATCTCGTCTCCTGTCTCTCAGTCCATCTTCCAGGTTCCCTGCCATCCCAGTCCTCCCCCAGTGCCTGCTCTACATCCGGCCCCCCCCCCCCCAGAAATTCACTTACCTGGCTCTTACCCACAAGATTCATCAGTTAAGTTTAGGTAATTGACTCTCTTTCTTCTTTTTCTTCATTTAAAGAAGAAATTAACTTGTATGGAACCACAAAAGGCCCCAAATAACCAAAGTAATCTTGAGAATGAAGAACAAAGCCAGAGACATCACACTTCCTGATTTCAAACCATATTACAAAGTTATAGTAGTCAAAACAGTATAGTATTGGGCTTAAAAACAGACACATAGATCAGTGGAAGAGAATACAGAGCTCAGAAATAAACCCACACAAATATGGTCAATTAATCTATGACAAAGGAAACAAGAATATACAATGGGAAAATGATAGTCTCTTCAATAAATGGTATTGGGGAAAATTGATGGCCCCATGCAAAAGAATGAAACTGGACCACTATCTTACACCATACACAAAAATTAAAATGGGTTAAAGACTTTAACATAAAACCTGAAACCATAAAACTCCTAGCAGAAAACATAGGCAGTAAGCTCCCTGACATGAATCTTGGCAATGATTTTTTTGGATTTTACACCAAAAACAAAGGCAACATAAGCAAAAATAAACAAGTGGAACTACATCAAACTAAACAGCTTTTGCATAACAAAGGAAACCATCAACAAAATGAAAAGGCAACCTACCAAATGGAAGAAAATATATGCAAATCATATATCTGATAAGGTGCTAATATCCAAAATATATACAGAAGTCATATAAATCCATAGCAAAAAATCAAACAATCTGATTTAAAAATGGTGACAGGATCCAAATAGACATTTTTTCCAAAAAAAGGCATACAGATGACAGATGTCCGACATTTTTTCCAAAAAAAGGCATACAGATGACAGATGTCCAACAGGTACATGAAAAGGTGCTCAACATCACTAAGTATCAAAGAAATGCAAATGAAAACCATAGTGACATATCACCTCACACCTGTCAGAATGGCTATCATCAAAAAGACTACAAACGATAAATGTTGGAGAGGGTGTGGAGAAAAGGGAACCTTCTTGCACTGTTGGTGGGAATGTAAATTGATACAGCCACTATGGAGAACAATATGGATGTTCCTTAAAAAACTAAAAATAGAACTACCATACGACCCAGCAATCCCACTACTGGGCATATACCCTGAGAAAACCATAATTCAAAAAGAGTCATGTACCAAAATGTTCACTGCAGGTCTATTTACAATAGCCAGGACATGGAAGCAACCTAAGTGTCCATCAACAGATGAATGGATAAAGAAGATGTGGCACATATATACAATGGAATATTACTCAGCCATAAAAAGAAATGAAATTGAGTTATCTGTAGTGAGGTGGATGGACCTAGAGTCTGTCATACAGAGTGATGTAAGTCAGAAAGAGAAAAACAAATACTGTATGCTAACACATATATATAGAATATAAAAAAAAAAGGTCATGAAGAACCTAGGGGCAATACGGGAATAAAGACACAGACCTACTAGAGAATGGACTTGAGGATACAGGGAGGGGGAAGGGTAAGCTGGGACAAAGTGAGAGAGTGGCATGGACATATACACACTACCAAACGTAAAATAGATAGCTAGTGGGAAGCAGCCACATAGCACAGGGAGATCAGCTCTGTGCTTTGTGACCACCTAGAGGGGTGGGATAGGGAGGGTGGGAGGGAGAGAGATGCAAGAGGGATGAGATATGGGGACATATGTTTATGTATAACTGATTCGTTTTGTTATAAAGCAGAAACTAAAACACCATTGTAAAGCAATTATACTCCAATAAAGATGTTTAAATATATATATATATATATATATATATATATTTAAGGAATAAGAAGTGTTGGCAAGGATGTGAAGAAAAGAGGACACCTGTACATTGCTGGTGGGAATGTAAATTTGTGCAGCCACTATGGAAAACAGTATGGAGGTTCCTCAAAAAATTAAAAATAGAACTACCAGATGATCTAGCAATTCCACTTCTGTGTATTTATCCAAAGAAAACAAAAGCACTAACTCGAAAAGGTATATGCACCCCTATATTCACTGCAGAATTATTTTCAGTAGCCAAGACATAGAAACAACCTATATGTCCATTGATGAATGAATGGATAAAGAAACTGTGGATATATAGACAATGGAACATTATTCATCCACAGAAAACAAGGAAATATTGCCATTTACAACAACATGGATGGACCTTGAGGGCATTATGCTAAGTGAAATAAGTCAGACAGACAAAGACAAATACTGTATGGTCTGAAAAAGACAACCAACAACAAAAGAAAAAAACAAACTCACAGATACAGAGAATAGGTTGGTGGTTGCCAGAGGCAGAGAGTGGGGATTAAGTGAAATGGGTAAAAGGAGTCAAAAGTCACGAACTTCTGGTTATAAAATATATAAGTACTGGGGATGTAATGTACAGCATGGTGACTATAGTTAATAATACTCTATTGTATATTTGAAAGTTACTAAAAGAGTAGATCTTAAAAGTTCTCATCGTAAGAAAAAAATGTATAACTGTGTGGTGATGGATATTAACTAGACTTATTGTCATGATCATTTCACAATATATGCATATAGTGAATCATACATATTGTACACCTGAAATTAATATAATGTCATATGTCAATTATATCTCAATAAAAATAAGAAATTAACAAATATTTTAAAGAGAAAAAATAAACAATAATCATGAACTTGAACTGAAATCTACAATGGGAGGGACCTTGTAGATCAATCAGTGGTCTCATTTATAGCTACTGAGACCCAATAAGCACAGTGACTATCTCAATTCCCCACTAGGGACGTGGGGCTAGCTCACTGACTCTCACGCACACTGAGATGTTGCTCAATGGCAATCCAATATCTGTTTGTTGAATGAATCACCTATTCAGTAACAAGGGGAAAGTCAGACAAAGGCTCCCAGCAATAGCCAAGTGCCAACTTTCCCACACTTTAATTTGATTAAGTAAATGAAAGATTTAAGCTGAGAAAGTTGTTTTGTTGATGGTTGTTAATTGAACTCTAGACATCAAATGAAGATTTCATGGACTTGATCCCACACAAATGAATCTATCTCGGTTCAACATTAAATGGATGCATTTAACTCCACATTCTAGTTACTTCACCAAGCCTTTAATTGGCCTCACCAAGAATGGGAGCCAGGGAAGAACCCATGGGAGGATTGCCTAGTGGTAAGAGTGGGCTTTATCATAGCTACACCCTTAGTTCTGTGACCTTGGGCAAGTTTTTCAGCATTTGGAGCTTATTGCTACTTCCTGGGTCGTTGTGTGGATCAAATGACATCACACATGCAAAACCTCCAGTCCAGGGTTTGGTATATAGTAACCAGTCAACATGTGTTGTCTGGTATTATCATCATTATAATGATACCGATTGTTGAAATGAAAAGGTCCCCAGTACTTTAGCTTTCAGAAAAAAGCAAGGAACCACTTGTACATAGCATGATGAATAACAACACAGGCTAATAGTAGAAAAACCTGGGTTCAGATGTGAGCCCAGCCACTTACTATTTGTGCCTCTTCGGGCACACTACTCAGCCTCTCTGCATTTCCGTTAATGGGGTGGATAAAAATATTTTTCTCCCTAAGGTTATTGAGAAGATTAAGTGAAGTAAGACACACCTAAAAATATTTAGCACACTAGGTTGCACTAAATGTAACCTGTTGTTAGTAGGTACTCAGCCCAGTTCTCAAGAGCCTCTTTGGAGAGGATGCCCCAGGCTTGACTTCTGGGAGGGAGGGAGGGAGAGACCCACTCAACTTGACAAAGGCCCACAACAGAGGCTACCTAAAGGCCTTGTGTATGTGCCCTGTGTTTCCTCTCTCAGAGGCCCATTTCCTTTTTTCTCCCATCATTTCCTTTCATTCTTGCCAGTTCAAAGCCTTTTATGGTGACTCGGGGTTTGGCCTTTATGGGTTCAGTTTACAGGCGTTTCCTGTTACCTTTCCTCTCTGTCAGTTTCCTTCTTCATGGACGTTTTCTTGTGCTCACCAGAGCATAATAAAACAGCTTAATACATTCTCATGTCCACAGAGGGGCAGCAGAGTGTGGTAGAAACAGCCCTCGCCTGGGTATCAGAACAGCTGGGTTTTAATTTTCCTAAGCTTGCTTGGGCATGTCACTTTCCCACCCTGAGCCTTGGTTCCCCCGTTTTTACATAGAGAGCATTGGACTAGACTGATGAACAACTAGAGGCCACAGATACCTACCTAACTCCCTGTCGTGACCTACCTACCTTTGTGGTGAGGCCCTTGATCTAATTTCATATGTATTTTGTTCTTAAAAACCAGAAGGATAGTGAAGAAATAAACCAGTCTTCTTAAGGCAACCCTCCTAGAGGATAGGAGCCTTTTAGTATCACTCACCCATGCGGTGGGGCTAGGGATTAGCCAAAGGGCTTGCCAGAAGCAAGTCATTCGTTGGGCAACATCAGCTAGAATGCCCTGGGCAGCCAATCCTTCTGGAAAACTTACGGCTCAGGTGTTGCTTAAGGTTTTTCAGTTGCCTTCCTAGCCTAAACAGAGAGAAGTCTCCACCCAGAGGAGAAGCTGGGCTAAGCTGGAGGAGGGAATCAGTGGGTGAGGGAGCAACTTAATTCAACTGCAGATCCCTGGTGCCTGGCACACTTTTGGCACTCTCTAAATGTTGCATTGAGTGGAATGAACAAATTGTGGGGTGGCTCTGTTGCCATCTTACTGTGTGACCATAGCCAAGTCATTTCAGTTCTTTATTTTTTGTGTGTTTTAATTGAAATACATTTGGTATATAGCATTGTATAAATATAAGCTGTACAACATGTTAGTTTGATACATTTATATATTGTAATATGATCATTAGCACCTATATTACATTATGTAATTATAATTTCTTTGTAGTGGTTGGAATAATTATGTTCTAGTCTCTTAGCAAGTTTGGTGATTATCATACAATATTGTTTTCTATATTTACTGTAATGTGCATTAGATCTCTAGGGCTTATCTAGTACTTGTTGCAATGTTTGTATCCTTAAACATCTATTCTCTCACCCCGCAGCCCCTGATAACCACCATTTTATTCTCTGTTTTTTACGAGTTTGGCTTTTTTAGATTCTACATACAGATTTCAGCTCTTTCGACCTATTTCCCCATGACTAAAGTGAGGATGATTTTATCTACCTTCAGAGATTGTTTTGGCCATGAAATGACAAAGTTTACATGAACGTGCTTGATGAAAAAAATGCCCAACAGGTGTAAGGGGTAAAAAATGAGAAAGCTGATCTACCATTAACTTCCTCCTCCCTATCATTTCAGTAGCTAAAAATTCAGTGCTAGTTTTCTCACTGACCATCTCCTGTTAAAAAGAGAGAAGGACTCAGGGCTTCCCTGGTGGCGCAGTGGTTGAAGAGTCCGTCTACCGATACAGGGTGACACGGGTTCGTGCCCCGGTCCGGGAAGGTCCCACATGCCGCGAAGCAGCTGGGCTAGTGAGCCATGGCCGCTGAGCCTGCGCGTCCGGAGCCTGTGCTCCGCAACGGGAGAGGCCACAGCAGTGAGAGGCCCGCGTACCGGAAAAAAAAAAAAAATAGAGAAGAACTTAAAGTAATGAGACTCTATACATCACATGGAATGCTAAACTATTTTTATTTTGAATAGAAAAAATAATGGTGTTTATAAACATTTCAGTCTTTCCTGAAATTCCCCATATGAGAGGAGGGTGCATACCCCTGGAGTAGTGGATCCCTAAGGTGACTTCCAGCTTGGTGACTCCAGAGGGAGGCAAGGCTCTAAAAAGGCCTCAAGGGCAGGTCCTCAGCTTTACTTGGCCTTATTTCCCCACCCAGTGTCCCGCAGAGGGTCTAGTGGGCTCACTGACTGAAACAGTGAAGGCAGAATTGTGAACCAGTTGTCTATACATCAGACTACCACGCGATGGCAGTAAAGTCAGGCAGATTCATTCTGTTCTGTTTCTTTCTCGGTCCTGCCTGGTCCTCAGGTCAAAGAACGTGATTCACGCTTAATTTCCTTGCTTCCATTTCCTCCACACAATTTCCTTCTATAAACTTCAGCATCAGCTTTCTTTGTTCCCCTCACCTTTAGTGAGTGAGTGTCTTTCCCTGTCTATTCTGGGATGATACTATCTCCTAAGCCTCTGTTTTAAAATCAGAAATCATTTTTTAATTGGAGGTGTTAATACTGCAGCAACCATTTCACAGGGCTCTTGTGAGGATAAAATGAAATGATATATACCTAAAACATTTAGTACAGGGTCTGTCCTCAATAAATGTTAACAATAACTGCTATTATAATTACTGTTATTATTTTTATAGTTTAGACTGACCCAGAAGTTTCTTTTTTTAAGTAAAACGAAATGGGTTTCAAAGTCAGGAGCCAGAAAGAAAACCAGGGACAACTCCTTCACATCCTAGGAGCAATTCTCTGGCTAAATTAATGTTACAGGGGTGAAAATATATGTCTCTGTGTTGTTTCATATGACTTTTTCAAACCATCTTCACCAAGCCCCATCCAGGTGAATTGAGAAGAATTGCATCAGACGTACCTTTCAAGCACTGCATCGAGCTAGGTAGGTCCCAATAAATGTTGATTCCCTTCTACTTTTCATCTAAAAGCTAGACCAGTTTGGGCTCATGATACGGTCTGATTCAGGTGGCTTCCCACTGTGCTCTGCATCAAAATCGTTTGGGCCCTCTCCTCAGAGACAGTGATTCTGTAGGCATGGAGTAGGGCCTAGGAATCCGAATTGTAAAGTTCTCCCCAGACATTTTTGGGAACTGGTGGACTAGTTGAAAAGTGTTTAGCTGAGAGAAAAAGGAGCTGAGAAGTACTGATCATTCTAGGTGCCATGCTAAGTGCTTTATATGTGTCATCTCATTTGATCTTCACAGCTACCCTGAGAGGTAGGTGGTGTCACTTCTATTTTACCCATGGGGGACCTGAAACTCAGAAAGGTTAAATGACTTGCCTGGAGGTTTAGTCTATAAATGACAGGGCATGGTTTCAAATGCAGTTCCTTGTAACCCTCATCCCAGACCCTTCTCCCTGCACCACATGACTTACCGAGCACACATGTGCCTGGTCCTGTCTCTACCCTCTGACTAAGTGGGAACCTTGGTCAAACACTTCATCTGGCTGCTCATTTGCTTCCTTATAACAATATTTCTGTCTCTGGCTGGGAGTTGATAAATGAATAATATAAATGAAAAAGGACTAAATGAAATAATGGATGGAAAAATTACCTTGTAAAATAGTGAAGTGCTATACACATATTGTATTATTTGTAGCATTGGTTATTGCTCAGGGAACTTGGGTCCCAGGAAAGTCTCTATAGTGTAGATACATCTGTTGACCAATGGAGCATGGATAGAAACAGCTGATGTTCAATGCTGGTGTTGCTGATACGGGGTAAAGTCAATGGCTGGAATGAGGGTACATTCATTCCTGAGTTCTGAGGTAGGTTAGCTTGCCAGGTCTGGCCTTTTAACACTCGTAAGTTTTTGAATAGTATGTCAAAAATAGATAACAGTCACTCAATAAGCATATTCTGGACACTTACTATATACAAGCTGCTAAATGGACAACTGTACATAATTCATAGAATTCAAGAATACAGTCTTCAAGGAGCTTGTAGTTTATTTGAGGAGGCATGATATATATATACATATACATACATATATATATGTGTATATATATATATAAAACAACGGACATCTAACAAATACAACCATAATAATGTCAATCCCAAACCATAATGATGTCAGTCATCAGAAGGAATAAATACTGCTAGCAAAGGCATACAATGAGAACTCTATAATCTGTCTTCTTTCCCTTAGTATCAGTTATCTGGATAACAGACAACAGTTCCTGACTCTCTCTCTCTGTTCCTCAAGTTACTGCGCACTGCTGCCTTGCTCTGTGGCCTAAGTGGCTTTTCAAAAGGGCAAATCTGATGTCATTCTCATTTTTTAGCAATGGTTCCCCATTGCCTTCAGGATAAAGTCCAGACTCCTTAGCATGGTCTATGGGGACCCTGGCCATCATTTCCATCACCACTCAAGCTGCTTTTGCCCAGTCACCCTGAAAATACCATGTTCCTTCAAACTTTTGCAACCTTTCATGTATTCTTCCCTTGTTAGAAATACCTTTTTCCCCTTCCTCACCTACCTAACTTTTTACTTTTTCTTGAAAACTCCCTGCTCCCTTGAAACTGGATTTGATGCCCCTCATCTGTATCCTTATATCACTCTATGCTATAACACTTGTCACACCAATACTCTGTTTAGTTGTTTCACGTCTGTCTCTGGTGCCCTTTCACTCATCTGGTTTGTTGATCTTACATATCTGAGAACAACATGTTTAAAGTACTTAACACAGTGCCTGGCACATAGATGCATTTGACCAATATTGGCTATTTCTATTCTAGTTACAGACTTAATTAGCTGAGAAAATTCAAATGGATGCAAGAAGAGGTCTATTGAGCAGATGTTAGAGAAGAGGGGCCAGTTTTTCAGAGGTCAAGTATCCTAGAGAACTCATGCTGAGTCAGAGAGGTCCAATACTTGATTAGATATTTTTTTTAAACCTGTCTCTTTGGGGAGAGTATGTGTTAGTCTGTTTGGGTTCCTATAGAGACACCAAAGACTGGGTAGCTTATAAACAACAGAATGTTTATCTCACAGTTCTGGATGCTGGGCAGTCCGAGATCAATGTGTCTGGTAAGGAAATGCTTCCTGATTTCATACAGGGCCATCTTCTCTCTGTGTCTTCACATGGCAGAAGGGGGCAAGGGAGCTGTCTGAGGTCTCTTTTATAAGGGAACTAATCCCATTCATTAAGGCTCTGCCCTCATGACCTAATCACCTCCCAAAGCCTCCACCTCCAAATACTATCACACTGGGCGTTAGCATTTAACATATGAATGGGGGGAACGCGGACTTTTAGTCTATGGCAGTTCCCAAAGATCTTCTGAGGAGCTGCTCCAAGGGTAGTTGATGGGCAGTATGAAGGACAACACAGAGTGACATGGAGGTTTTCTTCAGGGGCAAGTAGGAGTCAATCTTGGAAAAGATCCAGTAGCATAATTTAAATTGGCCTGAGACATAATTCCTCCCCCTCACCCCCAGTGGAATAAAAAGATGAGCAGAGTAGCTAAACCTCAGGCTAGTTATGCAAGAAATGATATAAGTAGGAAAGGCAGGCTGGCAAAGTATGAAGTTAAGTCAGAAACAAATGCTCAGTAGTGGTGAGGAAGATTTCAATAAAAGGATTCAATTTGTTTAGCAGAAGTTTGTGTAAGAGAGAGAACAAAATCAATCAAATCAGGGCATCTCTGTCACCATGAGGATTTGACACTTTACTGAGTGAGTGCTACCCTGACTTTCTAGCAAGTGCCCTGGTCTGCCCTTACCCTTTAGAGCATTGGGTTTGACCAAGACAGAGTTGGCAACTCACAATGTCCTGCCTCCCTAGCAGACCTGACTGAGCCAGCCAAATAGTGGCTACTAGCAATAATATGGTTACCTGAACTACTGAAGTTTTCAGAGGAGTTTGTTTGTTTGTTTGTTTGGTCTGTGGTTTGTTTGTTTCCTTCTTCTCTGGCAAGGGAGCCTGATAGGCTCCTGGAATCTTCAGTAGGTTCTGCGCCTCCAGTCTGGGCTCTTCCTGACACTCATATCCAGCCTAGAGAGTGAGAAGAGAGCCCATTCTCATGGCTTTGGCTATCTTTTTACTGGGGTCTGTGGTGGGTGTGGAGGGAAGGGTATTCGGCAATTACCTTTGAATTCATTGGCTTTGCTTTATCATTAACGATTATTCATCTGTACTGAATCCAGCAGAGAAAGCTCTCTGCTCATTTAACTTGGCCTTGGCTTGGCTACATTGAAAATGTTTTTGTGCTGCTACCTATGTAGACCTTAAAGTCAGCAGGATTTCTCGGAACAGATGGGACCACCAGCCTCTTCCAAAACCCTGCTGTCTGCTTAGCACTAAATTCAGGTCCCTGTGGCAAAAAATATGTTGAATAAGCAAATAGCAACCTGCCCTCTTCCTCACCACGCGCCCCCCCCTCCCCGCACCAACCATGCACACCAAACAGCAAGCGGTGGTGGGTTGGAGCTCTGGTTTCATAAGCTTAGATGGTGCCACAGTAATGGGAGCAGCACCTGGTTTTTCTGAGCTGGGTCTGCTTCGGAAAAAATAGGACTCTCATTAGGAAGAGGTCTGTTGAAGAGCTCAATCTCTTTAATCTCTTCACTCCTCAGTGTGTCTCGTGTTCTCGAGTGTTCTAATCTTCTAATATTATCTCCACAAACTCCCCCTGCCTTTATTCTCATCCTCTTCCACCTACTGCATTGACCCTCCTTTAGTCTCTTTCTCTCCTTTGATCTCTCCCTAGTCCTCCCCCTCTCGATCTACTCTGTAGAATTCCAAAGGAACCTTGGGTGTCTCTCTGTAGCTGAGTATCTTGCCCTCAGGGCCAGTGCAATCAGCCTGATTTGATATGATGAAGGCTGTGAAGGCCCCCCAGGTGGCTCCCAGACAGACATCCGGCATATCTCGTATCTATCCTGTCCCTCTGCTCTGGGTGCTGAGGTCGAGGGCAATATGCTGGTTCCCACTGCAGGTCCTCCTCTGTCCATGTAGTCACTCCTTCCCTTATCTTGCTTCTCTAAGGCTAGAGTAGTGTCTCTCAAATTCCCTGATTATTGGAGTATCTTAGATGAAAAGAACAGATGTTAATATGGTACTCTCTGCATTCTACCTCAACCACCTCCCGACATCCTGACTCCATGAGTTCCTAGAATTTGTATCTCATCTTTGTATAGGAATTCAGTCTTCTCTCTACACCCTTGAGCTGTTTACCTCCTTAAAATAGCTTTATTCCTTCTTGCCCTACCCTAAGGCTTGCTTCTATCAGCCTCTCCCCTACCACACTAATATCTTTGGCTTTTACCACTGATCCCAAGTCACAAGTAAGCCTTTTTCTGGAGTATTAGCTCTCAGAACTTGACTTTTGGCCACTCTTGCATCAAATCAAAACTTCATGTATCTGAAAATTCCATTACATTTCATCTAGCCATAGTCAGTTTTCAAGGTGTTAGTGGTTGTTATTATTCTTTCTATATCCCTGCTTCTCTGCCTCCTCCTCTAACCTTTCAGGAGCCTAGAATTCCATCAGATGATTCTCTAAAATGTAAGACCTGAGAAACCCCAAAGACAGACTTACCTCACTCTTGTTTTTAATTAAGACTTGAATAAAACAGTTTAAGGTTCACAGCAAAATTGAGGGGAAAGTACAGAGATTTCCCATATGCCCCCTGCTCCCACATATGCACAGTCTCTCACATTATCGACATCCCCCACCAGAATGGTACAACTGATGAAGCTACACTGACACATCATAATCATTCAAAGCCAATAGTTTACATTATGGCTCATTCTTGGTGTTGTACATTCTATAGGTTTGGGCAAATGTATAATGACATGCGTCCATCATTACAGTATTTATCATACAGAGTATTTTCACCGCTCTAACAATCCTCTGTGCTCTGCCTATTCATTCCTCCCTACATACCTCCAACCACTGATCCTTTCACTCTCTCCATAGTTTTTCCTTTTCCAGAATGTCATATAGTTGGAGTTGTACAGTATGTAGTCTTTTGGGAATGGCTTCTTTCACTTAGTAATATGCATTTAAGGTTCCCCCATGTCTTTTCATGGCTTGAGAGCTCATTTCAGCACTGAATAATATTCCATTGTCTGGATGTACCACTGTTTATGTATCCATTTACCTAATGAAGGACATCTTGGTTGCTTCCAAGTTTTGGCAATGATGGATAAAGTTGCTGTAAACATCTGTGTGCAGGTTTTTGTATGGGCATAAGTTTTCAACTCATTTGGGTAAATACCAAGTAGCATGATTGCTGGATCATATGGTATGAATATGTTTAGTTTTGTAAGAAACAGTCAAACTGTCTTCCAAAATGGGCGCACTCTCGTTTTATGCCTTTCCCCTCTTCCTTCAAGGAGGACTCTTTTCTTTGGATTACTTCTCTGGCATTTATGGCTTCTGAGCTAGAACTATGACCATGCCTCCTGCAGAGAAATATTCTCTGTCAGACTCATTCTTACTCTAATTCCCAACTCTGACACCCACACCAGTGTTGGACCCCACAAAAAGCATTGGCTTGTGGCTAACCCTTCCCACTAATGAACCATTGACAGCTGGCCAGACACCAAGTCCCTGAAGAGCATAGGACTGGGGCTCTAGGGGGAGGGTCAGTTTAAGTAGCAGACAGTGATAATTTGTTCCCTAAACAGCAGAGATATAATAAGATAACTTAATGCTAAATCAAAGGAAATAGAGTCAAACTCCAAGCCAATTTGATTTGCAACTTGGAATAAAAGCAACATGTCTTGATTTAAATGTCAGGCCCACTGCTGAGTGATGATTTAATAACTTTTATGAGGGATCTTGTCACAGCAAATTCAACACTGCAATAGAATGACTCACAGATAGGGTGTTAGAAATGATACAGAAGAGCACAAAAAGGAACAGGCTTATCTCAGGGCTTATCCAAAAGCTTTGCGTAAAGCTAATCTGCAGTTAGGACCTTTTCTCTCCCCCTATCCTACCACCCAATCTTTCTCTTCACAGACACATATGCATGTGTGTAGACACAATCCCCAGGTGTGATGTCAGCTCACTGAAGTATTTTCTGGGGACACAGGTCCTTGAACAATTCTAGCATGGAATTGCATTCAGTGCATTCTATCTAAAAGGCAAGGCAGCAGTGAGCCTGGCTATTTCTGAAGAGGATCTCAAAACCTCATCTGGTCCTATTGCTCTATCTTTACACAGGTACTTAATTATTTTCTCTCATTTTAAGGGCAAGAGAGCTGAGATCCAGTAGGGTTAAGAGATTTCTTCAAAGAAAGAAATGTCATATATCTCTTGACTCCCAGGGAATTTGTAGGTCCTTCTCAATACCTTGTGAGATCTCTCTCCTTGACCTTCTCCAGCCTCCCTGGGCTAGCACACTAGAACGCTCAAGGTTGACCAGGCCCCACTTTCAGCCAGCTTCCCAGGTCAGTAAGGAAACATGCACAGCTGTTCTTAAGGGAGAAGGATCCATTCTGCTCTGGTAATCTTTCAGTCACTAAGATTCGTTTTGGAGGTAATTCAAAGTATAAACATGTGGTGTTTGCCTAAATGATGGTTGATAAACCTTGAAAATATTAACATTTTTGGCCAGATCATTTTTTGTTGTGGGAGGCTGCTTTGTGTATTGTTGGATGTGTCAACAGCATCCCTGGCCTCTGGTTAACCGGTCCCTGCCTGTAGCATAAAACTACCTCCAATCCCTTTTACACAGAGCTTTTAGGTTAATCTTCCCAAACTGTATGTCCAACTCAGCGGTTCTTAATGGAAAGCAATCCACCCCCTACCCTGACCCCACACCTCCACCCCCAGGGACATCTGTTTGGCAATGTCTGTCAATATTTTTGGTTTCCACAGTTCAGTGGTGGAGGGGTAATTTGCAGACATCTAGTAGGTGGAGGTCAGGGTGTTACAATGCACAAAACAACACTCCCCCCCCCATTACAACAAAGAATTTTTTGGCCTAAAATGTCAATAGTGCCAAGGTTGAGAAGCCTTGCTGTATCATATCATTCTCTGATCAGAAACTTTCCATTGTTCTCCACTCCTTGTGGGAAAGATGACAGATTTCATGGTCCTTCCTGGTCTAGATTCAACTTATTATTTGCCATCTACAGCTTCTTTTCTGAAACATGTGATCTGCTTTCTCGCTTATATAACTTTGCTCACACCAACCTCTCCCCTTGCACAGAATGCCCACGTCCCACTATTAAAGTCTGGTTGAAATGCTATCTCCTCTATAAAGTCCTATCTGAGCCTGAATCCTCTTAGCTACAAATAATTCTTTCCCTGGATGTTACTGGACTATTTTACTCAGATGTCTCTTAAAGCATTTATCACATTCATAGTAGAATGGAAAATTTGAATTAAAAGTTGCTTTTAGAAATCTCTCCAGTAAAATTCCCTTCACTTTAAGAAAAGGAAATTGAGACCAAGAAAGGTGGAGTGATTAGTTGAAGGTATCATACTGTCTCATAAAACTTGGACCATAGTAATTTGTATCCTTGACTCCACTCTCCTGGCATGGTTGAAACGGATGACCATGGACTTAGTCTTGGCATTCAAATCTCAACTCTGACATTCGTAAGTTGGTAAAGTAATTTACCTTTCTGAGATTCGGTTTCCTCAGCTCTGAATGGAAATAATTATGGCTGTTGTGAGAATCAAATAAGATGGTGTATTCAGAATGTATGGCACATAGTAGGTACTTGATAAATATTTGTCAGATGAATAGAAGGATCAACTATACTTCAAGGAATAGAAGTTAGGGATTGGTGATGGACCATGGGACTTCACTAAAAGGTGATTGGAGGTAAAGTGTGGTAGTTCATTGCCACTACTCCCTACATTTGCATCCTTCCATAGAAAACACGAGTTCCTCTGTAAGCCATCAGACCAGTGTCCAAGCTTTCTGTGGAGTAGGTGAGTAATGACAGCAGCTCTCAACTTGGAAATGTAGTCCTTAAAAGGTTTGCTTTTTTTTCCCCTTTTGCAATGCTAGTCATGTAACATCTCTGTTCCCTCAAGCAGATAACAGGTAGGGTTGTAGGGAGAGGACTGGATAGAAGATATATTTCCTCTGTTTCTCTTTGGTTTCCTGTGTGGCAGCAGCCTTGGCCTTAGATGCTTTTCAGTGGCCTAATAGGCATCTCTGTGAGAGGAAACTCTGCACTTGGGGTGGCAAAGGGGGCACTTTGGTGTTGGTTCCTAGCCCAGTGATACCTGGTTCTGACTTGACTTCAGTAAGGTTTATTAAGGCCTTTCTAGCTAGCTCTTCACTCTTGAGCTGCCCACTGTGTCAGCTTTCTTCCTGCTCAGGGCTTTGGAGTAATGGCATGCTATGCATTTATTCCTTTCATTTACAGAAACAAGTCTTTCCCTGGTCCCAGGGTGCATGTACCTAATAGAAAAAGCCCTGCTACTCCAGTGGGGGGATGAACTGACAGGCAACTGAAGAAACAGAATGAGACTTCTGATGCCTCTCTAGACTAGACTGGGAGCATGCCAGAGAGGAGGAAGCTTCCCAACAGTGGGCCCACCCCAAGAGCTAGCGCCTGTCTACTCTGCTATGTGAGCACAGGAGAATTTTGTTGGAGGAGGCTAGGAGAGAAGCTCAGGTGAGCCTATTGCAAATTGATTTAGGAGCTCCCTCTTTAGAGCTTACAGGTTAAGTGTCCTGTAAGAGGAAAATGGCTTTTGGGAGTATGAGGAAAACAGTAGAGGGCAGAGAACCAGATTGAAAGTAAAGATACTTGGTCTGGATCCCTGCCTCTAACCTCTGCTTCTGAGAGGGTTCCTAGGGCTTTTGATTGAGCCTCACATTCTTGTCTGTGAAGTGGGTGCAATACAGCCTGTAGCCTTCCTTCCAAGGATGGTAAAAGTTGAAGGTTTGCCCATCTCTAGAATTTTCACTCTGTGATACACAAAGCATTATATAAAACCTCCTACTTTTACTGAGTGAGTGAGTCAGTGTCTAAAAGGAGGTATGACAAGGTTGGAGGGGGGGAATCCAGATCTATTGGCTGCTTGCTTCAACATCTTATTTTTCAGTTCACTCTTCCCAGAGTTCCACTATTATTATTCACGTTGAGGTTACTTTGTAGATAGTTGGATTCCTTTCTTTAAGAAGGCTTCTCTTTCGGCTTTACCCCCTCTCTCTGAAGGTTGCATTGTTTCAATAGCTACTGTTGTTGCTCTCACCATGAGTTTGGGTGGGGCTATGGGACTTCAGGAAATCATATGACTGCCTAAGTCTATTGGTAAAGTACCATCTCCTCTGAAGAACTAAGATTTGACACTTGCCATGGGAGAGTGTAAGGAATTCATTAATTCATTCAGGTACAGAAGGAAAGGTACACTGTACTAATGAGGGCTTTTGATGGAATTTGACTTAGGGATGTCAAGCAAGGCTTCACTAAGGAATTAATGATTGAGTTGAGCTCTGAAGAATGGTTGAACATTCACTAGGCAAAGAGAGTGGTGGGAAGTGTATGTGTACATGTGTACATGCACTAAGCATTTTAGGCAAAGGGAACAGAATGTGCATAGGCCTTATAGCACATTTCAGAAACAAATAGAATAGCTGATTTTATAATTTTAATTCAAAATTTAAGTCATAAGTTTGGGTGTTAAGGGTTAAAAATGCAAGTGTATCCATCTTTTTTTTTTAAACATCTTTATTGGAGTATAATTGCTTTACAATGGTGTGTTAGTTTCTGCTTCACAACAAAATGAATCAGTTATATATATACATATGTTCCCATATCTCTTCCCGCTTGCATCTCCCTCCCTCCCACCCTCCCTATCCCACCCCTCCAGGCGGTCACAAAGCACCAAGCTGATCTCCCTGTGCTATGCGGCTGCTTCCCACTAGCTATCTACCTTACATTTGGTAGTGTATATATGTCCGTGCCTCTCTCTCGCTTTGTCACAGCTTACCCTTCCCCCTCCCCATATCCTCAAGTCCATTCTCTAGTAGGTCTGTGTCTTTATTCCCGTTTTACCCCTAGGTTCTATCTTTGAAGTATTGTTAGGCTAAATCGTACTGAGCACCCAGTGTTGACAGAGCATGGGAGCGTTATCAAGAAAGAAACAGATACATTCACTCTGTTGAGCCAACAATCTGGAAGGGGGTAAAGAGTAGGTGAAAACTGCATGATATAAAAATCTTCCTTCCAACATTTTGCCTAACAAGTACACCTACATAAGGGGTATATAGATGAATTCCTGGAGGGCTACTTGGTTGAGGTGACTCGAGCCCACTGGGGTTAGTCAGGGAAGACTTCCTGGAGGTGCTGAGTCCTGAAGAGTATTCTGAGGAAGATATGAATTGGTGAATAAGAGGAAAGAAGATGTTTATGTCAGGAGAGACAGCATGAGTGATGACTTGGTGGTAGAAAGATTATTTCTGAGGTAGGAAATTTGGGATAAATTAGCCTGGCCCTAATGAAAAAGCAAAGCAGCCTGACTTGGGGGCATCTTAGACTCTTTATATAACATGGCAACCAGACAATTAAAAGAAGGAAAATTAGGTTCCCTGGGAACCATGTGAAGAGAAATAATTGGTTATTGAAAAATAAATTGTCATGAGGGGAGATCAATCAAGATGGTGGAGTGAGAGGACATGAGGCTCACCTCCCCGCATACAAACATCAAAAATGCATCCATATGGGGAAAAATTCTCGCTGAAAATCATCTGGAAACTGGCAGAAGGACTCCTGCACAACCAAGTCTGTACAAAAGATACACACGTAATTGGGTAGGAAGGGAAGAAAAGTGATTGGGTCAGGACCTACGTCCCTGGGAAGGGACTCAGAGGAAAAGGGAGAATGCAAAGATGGAGACCCAACTTGAGGATTGACCAGTGAGAGACACAGATTGTGTGCCCCAGTCCCGGGGTCTTATGCATAGGAGACAAGCCACCTTGGCTGGTTGGAAAACCAAAGGGAGGAGGAGCAGGAGGGCTAGTGGGAAGCCTGGACTCTGTTCTTGAGGAGCATGTGCTTGTGTATGCATGCTTGCTTGCCCCCTAAGCGGGGCAGAGAGAGGTCTGCTCTGGTGGCTGCCGAGTTTCCCACAACTGCCCCACTGCTTCCCAGCCCAAGCTAAACAAACACTCCAGCCCCACCCACTCCACATCATAGTGCAGCACTGGATCTGGGGCAGCCACAAGCGAGGAGAAGAATTGACCACGGGATACAGAGGTGATCAGGTCTCAGGGCAGAACCTCGGTGGAACAGCAGTGGCTGGAACAGCAGTGGCTACCATTGGCGCTTACTCAAGCAGTGCATCAGAAGCAGCCTAGACATCTGATGGTGGCCATTCCACTATAGCTCACCCCCAAGTATACACTGACAGTTCACATGGGCCCTGCCTGTCTTGTGGTGTGGCTCCACAACAAGGTATGGGTGGCAGCTATGAGAGACAAAGGGGACTTGCACCTGAGGCTGTGTCTGAGGAGAGAGAGGAAACAATTGCAGGAGCCTGTACAGGCAGCACATCGGAGACAGCTTGGATCTCTATCTGTGGCTGACTTGAGCAGAGAGCCTGCACAGGGCCCCTTTGCTTCAGCACTCCCCATCTCTGGGGCAAGGATCCTAGTTTGGGGAGAGGGGAAAAGACACACATAAAGGCAACAGAGCCAGCTTGGGCTCAAACTTCAGGGCTTCTGCTCCAGCAACATGGGATCAGATCCCACCCTTGATAGGGTGGTGACAGCCACTGAGCAGAGGGGAAGTCCCACCTCACACTGGCTCCAGCTCTAGCCCCTCCATCTCCAGCCCAAACACATGGAGATGAAGCAACATGCTACTAAAAAACAATGGGTTGGGACTTCCCTGGTGGTCCAGTGGTTAAAACTCTGAACTCCCAATGGAGGGGGCACAGGTTCGATCCGTGGTCAGGGAACTAAGATCCCGCATGCCACACAGCACAGCAAAAAAAAAAAAAAAAAAAAAAGTGTCAATGAAGAAATCAAAGAGTAAATCAGAAAACACCTTGAGACAAATGAAAGTGGAAACACAACACTCCAAAATCTATGAGATGCAGCAAAAGCAGTTCTAAGAGGGAAGTTTATAGCAACAAAGGCCTTCCTCAAGAAAAAAGAGAAATCTCAATTAAACAACCTAACCTACCACTAAAGGAATTAGAAAAAGAACAAACAAACAAAAAAAAGCCCAAATTCAGCAGAGGAAGGAAATAATAAAGATCAGAGAGGAAATAATTAAATAAAGATTAAAAAATAGAAAAGATCAATGAAACCCAGACCTATTTTTTGAAAAGATAAACAAAACTGACAAAATTTGTTCACCAAGAATAAAAGAGAGAAGGCCCAGGTAAACAAAATAAAAAATGAAAGAGGAGAAATAACAACTGATACCACAGAGATACAAAAAATAATGAGAATATTATGAATAGTTATATGCCAACAAATTAGACAGCCTAGAAGAAAGAAAATTTCTAGAAACATACAACCTGCCAAGATTGAATCAAGAAAAAACAGATAATTTGAACAGACTGATCACTAGTAGTCAAATTGAATTTGTAATTTAAAAACTCCCTGCAAACAAAAGTCCAGGACTTGATGGCTTCACATAGGAATTCTATTGTATCAAACATATAAAGTAAAATGATACCTATCCTTCTCAAACTATTCATAAAATTGAAGAGGAGGGAACACTCCCTGATTCGTTCTATGAAGTCACCATTACCCTGATACCAAAAGCAAACAAAGATACTAAAAAAAAAAGAAAATTATAGACCAATATCTTTATGAACATAGATGCAAAAATCCTCAACAAAATATCAGCAAACCAAATTCAACAATATATAAAAAGTATCATACACTGTGATCAAGTGGGATTTATTCCAGGGATGCAAGAACGCTACAATATTCACAAATCATTCAATGTGATACATGAATTAATAAAAGAAAGGATAAATATCACATGATCACCTCAAAAGATGCAGAAAAAAGTTTGACAAAATTCAATATCCATTCATGATAAAAATTCTCATCAAAGTGGGTATAGAGTGAACGTATCTCAGTATAATAAAGATCATTTACAGCAAACCCACAACTAACATCATACTCAACAGTGAAAAGCTGAAATCCTTTCCTTTAAATTCAGGAACAAGCCAAGGATGCCCACTCTTGTCACTTCTATTTAACATAGTATTGGAAGTCCTAGCCACAGCAATCAGACAAGAAAAAGAAATTAAAAGCATCCAAATTGGAACGAAGAAGTAAAACTGTCACTACTTACAGATGACATGATACAACATAGAGATAACCCTAAAGTCTCCACCAGAAAACAATTAGAACTAATAAGTGAATTCTATAAAGTTGCAGGATATGAGATTAATATACAGAAATCTGTTGCTTTTCTATACGTTGTTAAAGAACTATCAGAAAAAGAAAGTAAAAAAAATCAGTTTTAAAATTGCATCAAAAAGAATAAAATACTTAGGAATAGACTTAACCAAAGAGGTTAAAGACCTATACTCTGAAAGCTATAAAACATTGATGAAGGAAATAGAAGATGAAACAAAGAAATGGAAACCTATTTCATGCTCTTGAATTAGAAGAATTAATATTGCTAAAATGGCAATACCACAGAAAGAAAGAAATCTACAGATTTAATGCAATCCCTATTAAAATACCCATGATATTTTTCACCGAGCTAGAACACATAAACCTAAAATTCATATGGAACTACAAAAGACTCCAAATTGCCAAAGCAATCTTCAGAAAAAAGAACAAACCTGGAGGTATAACCCTCCCAGATTTCAGGCTGTACTATAAAGCTACAATAATCAAAACAGCATGGTACTGGCACAAAAACAGACACATAGATTAATGGAAGAGAATAGAGTGCCCAGAAATAAACCCACACACTTATGGTCAATTAATTTATGACAAAGGAGGCAAGAGTATACAACAGTCTCTTTAATAAATGGTGCTGGCCTCTATTTACAATAGCCAGGACATGGAAGCAACCTAAGTGTCCATCAACAGATGAGTGGATAAAGAAGATGTGGCACATATATACAATGTAATATTAGCCATAAAAAGAAATGAAATTGAGTCATTTGTAGTGAGGTGGATGGACCTAGAGTCTGTCATACAGAGTGAAGTAAGTCAGAAAGAGAAAAACAAATACCGTATGCTAACACATATATATGGAATCTAAGAAAAAAAAAAAGGTCATGAAGAACCTAGGGGCAATACGGGAATAAAGACACAGACCTACTAGAGAATGGAGTTGAGGATACAGGAAGGGGGAAGGGTAAGCTGGGACAAAGTGAGAGAGTGGCATGGACATACATACACTACCAAATGTAAAATAGATAGCTAGTGGGAAGCAGCCACATAGCACAGGGAGATCAGCTCGGTGCTCTGTGACCACCTAGCAGGATGGGATAGGGAGGGTAGGAGGGAGGGAGATGAAAGAGGGAAGAGATATGGGGATATATGTACATGTATAACTGAGTTACTTTGTTATAAAGCAGAAACTAACACACCATTGTAAAGCAATTATACTCCAATAAAGATGTTAAAAAAAAAACTAATCTAGCCAGTAACTTATAACAAATGTCTTGTGATCTTGTTTTGAGAATAAAGAGATGTAAACTGTTAAAAAAAAAACTGGTGCTGGGAAAACTGGACTGCTACATGTAAAACAGTAAGATTTCCTCATACCATATACAAAAATAAACCAAAATGGGATAAAAATCTAAATGTAAGACCTGAAACCATAAAATTCCTAGGAGAGAACATAGGTAAAACACTCTTTGACATAAATTGTAGCAATGTCTTTTTTGTATCTGTCTCCCAAGGCAAAAGAAATAAAAAGCAAAACTAAGCAAATGGGACCTAATTAAATTTAAAAGCTTTTGCCCAGCAAAGGAAACTATCAACAAAATAAAAAGACAACCTATGAAATGGAGGAAAGTATTTGCAAATGATATGGCCTGCAAGTGGTTAATATCCAAAATATACAAATAGCTCATATAACTTAATATCATAAAAAGGAACAACCCAGTCAAAATTGTACAGAAGATCTGAATAGACATTTTCCCAAAGAAGACATACAGATGACCAACAGGCACATGAAAATATGCTCAATATTGCTAATTATCAGAGAAATTCAAGTCAAACAAAAAATGAGACATCACCTCACACCTGTCAGAATGGCTATCATCAAAAAGTCTACAAATAACAAATGTTAGTGAGGATATAGAGAAAAAGGAACACTTGTACTCTGTTGGTGGGAATATAAATTGCTGTAGACACTATGGAAAACAGTTTGGAGAGTCCTCAAAAAACTACTATATGACCCAGCAATTCCACTCCTGGGTATATATCAGGAAAAAACAAAAACACTAGTTCAAAAAGATACGTGCACCCCAATGTTCATAGCAGCACTATTTATACTCCATCATAAAAAAGAATGAAATTCTGCCATTTGAAGATACATGGATGGACCTAGAGAATATTATGCTTAGTGGTTTGTCAGACAGAGAAAGACAAATACTGTATGGTATCACTTATATGTGGAATCTAAAATAATAATACAAATGAACGTACATGCAAAACAGAAACAGACTCACAGATATGGAATACCAACTTCGTTACCAGTGGGGAGAGGAAAGGGGGGAGAGACAAGACAGGGGTATGGGATTAAGAGATACACACTACTGTGTATAAAATAGAGAAGCAACAGGATATATTCTATAGCACAGGGGATTATAGCCATTATCTTATAATAACTTTTAATGGAGTATAATCTGTAAAAATACTGAGTCACTATGTTGTACACCTGAAACTAATATAATCTTGGAAATCAACTATACTTCAATTAAAAAAAGTACATTGTCATGCAGATCAGTCTTGACATCCCCACCTGACTGACTATAGTCAGGACTCACTTTCTGCAAGACTGTGAGGCAGGTGAAAGTCACTGCCCACCTTTTTTTCTCAGAATTCCTTTGCAATTTTGTATCACTGGACATCTACTCCAATTTCTGGAGTCCTATTTGCTTAAGCACTTGATTTTAGCAGTTATTTATTACTCTGATCCCTTGTAATATAATAGCTTTCTTTCTTTGGGCATTGACCTTTTCTGACGGATCTCTGAAAAAACTCAAACACTTCAAAGGAAAGAATCTACCTCTGGTAGAATGAATGATAAGTTGTGGGGTGGATATTTTTGAGCAGGTGACCTTTCCCATTATCCTTCAAACTGAAACTACCCCTTAGAAGCTTGGCCTTGATTCCCATGCATATTTCCTCCCTGGATGTTGAAAAATTAGGTTAGGATAGAGACACGTGGTACGGAGCAAGGGATTTGATTTTGCCTGCAAATTTCCTGATGATACAGGATATAGTTCTCTGAAAACAGTCCATGAACTGTAATATATCAGTGTAGTTAAAACTGTGGAGCTTCAGAGTCAAGATGAGCCAGGGTTTATATCCCGGCCCTACCACTTTCTGTGTGATTTTTCACAATTAACTTAACCTGTACCTTGGTTGCCTCATCTTGTCTAAAACAGGGATAATAAGAGTAGCTAACTCATATAGTTACTATAATGATCAATGAAATATATGTCTAAAGAGCTTAGCATAGTTCTTGACACTTGATCAAGTTGTTCTTGTCATCACTGTCATTAGCATCACCACCACTGCCACCACCAACATCACCCCCAGGTTCCTACTGTAACAGAATAAAATTTTATAACCTCTTGCTGAAGCTAATACCAGCCATCAGCAAGGGAGGAAAGAGTAAGCCCACCCGCATTCACTGTTTCCTACTCTCACTTTAACCCTAACGTCTCAAAGAGAATGTATGAGAAGACACTCTAACCCTCATGTCTCTGTCCCTGTTTCCACAGGTACCTGTCGGCTTGGCTGGGCATACTACTGTGCTGGAGGTGGCGCAGCTGCAGCCATGTTGATCTGCACCTGGCTCTCTTGCTTTGCTGGAAGACACCCCAAGCCTGTCATGTTGGTGGAGAGCATCATGAGGAACACCAATTCTTATGCCATGGAGCTTGACCACTGCCTCAAACCTTGAGCTTTAGCAGAAGATTGGAGAGGGTGGGAAAGAGGAGGGAAGGGAGCCTTGAAAAGAGGTACTAAGACGAGGCCAGTTCCTACCCACTTGCCAGTAGTGTAACCCAGTGTTTGCATGCTTTTTAACTCCCCAGTCATTCATTTTCGGTTTCCCTTAAACCAGTGGGTCAGTGGCTATTTACAAAATTCATCAAGAACAATAATTCTCAGACTTCCCTGGCGGTCCAGTGGTTAAGACTTCGTGCTTCCAATACAGGGGGCGCGGGTTCGATGCCTGGTCGGGGAACTAAGATCCTACGGTGTGGCCAAAAAAAAGAAAAATAATTCTCTCTAATGTTTACCTAGCTGGTGAGTGCCCACTAGCCCCCAACTCCCAAAGTGCTCCTTCATACAAAATGATAAGAAAGATCCTCAGTTGAGAGGTAACTGCACAGTCAAGCAGCTCTTCAGAGCTCTACAGCTCCTATCACTTACCCCAAAGCTTAAAGTTTGGGTAAAAACACTTGTGCATGAAGGGGCCATGAGATGGACAGGGATGGTTCCTACCATTCCATTCCTTTGGTCATCCCCTGATACTTATTGCCATCTCCAAACATCTACGGAGTGCCACTGCCCCAATTTTTGTGACTTTCTCAGGACTATACCTTGACTCGTCCTCTTTTTTCCTGTTTCTCTTCCTTGCCGGTTGTGAGCAAGCTTATGGGGAGGGTGACTCCCAATGGGGAAAACACTAATCAAGGATGCTTGCATATAGTCTAAGACCCCTTCCTCATAATGCTTTAGAATATTCATAAAAGTTCATTTTGTGTTCTGGCTGGGTGACTGGCATCAAAATAGTGGCAAGTATTCCCTAGTCCCTTATAGATACAGAAATGGTGTTCATCAAATGTTCTGAGCAGAGACTAGCATTTGTTGTGTGCTCAATAAACACAAATTCAGAATGATGATGACAAGGATGTTTCTGCTGGTTCCTTACTGAAATTCCTATTAGAGTTCATTTTTATTGACAAGGAAATCCACAGTGGCCTTTTGTCCCTATAGTCATTCCTAGCATGATACACATTTCTCTACTTGTTTCAAAGACTATTCATCAAGTGCTTTCCCTTCCATCTGGGGTGAATTAGACATAAAAGAACAGAGTCCTGATGTCACCTAAGGCTGATGTATTTTTAGGCTTGGCCTCCATCCCATCTGTGCTCAAGGCTGATGGATGGTATAGAAGAACTTGGTGTCTCTCAGGGACAGAATTTGTCTCCCCCACTCCTCCCTAATTAATTCAGGCTAGCTCTATTGCTCCATAACTATAGCTTTAGGGAGTAGGGAAGGCCTGTGACACAAAAGGCCAGCTCATCTCTTTCTATTCTTAATCACTCCAGAGTGGTTTCGGTACAGCCCGATACAGCCCTACCTGGAAGGAGAGAAATGGCAAAAAATGTTCTCATTAGTTATATGCCATCCCAAGAAGGGTCAGGGTCCATATATCGGCCTTATGCAGGTAAGTGAATTCAAGCATACACTCCATTCATGAGCTCATTCATTCATTTAATCACTCATTCAGGACACACTTTTTGAATATCCTACTGTATGCCACATTCTGTGCTAAGCACTGGGGGGAAAAAAGATACAGTTTCTCACCCTAAAAGTGACAGGGTATTGACAGACATGTAGATAAATATTGCCAAACAGTGTGTTACATGCTACCAAGTGAAGGGCTGGGGGCTAAAGGATCACATAGTTGGCTATTAAACCAACTTGGGGTGAAGGGGTTCATGGGAAAGATTTCTAGAAAAGATGATGCCTAAGATGAGTCTGAGAGATGAATAGGGGGAGTTAGTCAGCAAAGGCTAAGTGTGTACCATACAAGGGAATGTGGAAAGCAGGGCATGGAGACATGAGAAAACACGACCCCATCACAAGAATGATGAACAGAGGTGTGAAAAGGGAGGAGGCAGAAGCTGAAGCTGAAAAGGGAAATACCAATGGGATCTTCTACACTAGGGTAAGGAGTTTGGATTTTATCCTAAAGGAGGGCCATTGAAAGGGAAGTGATGTGAACATATTTGTGTTTTTCAAAGATCAGTTGACTAATGTGAGGAGAATGGAAGAAAATAGGGAGAGACTATAGATATTTCAATAATCTAGGTATAAGAAAATCAAGTCCTGAATTAAGATAGTGACTGTGGAGCTGGAGCAAATGGATGAATTTGAAAGAAGATATTTAGAATATTTTGTTACCTACCAGAATTAAAATATCTTATTAATAATTTTATACTGAGTAAATGTTGAAATGATAATATTTTGGGTATATTGGGTTAAATAGAGCATATTAAAATTTCAAAAAGATATCTAGGAAGTAGATCCCATGGTACTTGATGTCTAATGGATATGGTAGGTGAGGCCAAGTGAAAATTTTGGCATGATCGCTCTGAGATGTGGGCTATCACCGAGATGGGGAATACCGCAGGAATAACAGATAGAAAGGAACTGATGATTGGATTCATGTCAAGTATCATCTTCCCCATGGAACTGGATTAAGTGTTTAAGGTAAAGCAAGTTGAACATATCTCACTGGGAGGAAAGCAATGTAATTAGGTTTGCAGCATCCCCTCTCCCCAAGACAGATGACTAAGAACAGGTAAAACAAAAATGCAACTGGCTCAAACTTCATTTTTATTGTGTAGGCACAATAATGCAACCTTAAATTAGGAGAGCTCAATGTATGGAGAACATGTCAGGTGTTTGAGGAAATGCAGATCAGTCTCTTTCGAAAAGGCAATCGGATCAGGTGTTCTTTCTTCTCAGGGTAGGGAACCTTCTGGAATTCTGCGGGATAGGATTTGTGAAAGTGATGTAAGCGTTTAAGTCAGGGTATTGGCAGGAAAGAGATGGTATACTCAAGGGGTTTTCCTAGCTGAGCTTAATGAAGGGGCTATTTATGGTGGTGTGGGTAAAATTCAGGGCATCTACAGTGATGGTGAGGCATACAGAGGCGATGCATGGCGGGGAGCTGTTATCACCCCAAAGACTGAAGGGACAAGGGGAAGTAACTGTGTTATTGGAACCCAACAAGAACTGTAGCCATGCAAGAAGGGCTGCCTGATAGGAGCTGTGTCTTTAGGTAGCACAGTGTGAACTCTGCCCAAATGTAACACAGCTAGGAGGCAGACAGGAGCACAAAATCTTTATCTCCCTCTCTTCCCGCTCTCTGATCTCCTCCCAATGCTCACCATTAGCCAGACCCAGCCAGATGCCAGCTGGCAAAAAAGGCTGTTGCTACAGTCCCTTGAGGTCAGCCTCCTTTGTCACAGAGCATGGAGCAGAAGGGCAGAGAATGGACCTTGCGGGTGTGAGCGGCAAATGGAAAATAACAGCTCAGTGAGTTTTCTCAGCTCCCGTTGCTACCATTCCCTTACACATTGCTTCCCGGGAAGTCAATGCTTTGCTGCCCTCCATGGCCCAGATACCTGAACACACTGTAAAGTAGTTATACCCTAGAGAGGAGACTGAGCAGGAAGGGGTTAATTCAAAAGAACCATTTTAAATGACTGTCACCTTGTATAAGGTATTAGTTGGCATGTTTCCTCTCCTCTTCCAGGGAAAGGGGAGAGGATTTAAAAGGGATTTTTTTTTTCCTGTGAAGAAACCAGGCCTGCAGGGGTTTATATTCAAAGAGGGATCCAGCCCCTTGTTCAATTTGAATTTAAATTCCTCCCTGCCTGTGTCTGGTTTCTTTCCTGCCAAGCATGTTTTTGCATAGATGTCTGACTAGCCTATTTTTTTTCCCCTGTGGCCTAGAGCAGACTCTTGGAAGCTAAGTCTGCCTCCTCTGGCTGCTGTTAAGCAGAGAGGAAGGAGAGCCCATGGGTCGGGGGAGGACTGAAGGAGCAAAGTGAGGATCTCAGAGACGGTGGTCTGTCCCATGCCAGGCTGGCTGGTCTGCTCCCCGCCTGTGCACACAGATCGAGTGCTTAACCATGGGTCCTTTCTGACTCTTGGAACCACTTAGATCTTGTGTGTAGAGGGGTGAGAGGTGGGAGGCTTTTCACCCAGGCTAGCTCAAAGCCAACGGATTATTTCTTAAGAGTCTATTTAGCAGGATATTCCTTCAGGAAAGAATGTCAGATGGACAGCACTCACCCATTTGGCATGTCTCTCTGTCTGTAGGGTTACAATTTCTCCACCTTGGGTGGCCCTTGGTATACTGCAAGTGTCAAGTCATCCAGGTCTGTCTTGAGTGATGCCTTCTCCCTAATGTCACCTCTCATTATCCCTGTTCCCAGAGCAGTAGCTGCCGCCATTGATTTTCACATGCTGATGACTTCCAGGCAGTGGGTTCCCGCCTTGCAAGGACGTGTGCCCTGAACCAATATGGACAGGCTCTGGCCTCTGAGCTTCTGCAAGAGTCGGTGGTAATATGCGGTTTAGATTGGATGAGGCGAAACCCTAGGAGGATGAGGGGATGAAGAAGCTGCTGGCAAGCAGAGGCTTTATAAATTGTCCAACAAGTTGGACTAAGAGGGAGGTCTGGCCCCTTCATAATGTGCTAAGGACACTGTCTTCAATCTGGCATTCACTCTTGGTAGAAATACTAATGTGGAGAAGCTTCAGGATTGTATTTAGTCCCAAGGCAGTCTGTCGGTGAGAAAAAAAATGGAAGTTTCAAGAAAACTAATAGTGAATGCATTTTGTAAAAGATGGCAAGCAACACACTTTGTGGCTTGAGGGGAAAGTTCTGCTATTTCTAGAACTCACCATCAATCTCTACCCAGACCTACTAAAGCTTTCTTAGCAGACAGAAGGCAGCACCCTTACAAGGAGTCATCTCCGCTCTGTGTCCCTGGTTTAAAAGCATTTTCTGATCTGGAGGGGGGCTGCAGTTGAAGGATATTTATTACTGGCCTCTCTTTCAGACATAGAGAGATGTATTTTCAGCTTCAATTTTCATTTCGTCTACTTATGAGATTAGACTCTCCCAGTGCTGATGTCTTCTCTAAAGGCATCGAACCCCCACTGAGTCTTCAAAGCTAACAGCAAATAAACAGTTGCTATGTGTACACACAAATGATTTAGATTTTCATTATACAGGGCTGCCGATATGTCAGGAGGCAGTAGTAGGGGGAGACAAAACGCTTGGTTTTGACTGCAGCACTGTATCCTGGTTCTTCCTCCCTCTCCAGAAAGGAGGCTCCAGAGAACAGTACTTGGGAGAGGAGGGCATCAAGGCCACCTGGCATCCATGAGGGCAGCCCATGATGTTGCCTCCTTTTCATGTAGTGCCTCTACTTCCTGAAGAGGTGGTGGCAACTACAGAAAGGAAACAAAGCTGGTAGAAAGATCAAGGGGAATAAAGAGGGGTAGATGAAGAGGTAAACATGGTAATCATTCCAGAGACACATTGCCTCCCTCCACTGTGGCCTATTAGAATCCCACTTGGGGAAACTTGGCAATTTTTTTCCAAGATATCTCTTCATATATCGAGCTAAAATACTGCCCCCCCTTCCCCACCCCAGACAACATGGTAAAGTGAAAACAGTTCAGGTTTGGTTTTGGAGTCAGTCAGATCAAAGTTTGAATCCCAGCCCAGACATTTCCAAGCTATGTGTCCTTGGGCAAGTTACTTCTCTGAGTTTACAAAACTTTCTAAGACAGCATCTCCTATCTGCTGTTGACCTTTGCACACCCCAGGATCTATAGAAGGCATGTACCATCCAGTGGCCCAATACCTTTCATTTCGCACTGATTATTCTTACACAGTAATTTTGAATCCTGGTTCACATTAGATTGCTCCGAGAAGATTTTTTTTTAAAGTTTGATGCTTATGTCCCACCCCAGTCCAACTGAGTCAGACTCTGGGGGCTGCTAGACCATAGTATCCCATCTTCATTGTTGACATCATCTGCTGACCCCCTTGTCATCTCTCATTCACTGAAGACTTCAGCACCTGGCTCATTTTCTTTTTGTTTTTCATTCCTATTTCTGTCATCCTTTTGGAAACTTTAACATCCACATGAACCACTCTGCCAACTTCTTGGACTCTCAGTTCTTTGACTTCCTTACCTCCGATGATATTTTTCTTCCATTCAAGCTCTGCTGCTCCCACTTTTGACATTGGCAATAAGTGCACCATCACCAAAATCCAGATTTCCAGCCTCCCATTACTGACCACACTTCTTATTCTTTCAGCTCATGTTTTTTAATATCCCCACTCTATCAACTCTTCGATCCCATCCTACTTACCCAATCCAAAGTCCATAGTTTATCAATGTAACCACCTCTTGAATAAATGTACCACTCTTTTGCCCCCTGCTCACCCTGTAATATATTTGTCTGACAAAACCTTTTTTTTTTTTTTTTTTTGGTGGTACGCGGGCCTCTCACTGTTGTGGCCTCTCCCTTTGTGGAGCAGAGCCTCCGGACGCGCAGGCACAGCGACCATGGCTCACGGGCACAGCTGCTCCGCGGCATGTGGGATCTTCCTGGACCGGGGCACGAACCCGCGTCCCCTGCATCGGCAGGCGGACTCTCAACCACTGCGACACCAGGGAAGCCGTGTCTGACAAAATCTTAATTAATCCTTGTTAAATTTAATAATCTGCCTGGTCCCAACTGTTGACAAAGAAAAACAATAACTGTTCTTGCATTTTCTCTGTCTATACCCACTCCCTTGATGAGTTCATGCAATTCCATGGCTTTAAATATTATCTATACCCTTGCTACTCAAAGTGTGAGCTATAGTCCAAAAACATGGGAGTGCATTAGAGATTTAGAATATTGGGCCCTACCCCAGGTGTACTGAATCATAATCTGCCGTTTAGCAAAATCCCCAGGTGATTCATATTCATTAAAGTTTGAGAAGCACTGATCTATGCCAGTGGTTCTGAACGGTGATTGCAAATAGGAATTAGCTGGAGAGTTAAAACTGCTAATGCCTAGGCCCACTTTCAGAGGTTCTAATTTAATTGGTTTAGGGTAAGGCCTGGACATATATAAATTTTATAGGTCACTATGTGATTTTTATGTGCAGCTGTGATTGAGAACCACTGACTTAAATATTGATGACTCCCAAAGTAATAACTCTAGGCTAGTGCTGGCTTACTAGTGGGCAGAGTCAGTGTTCAGAAGACTCTGGGGCTGTTGCCCACCCGCTGGTGGGTGAAGCCAGGTCCTGGGGTTAGTGCTGGACTACTGGCAGGCAGAATTGGGTCCTAAAGTCTGGTTGCAGGGCCTGGGGTAACCAGAGTAGGTGTCAGATCACTGGTGGTGGGGAGGGGGAACTTCTTGACACAGTTGGGTATGGGGTCTGGAGTGTCCCGAAGCTTGTATTGGCCTGCTAGTTGGCCTGCTAGTTGTCCAAAATGAAAGGTATCCGGGCCCAGCTGGTCTAAGGGCAGGGTCTGGCTTACTGATAAGCAGGATGGGTCCACAGGCTGTAGGACTGTGGTTTTCTTGCGTCTGGTGTCTGCCCCCTAGTGGGTGAGGCTGGTCCAGAGGCTAGAACAAGCTTCCTGGAGGGCGGGGCCGGGGCCCAGGGGATTCTGGCCTGGTGGGTGGAGCTGGGTCCTGGGCCCTCTGGTGGGCAGGGCCACGTCCAGAGTTGGCGGCTGTGGGCTCAGGAGGTCTAGGTAGCTTGTCTGCTGCTGGTTGGGGATGTGTCCCTGCCCAGCTAGTTAGTTGGCCTGAGGCATCACAGAACTGGTGCCTGCAGGCTGTTGGGCCAGGGTAGGGCTTGGTCCTGGGGCTAATAAGCTAGAGGGAGGAGCACCAGTATCCCCGTGGTAGAAGGAGCTCCCGAAAATGTTTGCCGCCAGTGTCTACGTTCCCAGGGTGAGCTGCAGTTGCCTTCTACCTCTCCGGGAGACCCTCCAAGACCAGCAGGTAGGTCTGACCCAGGTTCCTATCCAATTACTGCTTTTGCCCTGGGTCCTGGAACATGTGAGTTTTTGTGTGCGCCATTTAAGAGTAAAGTCTCTATTTCCCCCAGTCTAATGCCACATTTCTGTCTCAGCTTCCTTGCTCCCTGCGCCCAAATGCAAAGCTATTTTTGGCTGAACTTTATACACTTCATCTCTCTTTTCTAGGTCAGACACGCTCTCATTATTTATACAAAATTCTGACTCAGTAGCATTCTAGGATTCTGAACCAAACTCTAAACTCTTTGGAATACAACCTAGGAAAAAGGACCTATCTCATTGTTATGCAAGCTTTCCTTTCTCTGACAGTATACTTCCCCACAGATCTCTAAGCTCTTTCACAGTTTTGCTCTCTCAGCCAGGACGAGCACATCTCCACACCATACTTTTAGGTCTGAGTCAGCAGTAGTGTAGAACATTAACTCATTAACAACAAAATTGCCTTTCCTAACTCTAAACTCTTGCCAGACTAAGGTTGTTTTCAATTAGCACATTTAGAAAGAGGTTTTTTTCCCCCGTTTTTTGCATAGCCATTCCTTTTACAGGGTAGTTGGGAAGCTCAAAAGAATCCATGTAAATATCCATGGTATATATGCATAAGTATAAAGAATAACTCAGATATAGGTTGAAGGTATATATGAGGGCCATCCTCAGTAATTGATCTTTCCCTGGTTGCTTTTAGGCTAGAATCTTCTTACACCTTAAGTTTCAAGGACTATTATCATTTGCAGGGCTGGCATACTACCATTCAAACATAATCATATTTCTGTTGGGTTGGGTTCTGAAGAATAATGCACGTCCCTTTTCTTCTGGAAATCACAGCAATGCATGGGCAGTAGCCCTCTGTTCAACCTGATTCCCAGCTGCACCATAACTTTAACATATCCTGCTTTCACGTCTTCACTTGTGCACAGTTTTCTCTTTGAATTTGTATTTTAGACTATCAAATGTGACAATAGCCAGAAACCTATTTTATTTCTAAATAATAGAAAAATCATGAGCATTTAGATAAATGGAAGTACTTTCAAAATCAGCAGCTCAAAGAGATTTGGGGTTTCAGGGAACTTGTGAAATGTAAATGGTCACCACCCACTGCTACACACCATTGAGCACTTCTGTAAAACCAACAACAACAAAACAGTTTCCATTCTTCTGACCAACCATGAGGGAGAATTTGCTCTCAAGGCAGTGCTCTACCATAACTGTAAACTCACCCTTTTGTGGTCTAAAGTCAAGGACTGCACTAGTATCTGAAGTGATGGGAACAGTAGGATCTATTTCCAAAATCATACCAAAAAGAAAGGAGAGGTTGGGGAAAATTCTGACTATTGCTAGATCCTGGAAATGTATTGACTTATGGACTCACAGGTCTGCAAAACTGTGAATGGTGAAGAGGGAAGGGAAAAGAGTGTATGTGGGTGCACACACATATACAAGTGTCCTTTTATTACTTGTGGTAGGAAGAATTCTAAAAATACATCCAGTTTGAGCTTCTAGTATAATGAGATATCACTCCTGTGATTATATTATTATATGGCACAGCTGACCTTCAATTAGGGCAATTAGCCCGGTGAGCCTCATCTACTCACATGAGCCCATAAAGGCAGAAAACTTTTCTCAGCTGGTGGCAGAAAGGAAAGGCAGAAGGGGAAGTTAGAGATATTCACATCCATGAGAAGGATGTGAAATGCTGTTGCCAGTTTGAATATGGAAGGGGCCTCTGGGAGCAGAGAGTGGCCCCCTGGCTGACAGTCGGCACAGAGACAGGGACCTCAGTCCTGCAACTGCAAGGAACTCAACTCTGCAAGAGAGCCTGGGGCTTCCAGCTGAGAATGCAGCTCAGCTGACAGCGTGTAAGACCCTGAGCAGAGGTTCCCGTCACACCATGCTGCACTTCTGACCTGCAGAATTGTGAACTAATAAATGGGTATTATTTTAAGCCACAAAGTAATGGTAATTTGTTAGGCAGCAATAAAAACTAATATATTAATGAATTAATTTTGTCCCAGGATCATGGAGCTCCTGAAGGCATAGATCATGTCATCTCCGTGGAAAAGACCCACTGTCCCTAATGCAAAGTCTCGTGTCTAGTAAGTACTCCAGACCTGTTAACTGGTGACAGATCAGCTCACTGGGCCAGGTGCAATTGCTCAATGTGCTCACCAGACTCGGAGTGTCACTGAGCCTCTTCTCTGGTTCAGTGCTACTATTAAACTACTGGCTGGGAGACAAGGGCCAGACAGCCAAGGTTCAGCTTTGGTTCTCTCTTCCCCTACAGCAGATAGGAAGGGTCCCTCAGGCACACACGAGTTTAATAGCAACATTGTGTGGTCTTAAATAAGCCAGGCTGGGCTCCCTCTGGGATCTGGGCTGTGATATCAGAGACAAAAATAAACCACTAGGCACTTGCTGCCCTCATTCTTGGGTTGATGAGAAGTCAGATGATGAAGTTACACTTTTAACATGATCATGAGAATGGAAAAGGGCTCACTCCTCTTTCAGGTCTCATTAGGATCTTCGTCCAGACAAAGGCTCTATTTACAGGTGCTTTGTAAAATGTAGCTCCCTTCCTGTTCTCAGCAGGCAGGGCAGCATGGCGCTGTAATGTTGGCTTGGCTTTCCCTTCTACCTCCATTCCTTCCCTTTCTTACTCTTTCCTTCCCTTCCTTCCTCCTTCCTTCCCTTCCCCTGCTTCCTATTCCTAATTTCATTTTTTGTTATTTAGCTGTTTGGTTTGGGAGGGTAAGAGCCCCAGAGCTGCAGCAGCAGCAGCAAAAAAAAAAAAAAAAACCCTCAGCCTCTCAGAGTGAGATAAATGCCCTTTATTCTTATTTGAGTTTCTCACTGCCTAGAGTGTAAGGGCAGAAAATAGAACTGTCTAACAGAAGCAGAGAGCAAGACCTTTTCCATGGTGTTTGGAAAAGACTAAAAAAGGGAGCAGAAAGGAGGATGAGGTGACCCTGTTCCTGTCCCTCGGCAGTCACTTAGTCAACATTTCTGGAGTGCTGTGACATTTACTGTCATTTCATGTAATGTCATTAAACAGGGCATAACGTGGTTCTAGTACATGTGCCCTCTGTGTGCCCAGATATTTGCTACCTGGGCTCCAAAAGAAACAGGACATTTGGGCTATGCCCTTAAGGAGCTAATAGGGTTTCTGGGGAGCACAGAACCCATATATGAAAAATACATGCAGAAGACATAGCTCCAGGACCAGACAGAAGAACTGGGGACAGTGTGTTTTGGGGCTGGAGAAGAGTGGAAGGAATGTGACTTGTGGAAGCAGCAGTGATGGTTATAGAGGTGTGGAGGAAGGTTCTTTGTGGCATGCGGTTAGGAAGGAAGATTGAAATGCAGTTGCATAGATGCAGGGTGAGTGGGGATAAATATTCTTTGTACCCAGTTGTCACAGAGTTTTCATGTTGTTTTGGACTGACCTTGTGTCCCCCCAAAATTCATATGTTTAAGCCCTAACTCCCAATGTGACTCTATCTGGAGATAGGGCCTTAAGAGAGGTAATTAAGGATAAATGAGATCATGGGGTAGGGCCCTAATCCAATAGGACTAGTGTCCTTACAAAAAAAAGGAAGAGACACCAGGAGGCATGTGCATAAAAGAATAGACCACATAAGCAGAGCAAGAAGGTAGTCATCTGCAAGCTAAGGAAAGGGGCCTCAGGAGAAATCAATCCTGCTGACACCTTAATCTTGGACTTCTAACCTCCATAACTGTGAGAAAATAAATTTCTATTGTTTAAGCCACCCAGTCTGTGGTATTTTGTTATGGTAGCCTGAGCTGATTAATACTCATGTCAAGGAAGATTGCTTGCAAGCCCTGGTTCTCAGTGCTGGATGATGGTTGCTCTAAGTCACTTATTCTCATGGTCAAAGGTTTAAGTGGGTCAACAGTGATAGGTACGTAAGAACTTGAGAATACAGGCAGGTTCTGGCACGGCTCTTAGCTAGGTGACCTTTTGTAGGTCATGTTACTTATCTGGGCCATTTTTGTCTCTTTAGTGAATTAGGAAATTAATAAGAGTAACTTGCTAATGCATGGATATAAAGTTAAAGGTGAGCATCATAATAACCTTGGCATATTTTTCATAATATTCATGCTCTACTGCTTTGCTCCCTGTTCCTATTGAGAATCCCTGGTTTTGATATCACAGGTCATTTAAGGTCAGTAAGGTCTGCTGTCTTACCCATACATCCCTACCCATACATCCCTACTTCTTGTTATTGATAAGTCTTCTAATCCTAGAAGAACCAGTAACAGCTTCCTTTTAGCTGGGTAGAGTCAAGTACTTAATCCATCCTATGGTACCACCATTAGCTGCTACGAGAGAGGAAAATACCTCTTCTGAGGTGAAAGTTGAGGGGAACCATGAGAGTGGTGAGTCAGGGCCCTGGGAGCTCTCAGCTGTCAGATTGTTCAATATGTGGGACTCAGGAAACACCAAAGCCTTCACCTCCTGCTTTATGTTCACTCTTAGAAAAGGTACCCCCAGATCTGAAGGAGGTGGTATAGAGGAGTGTGACTTCTCATGGGCAGAGAGGTGCCCCCCATCCTTAGCAACCTTTGCTTCCCACTAACCAGGCATGTCTTAGCTGTAGTTGTCATTCAGACAGCCTGAATATAGGTCTATTCACAGAGACCAGGGACCTGGGTACAAGAATGCAGCTCTGAGCTCATGGGCACAGACCTCCTGGTTCTCCCCTGCCACTAAGCCTATTACCTCTCCCACCCTGTTCGAACCTCCACTACTCACATCCACACACCACCCATCTGAACTGGGGAGGTCCAAAATCTGAAGCCCATACTAGAAATCCTGAGTGCAGCTGAGAAAGTGCCAGAATGATTGAACATCTTTTCCTTCAGCTTTGATGAGCCTCTAACCCAGGCAGGAGATTTATCTCTGTTGTCAATGTTATTTCAGGGCTCAGGAACTAGTTGTCTACCTGACTCTTCAGCCAATCGTAGGCAGTGATAAAGAGGAGGCTGGCAGGCAACAAGGTCCGCTGGGGATAGTGAAGGTTATTTTGAGCTTATCTTATTCTTAGCCAGCAGCCTGGGGCGTTGGTGTCTGCACATGATTCAGTTTTGCCTGGTGGTGGTGGCAGCAGGACACTTTGCTTCAGGTGCCTGGCGTGCAGTATTACAGAAATGAATTATGGGTAAAGCAGTTTGCTGATGCCAACTCAGTTTCCCAGTAGACCTGGAGGGTCAAGAGGCAGCCTGCTATGTGAGCAGACGCAAAAATGCCAGTGCCCGCAGGGGAGCCGGGTGCTTAAAACATAAAACAACCAACTCGGCACCACAATATGTCTGGCTTGATTCCGAGATTAAACAATAGAAATAGGATTTGTTTTTAAAGTATCTGAAGAAAATTATACAGTGCAATTGCATTACAAGGATCCTGGGAATGTTTACTGGAGTTACAAGTTCTAGATAATAAACTTAAGCAGCCCAGTCTATGCACAAGCAGTGAGCTGGATTTGCCTAGAGGAGTGTGATAAAATCAAGCATTAGTGCATTTATCCTATTTTGCCTCTCCAGGCAAACTTTGCCAATTCTCAACCTGACCTCGATTCAGATAGCCCCGTGAGGAGTTCAATTTTCAAGTTCCCTCTACGTTTGGGTAATAGGGCAAAGAATTGGGAGTGGTGGCAAGTAAAAAAGTCACAAGGCCTAGGCAAAGGAAACTCACAGAGAAGAACACATCACGAGAGGCAGATGTGACCAGACAATAACTTTCCCTGAAACTTGGAGATGTGATGGCTGTTATTACCATGACTGAATATGACTCCTTATGAGAGAAACAAGAAAGAATAAAGAAACATACTGAGTGGGAGAAGATATTTGCAAATCATATATTTGATAAGGAGTTAATGTCCAAAATATATAAAGAACTCATACAACTCAACAACAAAGAAATCAAACTACCTGATTAAAAAATGGGCAGAGGACCTGAATAGACATTTTCCCAAAGAAGACATGCAGATGGCCAACAGGTACATGAAAAGATGCTCAACATTGTTAATTATCAGGGAAATGCAAATCAAAACCACAAAGAGATATCACCTCACCCCTGTCAGAATGGCTATTATCAAAAAGACAAGAAATAACATGTTGGAAATGATGTGGAGAAAAAGGAACCCTGTGCACTTTTTGTGGGAACGTAAATTGCTGCAGCCACTATGGAAAACAGTATGGAGATTCCTCAAAAAAGTAAGACTAGAACTGTCATACGACCCAGCTATTCTACTTCTGAGTATTTACCCAAAGAACACAAAAACACTAATTCGAAAAGATATGTACCCCTATGTTCATTGCAGCATTATTCACAATAGCCAAGATATGGAAACAATCTAAGTGTCCATCAATGGATGAATGGATAAAGAAGATGCAGTATAAATACACAGTGAAGCACTACTCAATCATAAAAAAGAATCAATTCCTGCCATTTCTGACAACATGGATGGACCTTGAAGGTATTATGCTAAGTGAAATAAGTCAAATGAAGAAACACAAATACTGTATGATTTCACACATATGTGGAATCTAAAACAAAACAAATAAACAAAAACAAACTCAAAACAGATTAGTGTATACAGATGTCAAATTATAGTGTTGTTACCTGAAATTTATATAGTTAAAAAAAATAAGAAACAAATGATAGGAGGCTAGGGTGGGCCCAAGTGCCATCTATTGAGAGGTATTTAATGAGAAACTTAAAATCATTCATTCTACACATTCAATGAACTTTTAATAAGTGAACAAATATAGGCACTAAAGAATTGCCAGTAAATAGAAATACCTGCCCTCATGGAGCTTACATTCCAGTGTGGGGCTGGAGCAGGCAAAAGACACAATTAACAGACTCTTTCCCTAAATGATCTCATCCAGCTCCATGGTTTTATTTACCATCTATATTCTGACTCCTAAATGTACATATCCAGCCCTGATGTCTCCCTGGGACTCCAGATTCATTTACCTGATTGCCAATTCAATGTCTCCACTTAGGTCTTATGGGACCCTCAAGTAGAACACGACCAAAACAGAACTCTTGATATTTTTCCCCCAAATCTGTTCCTCCCACAGCATACCCCATCTTGATAAATGGTGTCACAATTCCTCCAGTTGTTCAGATCAAGACCTGAGAGTCATTCTTGATTTGCTCTCTTTTCTTCAGCTTCCATTCTGTCAGCAAATCTTGTAAATTCCACCATCAAGATACATGTTGGATCTGTCCATTTCTCACCACCTCCATGATTATCACCCCAATCAAAGCTGTCGTCAACTCTCACCTGAAAACCTGCAAGCAACTACTAATTGGTCACCCTGCCTCCACTTTTTCCTTCATATAATTCATTTTCCACACAAAAGTCAAAATGAGCTTACATACTAAGAATTACATCATATCACTCTGGCACTTAAAAACTAATGACTTCCCATGAATATAAGAAGTAAACAAAAATACTTTTTCAAGGCCTCCAACAGAGTCTGGTCAAGATCTGGCCCCCGTGTCTTTCTATAGCCTGATCTAACAGTCTCTCTTGCTCTCTTGATTAATAAGCTCAAAGTAGACTGGTAGCCTTTCTTTTTTTTAATTGAGGTATAGTTGATTTACAATATTGTGTTAGTTTCAGGTATACAGCAAAATGATTCCATTCATAATACACAAATACATATATACATATATATATGTATATTTCAGATTATTTTCCATTATAGGTTATTACAAGATATTGGGTATAATTCGCTGTGCTGTACAGTAATTCCTTGATACTTATCTATTTTATGTGTAGTAGTTTGTATCTGTTACTCTCATATCCCTAATTTATCCCTTCCCCCTGGTTCCTTTACCCTTCTATGTCCAGAGTCTGTTTCTGCTTTGTATGTAGATTCATTTGTATTATTTTTTATATTCCACACGTAACTGATATCATATAATATTTGTCTTTTTCTGTCTGACTTACTTCACTGAGTATGATCATCTCTAGGTTCATCCATGTTGCTGAAAATGGCAATATTTCATTATTTTTATGGCTGAGTAATATTCCATTGTGTATATATATATATATATATATATATATATATATATATATATATATACACTATATCTTCATAAGCCAATCATCTGTTGTTGGGCACTGGGGTTGTTTCCATGTCTTGGCTATTGTAAATAGTGCTGCTATGAGAATTGGTGTGTGTGTATCTTACCAAATTAGATTTTTCATCTTTTCTGGATATATGCTCAGGAGTGAGATTGCTGAATCTTATGATAACTCAATTTTTAGTTTTTTTTAAGGAACCTCTAGATTTTTTTTCCCTAGTGACTATACCAATTTACATTCCTACCAACAGTGTAGGATGTTTCACTTTTTCCACAACCTCTCCAGCATTTATTATCTGTAGACATTTTGATGATGGCCATTCTGACCAGTGTGAAGTGATACTTCATTGTGATTTTGATTTGCATTTCTCTGATAATTAGCAAAGTTGAACATCTTTTCATGTGCCTTTTGACCACCTGTATGTCTTCTTCGGAGAAATGTCTATTTCAGTCTTCTGCACATATTTTGATTGGGTCGTTTGTTTTTTTGATATTGAGTTGTATGAGCTGTTTGTATATTTTGGATATTAAACCCTTGTCAGTTACATTGTTTGCAAATATTTTCTCCCATTCTGTAGGTTGTCTTTTTGTTTTGTTGATGGTTTCCTTTGCTGTACAAAAGCTTATAAGTTTGATTAGATCCCATTTTTTAATTTTTGCTTTAATTTCTTTTGCTTTGGGAGACTGATGTAAGAAAATACTGCTATGATTTACATACAAGAATGTTTTGCCTATGTTCTCTTCTAGGGGTTTTATTTTTTATTTTATTTATTTATTTATTTATTTCTTATAGGGGTTTTATAGTGTTATGTCTTATATTTAGGTCTTTTTTTCTTTTTATTTATTTATTTGGCTGTGTTGTGTCTTCATTGCTGCTCAAGGACTTTTCTCTAGTTGTGGCGAGTGGGGGGTACGCTTCGTTGCGGTGCACGGGCTTCTCATTGCAGTGGCTTCTCTTGTTGCAGAGCACAGGCTCTAGGGCCATGGGCTTCAGTAGTTGTGGTTCGCGGGCTCAGTAGTTGTGGCTCACGGGCTCTAGAACTCAGCCTCAGTAGTTGTGGTACACAGGCTTAGTTGCTCTGTGGCATGCAGGATCCTCCCGGACCAGAGCTTGAACCCACGTCCCCTGCATTGGCAGGAGGACTCTTAACCACTGTGCCACCAGGGAAGCCCATATTTAGGTCTTAAAACCATTTTGAGTTTATTTTTGTATTTGGTGTGAGGGAGTGTTCTAATTTCATTGATTTACATGTAGCTGTGCAGCTTTCCCTACACTACTTGTTGAAGAGACTGTCTTTTCTCCATTGTATATCCTTGCCTCCTTTGCCATAGATTATTTGACCTTAGGTGTGTGAGTTTATTTCTGGGCTCTCTATTCTGTTCCATTGATCTATATGTCTATTTTTGTGCCAATACCATGCTGTTCTGATTACTGTAGCTTTGTAGTATAGCCTGCAGTCTGGAAGAGTTATGCCTCCAACTTTGTTCTTCTTCCTCAGGATTGTCTTGAAAATTCTGGGGTTTTTTTTTGTTTCCGTATACATTTTAGGATTATTTGTTCTAGTTCTGATTAAAATATCATGGATATTTTGATAGGGATGGCATTAACTCTGTAGATTCCTTTGGGTAGCATGGCCATTTTAACAGTATTAATTCTTCCAGTCCAAGAGCATGAGATGTCTTTCCATTTCTTTGAATCATCTTCAGTTTTCTTTATCAACGTTTTATAGGTTTCAGCATATAGGTCTTTCACTTCCTTGGTTAAGTTTATTCCTAGGGTGTTTTGTTTTATTTTGTTTTTGACTCAATTTAAAATGGCACTTTTTTTAACTTTCTGATATTGCATTGTTAGTGTAAAGAAATGCAACAGATTTCTATATATTAATTTTGTATCCTGCTACATCGCTAAATTAATTTATTAGTTCTAATAATTTTGTGTGGAGACTTTAGTGTTCTCTAGAGTCATCTGCAAATAGTGACAGTTTAACGTCTCCCTTTCCAGTTTGGATACCTTTCTGTTTCTTCTCTGATTGCTGTGGCTAGGACTTCCAATACTATGTTGAAAAGAAATGGTGAGAGCGGGCATCCTTGTCTTGTTCCTGAATTCAGCGAGAAGGCTTTCAGCTTTTCACTGTCAAATATTATGTGGGCTATGAGTTTGTTGTAAATGTCTTTTATTATGTTGAGATATGTTCCTTCTATACCCACTTCGGTGAAAGTCTTTATCATGAATGAATATTTAATTTTGTCAAATGCTTCTTCTGCATCTTTTGAGATGACCATGTTTCTTTTTTTTTTTTGTCTTTCCTTTTGTTCATGTGATGTATCACATTAATTGATTTCTGTATGTTGAACTATCCTTGTGACCCTGGAATTGATCCAACTTGACCATGGTGTATGATCCTTCTTATATATTGTTGGATTTGGTTTGCTAATATTTGGTTGAGGGTTTTTGCATCTATATTCATCAAAGATAATTGTCCTGTAATTTGCTTTTTTTGAGTGTATTTGGTTTAGGTATCAAGGTGATGGTGGCTTTATAGAATGAACTTGGCAGTGTTTCCTCATCTTCAATCTTTTGGAATATTTTGAGAAGGATAGGTATAAGTTCTTCTTTGTATGTTGGATAGAATTCTCCAGTACATCTCTCTAGTCCTGGACTTTTGTTTGCAGGGAGGTTTTTTTTTTTTTTTTAACAGATTCTATTTCACTTTTGGTGATCTGTCTGTTCAAATTATCTGTTTCTTTTCAGCTCAATTTTGGCAGGCTGTATGTTTCTAGAAACTTGTCCATTTCTTCTGAGTTGTCCAATTGGCATATAACTGTACACAGTATTCTTTTATGAATTTTTGTATTTCTGTGGTAACAGTTGTTATTTCTCCTCTTTCATTTCTTATTTTGTTTATTTTGGTCCTCTCTCTTTTCTTCTTCATGAACCTGGCTAGAGGTTTTTCAATTTTGTTTATTTTTTCAGAAAAACAGATCTTGGTTTCATTGATCTTTTCTATTGTTTTTTTTAAATTTCCATTTTATTTATGTCCTCTATGATCTTTATTATTTCCTTCCTTCTGCTGAGTTTGGGTTTTGTTTTTTTCAAACTCCTTTAGGTGGTAGGTTAGATTGTTTATTTCAGGTTTCTTTTGTTTGTTTTTTTTTTGTTTTTTGGGTTTTTTTGTGGAAGGTCTGTATTGCTGTGAACTTCCCTCTTAGAACTACTTTTGATGCATCCAATAGATTTTGTAAGGTTGTGTTTTCATTGTCATTTGACTTGAGGTATTTTCTGATTTCTTCTTCAATTTCATCATTTTCCTATTGGTTTTTTAAATAGGATGTTTTTCAGTCTCCATTTGTTCTTTTCCCATTTTTATTTCTGTGTTTGATTTCTAGTTTCATACCATTGTGGTCAGAATAGGTACTTGAAATAACTTCTATCCTCTTAAATTTGTTGAGGCTTGTTTTGTGACCCAGTGTGTACTTTTTAAAATTTTTTTGGATGCAGTGTCCTGTAGATGTCAGTTAAATCCCACTGATCTATTGTGTCATTTAGGACCTCCATTGCCTTCTTGATTTTCTGTTTGGAAGATTTGTCCATTGATGTCAGTGGGGTGTTAAAGCCTCCTACTATTTTTGTATTTCTGTAAGTTTCTCCCTTTATGTCCATTAGTATTTGTTTTATATGTTTAGGTGCTCCTATGTTGGGTGCATATGTTAACAAGTGTAGTATCCTCTTCTTGTATTGATCCCTTTATCATTATATAATACCCTTATTTGCCTGTCTTTACAGACTTTGTTTTAAAGTCTATTTTGTCTGATATGACTATTTCTACCCCTGCTTACTTGCCATTTCATTTGCATAAAATATCTTCTTCCAAACCCTAACTTTCAGTCTGTGTGGGTCTTTGATCCTGAAGTGAATCTCTTGTAGGCAGCATACTGCAGGTTCGTGGTTTTTTAAAAATCCAGTCTGCCTATGTATTTTGACCAGAGCATTTAGTCTTTTGTAGTAAATTGAGTTCCTTTATTTTTGGTTTTTGTGAATCTATTGTGTGTTTTTGATTTTTGGTTACCATGGGGTTCAAGTATGTTGACCCATGACTATATCTACTTCCTTTAAATTGGTATTCATTTCAATTCAAACACATTAAAAAGATTTTTATACTCCCATATTTCATGATTTTGATGTCCTATTTTACATCTTCATGCTTTTACTGTTTATTGTAGTTATAATAGCTTTTACAATTTTTTTTTACTCTATGTACTCTATGCACTTATTTAAGTGATTTTCAGTCCTTTTATACATTTGCCTTTCCTATTGTGATTTTCTCTTTTCTATAGGTTGTCGCTTCTTTTCTATTTATAGAAGACCCTTTAATATTTCTTTTAGGGTAGGTTTAGTATTGCTGAATTCTTTTAGTTTTTTCTTGTCTGAGAAATTCTTTATTTCTCCTTGTATTCTAAATGATGATCTTGCTGGGTAGAATATCCTAGGTTGCACGTTTTTCCCTTTCAGGACTTTGAATGTATTTTGCCACTCCCTTTTGGCCTGCAAAGTTTCTGTAGAGGAATCAGCTGATAGCCTTAGGGGATTTCCCTTGTAACTGACTCTGCTTTTCTCTTGCTGTCTTTAGAATCCTCTGTTTAACTTTTGCCATTTTAATTATGATATGTCTTGGTGTGGGTCTGTTTGGGTTCATCTTGTTTGGGACCCTCTGTGCTTCCTGTATCTGGATATTTGTTTCCTTCCTTAGTTTTGTGAAATATTCAGCCATAATTTCTTCAAATACATTTTTAATACCCTTTTCTCTCTTTTCTTTCTGGAACCCCTATTATGTGTAGGTTGGCACACCTTATATTATCCCATAAATTTTGTATGTTGCTTTCTTTTTTTTTCCATTTGTTTTTCTGTCTGCTGTTTTGATTGGGTGATTTCCATTATTCTATCTTCCAGGTCACTTATTCGTTCTTTTGTGTTATCTAGTCTGCTATTCATTGCTTCTAGATTGGTTTTTATTTCAGCTATTGAGTTGTCTAGTTTTGACTTGTTGTTCTTTATAGTTTCTAGTTCCTTGTTACAGGGATCTGCATTTCTATTGAGAATCCTTCTTAATTCCTTTCACATTTTTATTACCTCCGTTTTGAACTTGGGGTCTAGTAGACTGGTAAGGTCTGTTTCATTATTTGTTCTTTCATGGAATTTCTCATGTTTTTTTAAATTAGGAGTAGTTCCTCTGCTTTTTCTTATTACTTAACTCTCTCTATCTCTATGACTTTAGGAGAAACAGTTATATACTGTGGTCCTGAAGGGGTATTTTTATGTGGGAATGTCCCTGTGTAGAGTGTGTGAGTCCAATATTTTTGGTGCAAGGGCTGGTTTTTGTATGGATGCCAGCCATGTCTTTCCTCAGAGTGTGCTGGCTGTTATCCCCTTGATAGGGAGTGTGATTGGTGTTGTGGTGTCCAGAGCCTACACTGGATGTTGGCCGGGGCCTCCTCTTTGCTCCATGGCTGTCATAGCCCTGTCAGGGAGAGGGTCTCCTCCCCAGTTATTGGATGAGAAGCCCTGAGGGTTGCTTTTGATCAGTCTCAATTGCCCTTTTGTGCATGCCCTGCTCCAGTGGAGGTGACTGCTGAAGCAAGTGAGTCCCGTGTGGGCACAGCCAACCTATTCACCGCCTGTACAGGCGTCCGCGGTTCTGCCCAGAAGCAGCCCAGAGTTGTATCCCTTTCTCCATTATGTTCATCCCAGACTTAGTGCTAGGCTATGGTGTGGAATGGGCTGGTGTTGGGTGCCAAGGTGCTGGCTGCAGGAGCTTATGCTACTTCCTGGGATCTGGGCTGTCTCTGGGGCAGACCTCTCATAGAATCTGTCCACGCCAGATCCAGCTCCAAGCTGCCATGTGGTGTGAGCAGAGCCAGAGTGCTGCTGCCAGGAAATGAACCACTGCGTATTCTTTCCCAAGGGCTGTCTGCCTAAAACGTGTGTTTCTGTGATCCCACTTGTGTGCACACCAAAGTCCACTGCCGCTGGACCTGTCTCTGCTGTGAACTGGTTGATAGTGGACTCCACAGCCGGACCCACCCCCACCGCGCACACACTGACAAAAGGGCTCCGTGGTTCTGGCTGGCCCAAACCCCAGGTCCTCCATGCTGTCTCCATGTAGCTAGATGAGTCCTCTCCCAGGGCCTGTCTGTCCAATATTCAGTGCTTAGCAGCTCTGCATATTTGTAGCCCCACCCAGTGTGCACTTCGGACTGGGAAGTGTGGGGAGGTGGTAGCCAGTGCTGGTCTCTCTCTGCCCTGATTGTTAGCAAGCCAGCATGTGCACACTCCTCTCAAGTAGAGTCTAGGCTTCTCCAGCCCCTCTGTCTGTCCCAGTGGATTTCCTAGGAGGCAAGGGAGCTCCCCAGGGTGAGGGTATGCCTGTGTGGACTTTCTGCTCTTTACAGATACTTTCCAGGGGCGCTGGTCCCGTCCTGATGAGTTTTTTTCCTGTCCTACCTGGTTATGTGGAGATCTTTCTCGTAGATTGGTTGTATAGGAGATCTTCTCCCAGTTGGTTTTCTGTGAGAATTGTTCCACATGTAGATGTATTTTTGATGTGTTTGTGGGAGGAGATGAGCTCCATATCCTTCTACTCCTCCATCTCAATCCCCCTTCCACTTCACTCCACACTGGTCTCCTTTCTATTAGTTGAACTAGCCAAACCCTTTCCTCTTGCCCTTTGCCATTTCTCTTCTCTGTGTCTGCTGTGCTCTTTCGCTGTCTCTTAACATGGCTTGCCCCTTTCTATCTTTCCAGCTGACCACCTCAGAGTGACCTTCCCTGACAATCTAAAATAGACCCACCTCCATTTTTCTCTGGCATAGCCCCCTATTTGTTTCCTTCAGCATACTTATCACATGTGTGAGTGTATGTGCATGTGCATGTTGTTTGTGTGTGTTTCTGTCTCTTCCATTAGGCTGCAAGCTTCATTAATGTAGTGGTAATGGCCATGTAGTGCCTAGCTCAGTAAAAAATGTTTTGAATAAATGAATGGGTAGAGAAGGGTTTTGGGATATAAGCATCATGAAGGTCTGAAGAGACTAAAACTTTGAATGTTCTGGGCTCTAGATCTTCCTGCCAAGGACTATTGGGGTTAGGCACAATCTTTCAGGATAGGGTCAGAGCCAGAAATTATCATGGCCAGGGTGAATGATGTGGAGGTCAGAACAGTAATTGTATCTATACTAGGTCAATAATAAAATACTGAAATAACAAATTCAAGTATAGTGTAAAGCTGCCCTGATAACTTGTGTCCAGAGGACACAGAACTTTCTTTCAACACAGACAGAATGTTACTTAGAAGAAATAAATGCTTTGACATCAGACAGATCTTGGTTTAAATACCCTCTCAGCCACTAACAAGCTGGGTGACTTTGGGCAATTTATTTAACCTATCTAAGCATAAGTTTTCTCATCTGTAAAATGGATATGATAACACAACTATTGCATAGGTTATTGTAAGGACTAATGAGTTAAAAATGTAGAACAGAACCTAGCACATAATACAAACCAGCAATGAACAAGAAGAAGAGAAAGAAGAAGGAGAAGAAGAAAAAGAAGAAGAAATGAGCTCTCACAAGATTATACAGTCCTAGGATTCTCTCTGTCTATGTCATTGCCTTGGCCTGGGATCGCAGGAAGGTGGCTGTGATTACCTGGGCATGATTGCATGGGTTACAATCCGAGGGCTATGGTCATAGGTCCATGACCATACCAAAACCCAGCCAGTTAATCAGGAAAAAAATACAATCATTCAACCTAATTATATGTCCCAGGGCCCAGACCATAGGCCATCAGTTGTTTACTAGCCTGACAATTCCATGCCACCTGTATCCATGTGGATCACTACAGACTAACTCCTCCTTGTACTTTGAGGTGGAGGTGTATTGATGTAGCATGGAGTCACAGATGGCCAGGGAGCCAGGAAAGGCTTCAATATGGCTTCCTTCAAAGAATACAATACAATAAAAAAGGAGTCACTTAGCTCCTGAATGAGGGCATAAATTCTGAGAAGTAATCATACCACTAGTTGTTCTTGATGCACAAAATAGAAGCAGCAGTGAATTATCAATCCTAAAATTAGAAAGGAATATTTTCTATGAATATTTGTAGTTCATTATTGACTTTTGAGGCTCATTATACAAGAACTAAAATGTGGAATTTTATGATTACTTTGTATAATTATGTATAGACAGAGGGAGCCAAACTCCCTTTAAAGTCAGTGGGAGATATGCATAAAGAATGAGAGCTAAAATTGGCCCCTCTGTATTTTTCAATTTTGCTGGATGTAGAATTCAATATTTTAAAATGACAAAAGACTCATCTTGTTTTCAAATTGACTATAAAGCACAATAACAATAATTTATTTACATAGCTGTGTTCTGGGAGCTCATAGCATTTTGCAGCTGTTCCCAGTTATTTTCATAATGGAAGGGGTAAGAGGTTTTAGTCCCTGCTTTTTTCCAGCTATGGAAACTGAGTCACAGAGTGTCCAATTCATTTACTAGTAATAGCACAGTAGGTTGTTGATACTTTTAAAGTGAGATTAATAATGCCTGCCCTATCTTATAGTGTTTCTATAAGGACATGTATAGGACACTTCTCGTGTAGTTTCAAACCATCTTGACCTTACCTCCTACCCCAGCCACTCCTGCATTGTTTATTTCCTCAAAGACTTCCAATTTGACACTGCTTCACATTAGACCCACTGCTCCTGTCTATTGCTCCCTACTCTGTGGAAATGAATGTTCTTGGGACTACCCTTGACCAATGGGAGCCAGAGTTTATGGATAAATGCTTTCCTCATTTTCCCCTGGGCTGGTAGTTCTAAGACACACTCTTTTAGTTTGCTCAGCTTCCCAACTATCCATGGAGATACCAAACTCAAGAACGTATTGTCTTTCTCTCCTTTCCTGTTTCACTTCCCCATCTCTCTCCTTCGAATTGCTTCTCTAATATACCACCTGCACTCAAGCCTTTCCCTCAGTCTCTGCTTACAGGTTAACTAAGGCCAAAGAGAATGACATGAAATGGTAATATATATGAGAGAACTTGAAAACCCCAAAATGCTATGTAATATAAGCTATTACTATGACTTATATAATAGTAGTAATATTTGTACCAATTATAACCATTATAATTAATTTTCAATTTGAAGCTATTGAAGCAAAAATTGTCATGTCTTTCTGAAATGCTGGAATCACCATAAATCAGAAGTATTCCTTTCTCTGGAGGAACACAATGACTTCCCAAGGGATAAGCAGGCAAAAAAAGTATTAAGAGAATCAATTTTCAGCATCATTTCAACTTCTATATGTATAATTCCTAAAACTGATCTGCCTGAGAATGTGCCTGTAGTTAAGGTGTCCTACCAAGCTTTTCTTTCCCACCTGTCCTTTCAGAGTTGTTCTCCTGCTACACAAAAGAAAGGCAGAACACATCTATACAATGGAATATTACTCAGCCATAAAAAGGAACGAAACTGAGTTATTTGTAATGAGGTAGATGAACCTAGAATCTGTCATACGGAGTGAAGTAATTCAGAAAGAGAAAAACAAATACCATATGCTAACGCATATATATGGAATCTAAAAAAAAACAGTACTGGTGAACCTAGTGGCAGGGCAGGAATAAAGACGCAGACATAGAGAATGGACTTGAGGACACAGCAGGGGGGAATGGGAAGCTGAGACGAAGTGAGAGAGTAGCATTGACATATATACACTACCAAATGTAAAAGTGATGGCTAGTGGGAAGCTGCTGCATAGTACAGGGAGATTAGCTCCATGCTTTGTGACAACCTAGAGGGGTGGGATAGGGAGGGTGGGAGGGAGGCTCAAGAATGAGGGGATATGGGGATATATGTATGCATACAGATGATTCATTTTGTTGTACAGTAGAAACTAACATAACATTGTAAAGCAATTATACTCCAATAAAGATGAAAAAAAAAAGAAAGAAAGAAAGGCAGAACATATATCCTGAGACTTACTATGATATAACTCATCTTCTGACTATTGCTTAAAAACAACAGCAACATTCCTAAGAGTCCTATGGAGAAAAGCAAGGAGAGCACTGGTAAGAAATAACTTTTGTCGACCTCTCATTTCTTTTTTTTTAATTTATTTTACTGAAGTATAGTTGACTTGCAATGTTGTGTTAATTTCTGCTACACAGCAAAGTGATTCAGTTATACATACATACACATATATATATATTGTTTTTCATATTCTTTTCCATTATGGTTTATTACAGGATATAATTACAGGATATATAATATAATTCTCTGTGCTATACAGTAAGACTTTGTTGTTTATCCATTCTATATATAATAGTTTGTACCTGCTAATCCCAAAGCCCCAATCCATCCCTCCCCCTCCTCCCCCACCCCCTTGGCAATCACAAGCCTGTTTTCTGTCTGTTTCTGTTTCATAGGTAAGTTCATTTGTGTCATATTTTAGATTCCACATATAAGTGATATCATATGGTATTTGTCTTTCTCTTTCTGACTTCACTTAGTAAAATAATCTCTAGGTGTATCCATTTTGCTGCAAATGGCATTATTTCATTCTTTTTTTATGGCTGAGTAGTATTACACTGTATATATGTACCACATCTTCATCCATTCATCTGTCGATGGGCATTTAGATTGTTTCCATATCTTGGCTATTGTAAATAGTGCTGCTATGAACATAGGGGTGCATGGATCTTTTCGAATTATAGTTTTGTCCAGATATATATCCAGGAATGGGATTGCTGGATCATATGGCAACTCTAGTTTTAGTTTTTTGGGGAACCTCCATACTGTTTTCCATAGTGCCTACACCAATTTACATTCCCACCAACAATGTAGGAGGGTTCCCTTTTCTCCATACTTTCTCCAGCATTTATTGTTTGTAGATATTTTAATGATGGCCATTCTGACTGGTGTGAGATGGTACCTCATTGTAGTCATGTGCCTGTTGGCCATCTGTATATCTTCTTTGGAGAAATGTCTATTTAGGTCTTCTGCCCATTTTTCTATTGGGTTGTTTGTTTTTTTATTGTTGAGTTGTATGAGCTGTTTGTATATTTTGGAAATTAAGCCCTTGTCAGTCGCATCATTTGCAAATACGTCCTCCCAGTCCATAGATTTTCTTTTCATTTTGCTTATGGTTTTGTTTGCTGTACAAAAGCTTGTAAGTTTGATTAGGTTGTGGACCTCTCACTTCTTTATGGTCCTATAGCTTCTCTTCCATGTGCTGCTAATTTCTACATATAGATTAAAATTGCCCTTATAAAAGCAGAAAGTCTACCTCTGTACAAGTGTAGGACGAAGTGTTTCTAAAATGCTTTCTAGAATGTGATGCCCAAGACTTTAGGAAACCAGTTTCATTTAAGTAGGGAAAAAAATCTTTCTCCTCAGCTTATATGTTTTTCTAATGCTGTCAAGTGAATAATTATAAGCAATAATTTTCAACAATAAAATTAAATTACTAATATATATATAAAATTATCAAGTATCTTTCTCTCTGTCTACCATTAATTTTAAAGGCACTTCTAGGAGATTTAGATTAGAAAACTGAAATACAGCATACAAAATAATGTGTGTATGTGTTTATATGTCTGTAGCCCACAAGACAAATCTTAAAATGCACAATTTCCAATTTTTAAATTTATTTTTAACTTCTTTGAAATAATTTTAGATGTTCCCTTTGTAATTAATGCATATCTTGGGAGCGATATTTTGAGACTGTGCAAATGTCCAGGTCCTCCTTAAACTTTTACCTACTATTTTTAGCATCCATTGGTGGATGTTGTCTGCTACAGTTATTAGTTTGGTGTTCTAATGGTGATTTTGTATTTCCCATATTCCTTCTACATTTATTACGTGGAATTCTTTTGTAAGGAATAGCTATGCCTTCTTCACCTTATTTATTTATTTATTCAATTCTGTATTATATCAATATGGACTCATGGATATTTCTTGTATTCGATGGGCTATAATACTGTACTGTTGTTTATTTTGTTCCTCAAATTGTTCTAGCTTTAACCATTGGGATTTCCAATAATTGGGAAAGAAGTTCCTTTGCAAGTCAGATGGTTTAAATTATTTACTTTCAACAAAATTGAAGGACTAGTCAATTTATCAGCTGATTGATCATTAAAAGGAATGTCGATGGTAGAACACTGTGAAACTTTTTTTCTAGTTTTTTTTAAATTTTTTACACAATTTTAAAGGTTACTTTCCATTTATAGTTATTACAAAATATTGGCCATATTCCCTGTGTTGTACAATACATCCTTGAGGCTATCTTACACCTAGTCGTTTGTTCCTCCCACTCCCCCACCCCTATATTGCCCTTCCCCCTGTTTCCCCCAGTAACCACTAGTTGAACACTGTGAAAATTTTTACATGTAATACAGAAGACCTTCAAACAATTAAGTGACATTGTAATAAGAAAACTTTCATTCCCATGTGCCTATCCTGTGGCCCAGCGTTTCCAGTCTTCAGTATTTATCCAAGATAAATGAGCACATATGTTTACCCAAAGACTTGTAGCAAATGTTCATAGCCATTTTATTCATAAGAGCCCCAAACTGGAAACAACCCAAATATCCATGAACAATAGAATAGATAATGAAATTGTAGTCTATTCATAAGATGGAATACAAGACAGTCCTTTTTCTAAGAACAAACTGCCAATATACCCCAAAACATTGATGAATGTCAGTTACATTATATTAAGTGAAAGAAGTCACACAGAAGAGTATACACTGATTCCATTTCTATGAAACTCAAGAACATGTTAAATTCAGTTTAGGGTGATAGACATGAGAGCCATCTTGGGGGCAGTATTGTTTAGGAAAGGGCACAAGGGAAACTTCTGGTGTGCTGTAAATATCCTCTATCTTGATCAGGGTGGTGGTCACATGACTGCACACATTTGTCAAAACTCTTAGGATTTGTCCACTTTTTTGGTATATAAATAAATACCTCAACAAAAATAATAGTGTGCGCAAAATATCAACTGAGAAAAAATGTTTTATATATATAGGATACAAAGGGATTATAAGCAGGACATATAAAGAGCTCCTGCAAAAAAAAGTGTCCAGTGAAAAAGCAGGTAAATGATAGAAATAGGCCAGTCACCCAAAAGGAGTTGTATATCATCAAAACGCCTATGAAAAAAATCCACTATAGTAATCAGAGATATGCCAAATAAAACACAAAACTATACAACCCTATTTTTAACCCCAAACTGGTAACTTTGTTGGGAGGATAGTGGAGGACTCTAAACAAACACACACTCTCCCTCTTTCTCTCTCAGAGAATTATTACAATGTTATAAGTAATACTTAATAAGTACTTATTTGTACTTACAATGAGCACTATAATAAGTAATAATAGAATAGATAACAAAATTGTTTTGCCCTAAGCATCAATCATTAAGAGCTGGAATTCGGCCACAATTCTTGAATCCATAATAAGACACAAAATAATCTGGGTTTTCTAAATCCAAACCTCTTTTTGGGCCATTGACAGTGGGGTGGTTTTCACATGTAGATTACATAACTTACCTGAAGACCCCTGCACTGGCTTGGAGAGCAGGAAGACAGCATGTGGACACCGAGGCCTTCTTGGTAAAGGTTGGGTGGTGCGAGGTAAAGCAGAAATCCAAACTGGTTAGTCCCTGAGCTGATATAATTTGTTTGGCTTTCATCATGTGCTGGTTGTAATTGAGGCCAACATTTAAAAATTCAAGAATGTCACATGAAAATTGTCCACATCTATCTAAATCAGCTAGATCTGGGTAGCAGCTGACCCCCTGACCCAGTGTGTTCTCCAGTTTGCCACAGTCCCCAGAGCTTCCTTTTGTGCTCTGACACAGAGGCTGGGTGGCAGGTTTTCTGATGTCAGACCCATATTACTCATTTATGTTACCCATCTTGTCCATATAAGTAACTGAACTTGTGACCTGGTGTAAAATACCATGGAGTAAAGACAACAGACTCTAAGTTTTAAAGACTATCATTTACTAATAATGTATATGAGTGAGAGAGAGAGAGAGAGAGAATGAGTAAAGTCCTCAGATGGACTGCTTTACTTAGCTCTTAACACCTTGAAGTTACAAATGTCCTTCTATACAACTTTACATAGAACAAATATGCAAAACTATCTTTAGAAAATTTAGCAAGCTGAAAGAGGTCCTTGTCCCTTTCCAATTAGTTGTTATTCTTTGATATTAGGGGACAGGAATGTATTGTGACATGGAGTTTTGGAGAAGATTTTCGTGTAACATGGAGAACTGCGGATGCTCCTGGCAGGGGAGGCATGAGTACAGTCTTTATAAAAAGCCCATGGATTTTACTCCTGGGACTCGCTGTCAAAGGTTTTCGTCCCTTTCTTGGCTCATCTCTTCTGGCAGTAGCGTGGCTGAGCTGATTCCCTTCTTAAATGTAGAGCAGACGTTCAGTAGTTCAGTGCCCCCGAGGTACACAGATGGCATGTTAAAACCAAAATAGCGGTCCCACCCCCAGAGGTTATATTCACTAGTTCTGGGATGGAGCCCAAGAATTTGTATGTCTAACAAGTTCCCAGGTCATGCTGATGCAACTGGTCAGGGAACCACACTTTGAAAATCCCTGATGAAGTCCTCAACCTCTGGTGAAGAGGGATAACTTCTTGCAGTCTGTATTAATGATTTATGCTCAGAAAGATTAGACATAAATGATAACCCAATAGATTTAATTACATGTTCTTTATACATGCTTCCTGTTACTAATTGTCCTGATTTTTTTCTGCAAACAGTTCAGAATTGGAAGTATTTAAATGTGGGGTGTTTTTTTATTTTTGAGGCATAAAAGCAATCAGTGGAGAATTGACTCAATTGAACCTGAGATCTGAGTGCTTCATTTCTCCCTGGGGAGTCACTCTAGTAGGCAGCCATAAACACTCTCTGCCCTGTGGTTTTGTTGCTGAAGCTTGGAAGTTCTCATGATAGATCAGGAAGTGCCGGGCTTGCGCGGCGTTGAAAGAGCAGACTGTTACAGTGAGACCAACAAACTTGAAAACTAGAATGGGCACACTGGGAAAGTGACTAAAGGGATTCTTTCTCTCCTTGATGTGTTTAAAGGTAGAATCTTGACATTCTGATAACTGTTCAAAAGCCTCTCCCCTAAGGCATGCTCCCTGGCCTCTCTCTCTCAATCTCCCTCTCTCTGTCTCCTATCTTTACTGCAGCCAACAATTCCAAGAGAACCAATGCATATTTTTTTGTTTGTATGTGTTCATGCAGAATCTGTGCGGATTTGTAATTTACATAAGTGTTGTTCTAAATCGCACTGCTGCTTTTCCCACTCAACTCTAATATTTTATGATTCACCTATGTTACCAGGTGCACCTCTAACTTCAGCAGGCATCAAAATCACCAAGGGAAGTTGTTAAAATAGACATAGCTGGGTTCCACTCCAACAGATTCTTGTTCAGAAGGTCTTAGGTGATGCCCAGGAATCTGCATTTAAATAAATGTATTGGGGTATAATTTATATACCATAAAACTCACCTGTTTAATACATTCAATTTAAGGATTTTTAGTAAATGTGTAGAGTTGTATAACCACTCCACACAATCGAGTTAGAAATGTGCATTTTTTTACATCTTTATTGGAGTATAATTGCTTTACAATGGTGTGTTAGTTTCTGCTTTATAACAAAGTGAATCAATTATACATATACATATGTTCCCATATCTCTTCCCTCTTGTGTCTCCCTCCCTCCCACCCTCCCTATCCCACCCCTCTAGGTGGTCACAAAGCACCGAGCTGATCTCCCTGTGCTATGTGGCTGCTTCCCACTAGCTATCTATTTTACGTTTGGTAGTGTATATATGTCCATGCCACTCTCTCACTTTGTCCCAGCTTACCCTTCCCCCTCCCCATATCCTCAAGTCCATTCTCTAGTAGGTCTGTGTCTTTATTCCTGTCTTACCCCTAGGTTCTTCATGACATTTTTTTCCTTAAATTCCATATATATGTGTTAGCATACGGTATTTGTCTTTCTCTTTCTGACTTACTTCACTCTGTATGACAGACTCTAGGTCTATCCACCTCATTACAAATAGCTCAATTTCATTTCTTTTTATGGCTGAGTAATATTCCATTGTATATATGTGCCACATCTTCTTTATCCATTCATCTGTCGATGGACACTTGGGCTGCTTCCATGTCCTAGCTATTGTAAACAGAGCTGCAATGAACATTTTGGTATATGACTCTTTTTGAATTATGGTTTTCTCAGGGTATGTGCCCAGTAGTGGGATTGCTGAGTCATATGGAAGTTCTATTTGTAGTTTTTTAAGGAACTTCCATACTGTTCTCCATAGCGGCTGTACCAATTCACATTCCCACCAGCAGTGCAAGAGTGTTCCCTTTTCTCCACACCCTCTCCAGCATTTATTGTTTCTAGATTTATTGATGATGGCCATTCTGACTGGTGTGAGATGATATCTCATTGTAGTTTTGATTTGCATTTCTCTAATGATTAGTGATGTTGAGCATTCTTTCATGTGTTTGTTGGCAATCTGTATATCTACTTTGGAGAAATGTCTATTTAGGTCTTCTGCCCATTTTTGGATTGGGTTGTGTGTTTTTTTGTTATTGAGCTGCATGAGCATCTTATAAATTTTGGAGATTAATCCTTTGTCAGTTGCTTCATTTGCAAATAGTTTCTCCCATTCTGAGGATTGTCTTTTGGTCTTGTTTATGGTTTCCTTTGCTGTGCAAAAGCTTTTAAGTTGCATTAGGTCCCATTTGTTTATTTTTGTTTTATTTCGATTTCTCTAGGAGGTGGGTCAAAAAGGATCTTGCTGTGATTTATGTCATAGAGTGTTCTGCCTATGTTTTCCTCTAAGAGTTTGAGAGTTTCTGGCCTTACATTTAGGTCTTTAATCCATTTTGAGCTTACTTTTGTGTATGGTGTTAGGGAGTGTTCTAATCTCATACTTTTACATGTACCTGTCCAGTTTGCCCAGCACCAGTTATTGAAGAGGCTGTCCTTTCTCCACTGTACATTCCTGCCTCCTTTATCAAAGATAAGGTGACCATATGTGCGTGGGTTTATCTCTGGGCTTTCGATCCTGTTCCATTGATCTATATTTCTGTTTTTGTGCCAGTACCATACTGTCTTGATTAAGATAGCTTTGTAGTATAGTCTGAAGACAGGGAGCCTGATTCCTCCAGCTCCGTTTTTCGTTCTCAAGATTGCTTTGGCTATTCAGGGTCTTTTGCGTTTCCATACAAATTGTGAAATTTATTGTTCTAGTTCTGTGAAAAATGCCAGTGGTAGTTTGATAGGGATTGCATTGAATCTGTAGATTGCTTTGGGTAGTAGAGTCATTTTCACAATGTTAATTCTTCCAATCCAAGAACATGGTATATCTCTCCATCTATTTGTATCATCTTTAATTTCTTTCATCAGTGTCTTATAATTTTCTGCATACAGTCTTTTGTCTCCTTAGGTAGGTTTATTCCTAGATATTTTATTCTTTTTGTTGCAATGGTAAATGGGAGTGTTTTATTGATTTCACTTTCAGATTTTTCATCATTAGTGTATAAGAATGCCAGAGATTTCTGTGCATTAATTTTGTATCCTGCTACTTTACCAAATTCATTGATTAGCTCTAGTAGTTTTCTGGTAGCATGTTTAGATTCTCTATGTATAGTATCATGTCATCTGCAAACAGTGACAGCTTTACTTCTTCCTTTCTGATTTGGATTCCTTTTATTCTCTGATTGCTGTGGGTAAAACTTCCAAAAGTACGTTGAATAAGAGTGGTGAGAGTGGGCAACCTTGTCTTGTTCCTGATCTTAGTGGAAATGCTTTCAGTTTTTCACCATTGAGGACGATGTTGGCTGTGGGTTTGTCATATATGGCCTTTATTATGTTGAGGAAAGTTCCCTCTATGACTACTTTCTGCAGGGTGTTTAATCATAAATGGGTGTTGAATTTTGTCAAAAGCTTTCTCTGCATCTATTGAGATGATAATGATCAAGGGATTGATCCAAGAAGAAGATATAACAATTGTAAATATTTATGCACCTGACATAGGAGCACCTCAATACATAAGGCAAATACTAACAGCCGTAAAAGGGGAAATTGACAGTAACACATTCATAGTAGGGGACTTTAACACCCCACTTTCACTAATGGACAGATCATCCAAAATGAAAATAAATAAGGAAACACAAGCTTTAAATGATATATTAAACAAGATGGACTTAATTGATATTTATAGGACATTCCATCCAAAAACAACAGAATACACATTTTTCTTGAGTGCTCATGGAACGTTCTCCAGGATAGATCATATCTTGGGTCACAAGTCAAGCCTTGGTAAATTTAAGAAAATTGAAATCGTGTCAAGTATCTTTTCTGACCACAATGCTATGAGACTAGATAGCAATTACAGGAAAAGATCTGTAAAAAATACAAACACATGTAGGCTAAACAATACACTACTTAATAATGAAGTGATCACTGAAGAAATCAAAGAGGAAATAAAAAAATTCCTAGAAACAAATGACAATGGAGACGCAACAACCCAAAACCTATGGGATGCAGCAAAAGCAGTTCTAAGAGGGAAGTTTATAGCAATACAATCCTACCTTAAGAAACAGGAAACATCTCGAATAAACAGCCTAACCTTGCACCTAAAGCAAGTAGAGAAGGAAGAACCAAAAAAAAAACCAAAGTTAGCAGAAGGAAAGAAATCATAAAAATCAGATCAGAAATTAATGAAAACAATGAAGGAAACAGTAGCAAAGATCAATAAAACTAAAAGCTGGTTCTTTGAGAAGATAAACAAAATTGATAAACCATTAGCCAGACTCATCAAGAAAAAAAGGGAGAAGACTTAAATCAATAGAATTAGAAATGAAAAAGGAGAAGTAACAACTGACACTGCAGATCAATAAAACTAAAAGCTGGTTCTTTGAGAAGATAAACAAAATTGATAAACCATTAGCCAGACTCATCAAGAAAAAAAGGGAGAAGACTTAAATCAATAGAATTAGAAATGAAAAAGGAGAAGTAACAACTGACACTGCAGAAATACAAATGGTCATGAGAGATTACTACAAGCAACTCTATGCCAATAGAATGGACAACCTGGAAGAAATGGACAACTTCTTAGAAATGCAAAACCTGCCAAGACTGAATCAGGAAGAAATAGAAAATATGAACAGACCAATCACAAGCACTGAAATTGAAACTGTGATTAAAAATCTTCCAACAAACAAAAGCCCAGGACCAGATGGCTTCACAGGCGAATTCTATCAAACATTTAGAGAAGAGCTAACACCTGTCCTTCTCAAACTCTTCCAAAATATAGCAGAGGGAGGAACACTCCCAAACTCATTCTATGAGACCACCATCACCTTGATACCAAAACCAGACAAGGATGTCACAAAGAAAGAAAACTACAGGCCAATATGACTGATGAACATAGATGCAAAAATCCTCAACAAAATACTAGCAAGGAGAATCCAACAGCACATAAAATGTATCATACATTCTGATCAAGTGTGGTTTATTCCAGGAATGCAAGGATTCTTCAGTATACTCAAATCAATCAACGTGATACACCATATTAACAAATTGAAGGAGAAAAACCATATGATCATCTCAACAGACGCAGAGAAATGTGCATTTTAATACACTTCCTCTGGGCTTCCGAAACGGCAGGGCCTCAGACTGCACTTTCAGCATGGCAGAGATTAAGGGTAGGTTTTCTGGGACTCCAACAGCTCTGTCACTTTTTGCTAGACCTTTCCATGGCCCCCACCTCTCTCGTGCTTTGGCCCCTCTCACTCCTGATGGCCCTTCAGGCTTTCCTTTTATATGATGTGAGCTGTACTCATGGCTCCCACTCTTCTCTTTTATCCTTGCCCCTCTCACACGAACCGATATTTTCCTGTTAGATAATCCCGTTTGAAATGCATATGCTAAATCAGGTAATCGCCTTTTCTCTCATTCACATGGTTTTTAGACCTCACTTTAAAAAATATTCTTTAAAACTATGCAGAGGAAGATTCTATGAAGATTATAGGAGCTTCATGTCACAACAAGTCAGATCAATCAGCCAGGAAAAAAAGATGTTGCTTGGCTGGGGAAGAAGGTGCTTCTTCATGTGAGGTAAATAAGGCTGATCCAAAGAAAGCCTTGACCAGAATCGTTTCTAAGCAAGAGGCCTGCCATGAGTCTCAGTCAGTCCTCCACCATCCTCAGGGATGAGAGAGCAGTAGGATCAATAATTAGGATCTTTTCACTTCATATGTAAAATGCTACTTGTCAAGACAGAAGCAATAGCACCTCAAGTTGTCTAGAGCTTAAATAGGAAACAAAAATGAAACATCACTGCTTCTGGCATTGAAATAGATCCTGGAGATGAACATCACTCGTACGTACATCAGACTTTGGGTCTACATGTAGAACCCAAAGTTCCGCATGACTATAAAATGCAACCTAATAAACTACTGAAAATTATCTAGAGTTTTCCATTCAAGATATATTTATTGAGCAAATATAGTACCCTAGGCACATTAGTTTCTGGGTCATTGGTGCACATAATTAAATTCACCAGTGAAGATGTCAAAAATATAATACAGATATTCTGACCTTGGTCCTGAAGCTCTGATTCAGTAGGTTTGAGGTGAGACTGTAGGCATTGCTGAGGAGGGACCATGTTGAAAATCATGACTGTAGAGAAAGGGCTCCTAAACATTTTTCTCAATGTCAAAACCACAGTGCAGGGACTTCCCTGGTGGCGCAATGGTTAAGAATCCGTCTGCCAATGCTGGGGACACGGGTTCGAGCCCTGGTCCAGGAATATCCCACATGCCACGGAGGAACTAAGCCCGTGCACCACAACTACTGAGCCTGTGCTCTAGAGCCCATGAGCCACAACTGCTGAAGCCCACATGCCTAAAGCCCGTGCTCCACAACAAAAGAAGCCACTGCAATGAGAATCCTGTGCACAGCAATGAAGAGTGGCCCCTGCTTGCCGCAACTAGAGAAAGCCCGTGCACAGCAATGAAGACCCAACGCAGCCATAAATAAATAAATAGTCCTTTTTTTAAAAAAAAAAGAAACCACAGTGCAGAAATGCTGGTTGCTATTCACAGCTAATACTAAGCTCACCCTTGCTTAATAACCTAGGTGTCATTTTTTACTCCTTTTTCTCCAAGCCCCCTGTTATGGCATGACCACTAATCTTACTGCCTGGAAGTAGTTGTTTTATGATTGGAATTCAGTATTCTGACAAATATGAGGCCTCAGAGACCCCCTGTAGGTTATGTTGTTTTGGGCTGGTTGTTTTTGGTTATGTTGTTTTGGCTACTCTCAATGCAAAACTGAGAGTACCTGTGTTTTTCAAAAAGGTGATGCAGATGCCTTGTATGGTGGACACAATTCTGAGATGGCTCCTGTTATGGGCTAAATTGTGTTCCCCAAATTCATATGTTGAAGTTCCAATGTCTACTACCTCAGAATGTAACAGTATTTGGGGATAAGTTCTTTATAGTGGTAATTAAGTTAAAATCAGGACATTAGGGTGGGGCCCTAATCCAATATGACTGGGTGTCCTTCTAAAAAGAGGAAGAGACACCAGGGATGGGTGCACACAGATTAAATTCTATATGAAGAGCAACCAAGAGGTCAGCCATCTGCAAGCCTGAGACAGGTCTCAGAGGAAACCAAACCTATTAACACCTTCATCTTGGACTTACAGCCTCCAGAACTGTGAGAAAATAAATTTATGTTGTTTAAGACACCCAATCTATGGTATTTTGTTATGGCAGCCCTAGCAAACTAATATAGCTCTCAAGATTTTTATCCTCTGGTATAAAACACCTCCCAATTATTCATCAAACACAAACCTAGGTGCTGCTGTGATTTTGCTGATGCAATTAAAATCCCAAATCAGTTATCTTTAAGAAAGAGAGATTATTCTCAGTGAGCCTGACCTAATCAGGTGACCCCTTAAAAGGGACTGGGCTCTTCCTAGCAAAAGTGATTTCAAGTGTAAGAGGAATTCAACTTGATGGAGATTCTCTACCGCTGGAGCAAGTTATGTGGCCAGGAATGTGGGTGGCCTGTAGTAGTTAAGAGCAGACTCCAGCTGACAGCCAGCAAGGAAATGGGGACCTCAGTCCTACAACCATAATGAACCAAGTTCTGGTACAATCACACAAACTTGGAAGAGGAATCTGAGCTCCACATGAGAAAGCAGCCTAGCTAACACCTTGATTTTGGCCTTGGGATACCTTGAGCAGAGAACCCAATCACATTGTGCCTGGACTTCTGATCTACAGAAGTGTGAGCTAATAAATGGATATTATTTTAAGCTGTTCAGTTTGTAGTAATTTGTTATACAGCAATAGAAAATGAATTCACATTTTTCTGGACAAATCTTCTTAGGTAGTGTTTCTCAAACTCAAGTATTCATCAGAATCCACCTGGAAGGTGATGTTCTTGGGCTCCACCCCAAAGAGTTTGATACAGTATGTCTGGGATGAATCTCATGAATCAGTCTATTTAACAAATTATTCAGGTAATATTGATACTGTTGGGTTGTGAACTATGATGTGAGAAACAGACTGATCCTTTGGTATCCTCATACTACTAAGATGTCTCATGGACTCCTTAGAAGTAGGAGAGATTGGGGGGGTGAATAGAATACTAGAGCAGAGTTACTGGGTTCACATTCTAAGTTCAATCAGAAAATTCCTTTCCCTTACTTTATTTTTTAGAAATTAGTATCTACCTTTTTTCCCTGCCCCCTTCCATTTATTTGATGTATTAGGCTTTCATGCAAGATTTTCTTTGAAGAAAAGTTTTCACTATTTAGGAAAAAATTGGGAAAAATTTCTAAGTAAATTATTTCTTTTATTTGCCAAGAGCTATCTTTGTGTGAGGCACTGTGTTGGGTGTAAACTGTTGAGGAGACACACAGATATGGAAGATGCCTCTTATCTTTCTTGCTTACCATTATATCCCCAGTACCTAGCACAGAGTTTGGCTCAGTAAATGTTTGTTGAACAAATGAGTGAACAAATGAATGAATAACACTAATTATACTGTATTGTAATTATTTATTTACCTGTTTGATTTCCCCATTAGACTGTGCTTATCTACAGCAGGAACCATGTTTTATTCATTGCTGCATCAGTGGCACCTCCCACATGACCTGATGCATTGTAGGCACTTAATATTTGTTGAATGAATGAATACATAGCAGGTGTAAATCCTTGGCCATGGCAACAGAAGTTAGTGGATCCTGAAACAGAACTGACAATTACTGTTTTCTGATCTCATACATACTGTACCAAGTCATAAGGTCCTTGTAAGAAAAATAAGACATTTTGGGACTGGCCAGAGTGGTGAGTGGCAGAAACCACCTTCAGACAATACTACTGTGATCTCATCTTTACCTGTCTTGCCTCTTTGGCAAGTTTGATTGCCAGGACTGCAGAAGAATGTGCTAGGCTGCTGTTTCCTACTCAGCAAGCACTCAGATGAGCTGGCTTATAGCTGGAATCTGAAAGGGATACTGGAAGGCCCTATGCCTTCTCTCCAGATGCAAGTATCACTGGAAGGGTGAAGTCTCAAATCGCCATTTCTCCACTCACAGTGAGTAACCTAACTTAGATAGTCAGGTATCTTTCAGCTGCTACTTGGTTTTAACTTCCTCTCATTGGAGATTTGAGCTTGAGTAAGAGGACATTGTGAATTGCCACTTGCTGCAGAGGTAGTTGGGCAAACAGGGGACAATGGGCAACATGAGCAGAGAGGGGGTCCAGAGGCAGTGGCTTTAGGAGGGGTTAGTATGAAAGGTGCCAGTTCTGAATCCAAGCTTCTCTTAGTTCACATTTTACCAAGAGTCTACTTGGACTCAACATGCCAGCATGCCAACTTTGTCATCCAAGCTTTGACTGCCGATGTTTGGAGCTACCATGATATAAGGCATGACTCTACTAATCCTACACTTTCTCATCATTTTAACCTACAGAAGATTCTCGCACTCTTCCCAGGTTTGTATGAACCTTTGTATAGCTCAGGAATCAAAGGGCTAAGGATTGTACATAGCTGGCCCTGCTAACTTTATGCTGATTATTTGACACTAGACATTAGACATTAGAGTTGAACACTTGTCTTAAGTATAATGGGGACAGGAAAGCAGTACAATTGGGAAAAAGCACAAGATTGGAAAACAGAAATCTCAGCTCTGCCATTTATTAGCCTCAGGAAAAATAACCCCTTTTGGCTTCAGTTTTGTCATCTGTTTAAAGGGCATAAACACCCATTGTACCCACCTTATAAAATTGTTTTAAATGTTAATAGAGATAATGGATGACAAAGTGTACTGAAAATTGTTATGAGCTATAAAAATGCAAGGTATTTCTCTTTAAGGTAATGGACTTGATAGAATGACCATAGAATTTACTCTGTAAATCAAATAAATTTGGAAGTGAAATAATTAACTGTTATTAGTCTACAACAGGCATGAAATGGGACTCTCCTAGGTATGTCCAGAATATGGTCACCCTTGCATTGACTTTTATTTCATTCTGTCCATCTTTCCCACCTCTTCACTTGGCTCCTCTCCCACCTCTTCATTCTAAAATGCTGGTTTATCTTCTAGTGTAGGCATCCTGTTCAGGGAGAGCAAGAAAATGTATATGTATGATTGTGTGTGTGTTCTTTGAAATATCTGACCTAGAAAAAAGTTGGGCCATGAATAAACATGTTGCTATTACAACCTAAAGATTCCCATATAAATAGCTGCAGTGCTTAGCTTCAGCTGATGATTGCTTACTCAAATGGGTTCCAGTTTTCCCCTGGAATCTTTTTGTTTCCTCCTCTCTAATACTACAGACGTTTTGCCTCTGACATGTTGCTAAGTATAGTGCAAAGCAGAACTACCAGGATTGGTATGGACAGACTCCCCAGCTGAGCAGCCAGAGACAGTGGCCTGGGGCACATCTTGGGCTGGGTACTCAGTGGAGAAGCTAAGTGGCCCACTTTGGTTCTTGCAACAGAATAAGCAGGTGGCCAGCTTTACTCAGGCTCTTGGCTTATGGGGTGGCCTTGTCCTTTCCTGATGGGGTTTACCTCAAAATTTCTATCCAGGACAAAGGAAGGTGCTCACCTCCCTTTCAGGGATTGGAAAAAGCTACTCTCAAACAGAAATGGGTGAGAAATGATAAAGTCAAAGGCCAAGTGGCCGGCCGAGTTTCTCCACTTTCCCTTTTTCATCATAATGGGCACCATATCCAGAAGGCTGAGTTGAGCATACATGAACAATATTCATTGGTTAAAGTGAAATAAAATTTATAGCATAATTAATCTGATACATATTTAATGGTAAATGGTTATTATGCTGACACCATTCACAGAAATGAACATAATTGGAATTGCTTTTAGACAGTAATACAAGTATTTCTGAGGTCAGCTACGTACATCTGTCCCTTATTTTCCTTTTTTTTTTTTTAACTCAGAACTTTTTGATTTGGTCCCATACTGTGGCAGCCTAGACTAGTATAACAACCACTTAGCTGGTCTCTTTGCCTCAATTGTCCCCATCTTCTATGGTACCTAAATCATAATGTTCTTTTACTCAAAGACTGTGAATGGCTTCCCTGTGCCTTCTAAAATCTGACCCCACCTGATACTTCCTGCCTGATCTCTTACCGACACCCTTTCCTCTAGCCACATAGACAGATTATTATTTTATGAGCATATTTAAATTTTATGCCAAATTTTGCATAGTGTATCTGTGCCTCCAAGTGCAGATTCAAAATCCTAGCTAAAAAGTGGAAAGAGTTCTGGGCCAGGAGATAGTAGGTCTGGAGATTGGTTGTGGCTCTGCCATTAACTTGCCATGTGACTGTAAAGCCAATTCACTTCTCTGAGCCTCACCTTTCTAGGTCTCTAAGGTTCTTTCCAATTTGAAACGTAAAAAAAAATCACTGGGTAACAAATATCATCATGCCTGTTTTCAAGGTCTAGTTCAAATATTATCCCAACCCAAAGCTCATGACTTACAATTGGTTCTCCCTGTTCAGGGCTTCCGTGATTACAAGATGGCTGTTTAGCTCTAGTCTCACCTGCCCTGGCAAAGGAAGAAAAGAGTAATCTTCGTCTCAGCATTCCCAGTAAGTCCTGAGATTTGCTCTGATTTGCCAACCACTGAATCAATAACTGTGGTCAGGGGAATATGAGGCACTGCTTGGCTTCAGCCCGCATCGCATGTTCCACCCTCTAAGGCTAAGTGTGAGCTGAAGTTGAGAAGGGGAATATTAGGACTATTGCCAGAAGAAGGGCAAATGGATCCTGTAGAGGCAAATGTCCACAACTCTGTCCCATTATATTTGTTCCATACTGCAATGTATACAGTGGTTACTTGTATGTGTGCCTTATCATCTCATTCATTAATTCAACACATATTTTTGAGCAACTATTTTATGCCAGGCATAGCACTGTTAGGGATTCTATGGTGAACAAGACTCAGTGCCTACCCTCATGGTATTTGCATTATAGTGGATAAAACAAACAATTGTCAGTTGTAATAAGTTTTCTGAAGAAAACAAACATGATGCTGAGAAAAAGAATAAGGGGAGGATTACTTTAGGTAGGAGGCTCAGGGAGGGTCTTTCTGAACTGATGATAATGAAAAGGAGCCATCTAGGGAAAGATTGGAGCTAACGGCATTCCAGGCAAAGGGAAGAGAAAATGCAAAGGCACTAAGGAAAGAACAAGCTTGGTGTGTTGAATAAATAGAAAGAAGATGGGAGTGCATGGTGCACGGTGACAAGACTGGTCCAAAATGAGTTGGGAGAGGCAGTCCAGGTAATGTAAAGCCTTAGGGACCATGGGAAGTCTACTTGTCTGCCAACTTCTTGAGGGCAAGATAATGTCTTATTTATTTCTGTAACTCACAGCCCCCTTTTCAGTGCTTGGTATGTACCAGTGTTTCTTAAATTCTTATTGCAAAATGGAGTGAATGTTGTCTGGGACTTTCTTCTGTCTGTTTTGAAGTAGGGGTATTTATTTCTTATTGTAACATCCTCAAGCAAGAAACACTTTCAGTTATTTATCTTGGCTATTGTCTGGAAGGAACTTACTTTTCAGTCTACTTCTCTATCATGGCCTCCATGCTCTTGGCTTTTCCAACAAAATCTCCAGTCAAGATACTCTGTCTCTTGGGGATTCTGTTTTGCTCTTGGGCTGAAGGTAAGGTTTTAATTATAAAAGTCTTTGATAAAGACAAAGTATCATTGGCCTTTTGGTGTTAAGAAGTAGCCAATGATACAATCAGATAAGAAATAATGTGATAATTTAAAAAATACCAAGGGAAACATTTAAGGCAAAACATAAACTAGTGAATAGGTTAGGGGGGCTTGGGAAAACAGGCTTGAGCAAATTCCCATTAGCTTGAGTAACGAGGGTGGCATAAGTTCCTTCGTGCCAATCCCTCAGAACAGTGCAGTAAGTGCAGGTAAGGTTCCACAAATTATTCATAAAAAGTACAGTTGCTCTCAGGGAAGTTCAGCTCTGGTTAGGACACCTGGAAACAGCATGGTAGCATGGTTTTAATTGGTGCCTACATGGAATTAGGAAATTGAATTCCACAATTCAATTTCAAGTTTCTCAGGCACAGCCTAACCTATATTGGCTTCTGTATTATTGCAGCTTTAACTCTCTTTTGCTTCTCTGGCTAGGGGTGTTTTCTAATCCCTGTTTGGTGGAAAACACTGGATTTTCCCTTAACCTGGAAATCAGATGCTGACCCATTTCTCCACGTTGTCATTTGCACATAGGTAGTTCTAAAAAGAAGCTCTTGTTTTAAAATTCAGGAGTTCCTCCAACTTACAAAGGCCTTCCCTTGAATTGCAATCTGTTAGCTGTGCTCCCAAATTAGGAATTCAAAAATGTGGTATTTGTGGTTTGTGATTTTGGGGGTATGTGGGTGTATGGGGAAGGAAGAAAGAAAGGTGGTAAGAAGGAGTTCATAGAAGAAGCAGATCCATTTGCTAGCCCCTTCTATCACCTACACGTTCCCGAGAAGAAACTATACAACAAATGAGGAGGTGGTGGTAGAGGCTCCTTCTGAACATTTCATCAAATCATCAAAATGTTCGTTGAGTGCCTACTATGTGGTCTTCATCTGAAAAGACAGAGGCGATTTTTATCAGTAGAGGAAAACATTTACCTACTGAGAGAAAAATGTTGATGTCAAGCTGTTAATTTAGCTAAATAAAAAAATGACACCCAATTTGATTCTACTTGGAAGGTTCCTGTTTGTGACGTATGCTTGACAAAGCATATTCTCAGCAGGTCAGTCTGGAGCTACTGTTAGCCATATCCCCACATTTATCATTCATCCAGCCAGCTAGATGTAGGGAATATACTGTAATATTTCAGAAAGATTGCCAGTATAAATTAGGCCTCCATACCAAGCTCAACTCTAAGGTATTCCACCAGCTGTGCATGTAATCATGGATTGATAGTTACTAAAGGCCCAGATGAAGTCAAAGGAATAAGACTCTACCCAAAGCTCTGGAGATAGAGCTCTCCCAAGGTTTGCAGTGTATCTGTGGAGATAGGAGTGGTGACTGCAGAAGAAATGGGCATGGCCCTACCCAGCCACAGGAAGGTTGCAGCTGAACTACCTTATTTCATTCATTCTTTCCACATTCATTGATCACCTGTTATATGCCAATCACTGGGCTAGGTGCTAGGGATGCAGAGATGAACAAGGCATGCTACCCTTGCAGAACTTGCAGATGCACTTCAGATAAATGCTCACTTAAACACAGTATTGCAATGTGATATATCAAAAGTTCAAAGTACAGTGACAATAGGAGTAGGAGAAAAGGCACGAAGATGAGACACGAGGATAATTGACCAAATACAGTGGTGATTTGGCTCTGTGAGGAAAGAATAGAGTCCAGTTCTGTTTTATTCACCATTGAACCTCTGTAATTTTTCAGGAATGATGATGGATTCCTCTGTAATTCATTCATTCATTCATCCAACCATCTGGCCTATTCTGTGCCAAACACTATACAAGGTACCAGTGATTTAAAGATAAATATAGTATCTGCCTTTGAAGAGTTCACAATATAATGAGAAAGAAAAACTAGTGAACAAATATTTAGACAGATCATTGAGGTAGTACTGTGGATAATGGACTGTAGGAATACCTCTGGAGATGATTGCAATAGATGAAGGATGCTAATATCCTAAACTGAGGCAGTAATATTAAGAATGAGTATAAGGCAAAGATAAAGATACTTATAACATATAAGTGATGTGATGTAATAAATGATTGGAGTGGTTTTAGGGGATGGTGAGAAGGAAAAATGAAAATTGAGGTTGAATGAATTCTAGGTTTCTAGCTTGGGTGATTGGGTACTGTCATTAATATATTAGAGAGATAATTCAAAAGGGAAAACAGATCTGGGGCAAGAGTTAGGAGAGGATATTAAGAGTTCAATGACAGAGCTGTTGAATTTTATGTTTTTGTGGGATATAAAGGTGCAGATGCCCACTAAGCTTTTTAGATATTTGAGTGGGGTTTTTTTTGTATTTTATTTATTTAGGCTGTATGGGTCTTTGTTGCTGCATGCAGGCCTTCTCTAGTTGTGGTGAGCAGGGGCCACTCTTCATTGCGGTGCATGGGCTTCTCATTGCGGTGGCTTCTCTTGTTGTGGAGCACAGGCTCTAGGCGCGTGGGCTTCAGCGGTTGCAGCACACGGGCTTAGTAGTTGTGAATTGTAGGCTCTAGAGCGCAGGCTCAGTAGTTGTGGCACACAGGCTCAGTTGCTCCACGGCATGTGGGATCTTCCTGGACCAGGGCTCAAACCTGTGTCTCCTGCATTGGCAGGCGGACTATCAACCACTGCGCCACCAGGGAAGCCCTAGATATTTGAGTCTTATGCTGAGGAAATACATCTGAGTTAGGGATAAAGATGTAGAAGTCTTTAGCCTACTTGTAATAGTTAAAGCTGTTGGAGTGAGTAAGGTCACCCAAGAAGATTATGTAGCATGGGAAGAAAATCTGAGGAGATAGCAGTACATAAAATGTTGAGGAAAAGGGAGAAGCAGTGGAGGACACTAAGAAAATCTCCATATTCAATATTCTCTATAAAATTCTCTTTCACTCCGGAAAAAGAGATAGGGTAGTAGCTAGTAGGAGCCAGTGATTCTCTGCATAACTTGGGATTCAGTGCTGCTGTTAATGTTCAGTTCATCGCTCAGTGTATACCCCAGTGCTTCAGTCCTCTCTCATAGGTCTGCCATGATTGACTCTGATTCCTAGCATGTGTGAATATTGTGGGGAAACAGGTTGAACCCAGAGGCCAACCCTGAGAATTTTTCTGATTGAAGGGTTTTGTTTTGTTTTTTTTGCTACAAATGTTTTCCCCTGGAAAATAAACCTCAAAAGTGAGATGGGGCTTCCCTGGTGGTGCAGTGGTTGAGAGTCCGCCTGCCAATGCAGGGGATACGGGTTCGTGCCCCAGTCCGGGAAGATCCCACATGCCGTGGAGCGGCTGGGCCTGTGAGCCATGGCCGCTGAGCCTGCATGTCTGGAGCCTGTGCTCCGCTACGGGAGAGGCCACAACAGTGAGAGGCCCGCGTACCGCAAAAAAAAAAAAAAAAAAAAAAAAAAAGTGAGATGATAGGAGGAAGAAACTATGACTCCAGTGGAAGAGGGATGGGGATGGTGGGAGCCATCTGGATGTCTGAAGAAAAAGAACACTTCAATCATTCAAAGGCTGGATTACACAGGTTTTAGTTGCAAAACCTCTATTGAACATGTAAACAATCAGATATGATATGATTCATGCATTACTATCTTCTCTCTGAATAATGGATATCTCTTTAGCAAACTTGGGCCTTCCTCAAGTGAAATTTTTCCATTGGAATTTCAGTAGAACATGATCATGTTCACACCGTGTTCTTCACCAGAAGGTACTATTGGTTAAGACAAATAATTTGAATGTAATTATTTTAACTTATGGAGGTATAAAGTGTACACAATAAAATTCACGATCCTTAAGTGTCAGTTCAATGAGTTTTGACAGTTGTGTATACCCAGCTCAGATCAAGTTTATCACCCGCTCCCTTTTCCCCTAGGTATCTTTGCACAGGGCTCCCAGGACCATTCTCCACTGATTAAGGGCTTCTCACTGGCTCGAGTCTTTGACTCAGCTCTCCAAACTGCAGAGGTCAGGGTGTGCCTGATAACTTGACCCATTCTCTTCTAGTGTGCATGCCTGGATTACTTAATCTTGATGGGCTCAGTGGTCAGTCTTGCCTCACTACAGCCTTTTCATTCTGCCTACAGCAACCAAAATGCTTTTTAAAAAATTATATATGTGGCTTGCACACTATTTCTATCATCATGCTACTATATAAAATAGGTAGACCCTCCTTTTTCTCCTTCACAGCACCCTGGCTCTTTTCTTCATAGCATTTAACACCACCTATAATGATACTGTTCATCTTTGTATCTCTAACACCTAGCACAGTGGCTATCACACAGGAGTCTTTAAATAATTATTTGTTGACTGAACACATTAATTCAATAATTAAGAAGTTGGTCTGTCTATATTGACTCTTGCCCTCCGCCTATCCAGTTTCAACTCTGCAGACTGATCTTTGAAAAATGTATAGTTTATCCTGTTACTCATCCTGTCAAAAACTCTTCAATACTTTTATGTTTGAACAAACTTCAAATATGTTAATGTTACTGCTTTACTCAGGATAGACTTTTGCACTATGGTAACAAATTAATCCCAAACTCTCAACAGTGACCTATTTATTAATCACTATATGTTTCTGATGTAGGTGTGGGAAAGGAGAAGGGGGCCTACGTCACACCACACAGTCATTCAGGGAGCTAGGAAGCTGGAAGCATCATCTTGTAGCTGAACCATCTAGAGTATAAATATATTTCAGATACTTCGTCTGTTCTTCACAAATTGTTTCTCTACTACTAGGGTTTAGTAACCCTGAGAGAACTAAGCCCTAATGCTGCAAGGCAACGGTTGAGTGTATAATCCATAAACTTCTATGCATCTGTATTCGTTATGTACCATCTTTGGGAGAATTGAAAAAATAGACATGCAAATCTGTGGTTCAGATGAGGAACATTGGCTAAGAAAGGCTGCAAGTTTAAGACTGTTCCTGGCACATAGTAGGTTGTGGATCTATATCTCTGCCTTTTTAAAATAAGGGTACCTGTAAATTTTGATCTAGCAGAGATCTTGTAGATCATATAATCTAGTGGTTCTTAACCCTGGCTATGCATCAGAATCACTTGAAGAACTTCTTAAAATTTTAGATTTTTAAAAATTTTAATTTATTTTTGGCTTCATTGCTGCGTGCAGGCTTTCTCTAGTTGTGGCGAGCGGGGACTACTCTTCATTGCAGTGCGCAGGCCTCTCATCGTGGTGGCTTCTCTTTGCTGTGAAACACAGGCTCCTGGCACACAGGCTTCAGTAGTTGTAGCACGCAGGCTCAGTATTTGTGGCCCACGGGCTCTAGAGCACAGGCTCAGCAGCTGTAGTGCACGGGCTTAGTTGCTCCATGGCATGTGGGATCTTTCCCAACCAGGGCTCGAACCCATGTCCCCTGCATTGGCAGGCGGACCCTCAACCACTGAGCCACCAGGGAAGCCCCAAATTTTAGATTCTTAAACTCCATTTCTAGAGATTCTGATTCAAGGCATCTGGTGAGGAGTGGGGGGTGGGGAAAATATGTAGTTTTAAACAACACCCTCAGGTGATTTTGATACAGCCATTTACTTACTGCTTTGGCTGATGGGCAGGCATTTGAGTATTACATTTCATTTTCACATGGAGTAGGCTTTGTCCCTTAAATGCAGAAAATAATTCAGAGGAAGAAGTTATGTGTTTGTTTGGTTTTTTTCCTTGAAGTGCAAACACTCTTACCCCTTTGTTTTAAAAACAATTCCTGAGGACCTTCAAGATGGTGGAGGAGTAAGATGTGGAGATCACCTCCCTCCCCACAAATACATCAAAAATACATCTACATGTGGAACAACTCCTAAGAACACCTACTGAACACTGGCAGAAGACCTCAGACTTCCCAAAAGGCAAGAAACTCCCCATGTACCTGGCCGTGTGGTTGACAGGGTCTTGGTGCTCCGGCCAGGTGTCAGGCCTGAGCCTCTGAGTGGGAAGTCCAAGTTCAGGACATTGGACCACGAGAGACCTCCTGGTCTCATGTAATATCAATCAGTGAGCGCTCTCCTAGAGATCTCCGTCTCAACGCTAAGGTCCAGCTCCACTCAACAATCAGCAAGCTCCAGTGCTGGACACCCCATGCCAAACAACTAGCAATACAGGGAACACAACCCCACCCACTAACAGAGAGGCTGCCTAAGATCATAATAAGGTCACAGACACCCCAAAACACACCACCAGACATGGTCCTACCCACCAGAAAGACAAGATCCAGCCTCATCCACCAGAACACAGGAACCAGTCTCCTCCACCAGGAAGCCTACACAACCCACTAAAACAAACTTAGCCACTGGGGGCAGACACCAAAAACAATGGGAGCTACAAACCTGCAGCCTGCAAAAAGGAGACCCAAACCACAGTAGTTTAAACAAAATGAGAAGACAGAGAAAGACACAGCAGATGAAGGAGCAAGGTAAAAACCCACCAGAACAAACAAATGAAGAGGACATAAGCAGTCTATCTGAAAAAGAATTCAGAGTAATGATAGTAAAGATGATCCAAAATCTTGGAAATAGAATGGAGAAAATACAAGAAATGTTTAACAAGGATCTAGAAGAACTAAAGAGCAAACAAACAATGATGAACAGCACAATAAATGAAATTAAAAATTCTCTAGAAGAAAATCAATAGGAGAATAACTGAGGCAGAAGAACAGATAAGTGACCTGGAAGATAAAATGGTGGAAATAACTACCACAGAGCAGAATAAAGAAAAAAGAATGAGAAGAATTGAGGACAGTCTAGAGACTTCTGGGACATTTAAATGCACCGACATTCAGATTATAGGGGTCCCAGGGGAAGAAGAGAAAAAGAAAGGGACTGAGAAAATATTTGGAGATTACAGTTGAAAACTTCCCTAATAAGGGAAAGGAAATAGTCAATCAAGTCCAGGAAGCACAGAGAGTCCTACACAGGATAAATCCAAGGAGAAACATGCCAAGACACATATTAATCGAACTATCAAAAATTAAATACAACGGAAAAATATTAAGAGCAGCAAAGGAAAAGCAACAACTAACATACAAGGGAATCCCCATAAGGTTAACAGCTGATCTTTCAGCAGAAATTCTGCAAGCCAGAAGGGAGTGGCAGGACATATTTAAAGTGATGAAAGGGAAAAAACCTACAACCAAGATTACTCTACCCGGCAAGGATTCATTCAGATTCAACAGAGAAATCAAAAGCTTTACAAACAAGCAAAAGCTAAGAGAATTCAGAACCACCAAACCAGCTCTACAACAAATGCTAAAGGAATTTCTCTAGGCAAGAAACACAAGAGAAGGAAAAGACCTACAATAACAAACCCAAAACAATTAAGAAAATGGTAGGGCTTCCTTGGTGGCACAGTGGTTGAGAGTCTGCCTGCCGATGCAGGGGACGCAGGTTCATGCCCCGGTCTGGGAAGATCCCACATGCCGTGGAGCAGCTAGGCCCATGAGCCATGGCCGCTGAGCCTGTGCGTCCGGAGCCTGTGCTCCACAACAGGAGAGGCCACAACAGTGAGAGGCCCATGTACCGCAAAAAAAAGAAAGAAAATGGTAATAGGAACATACAGATCGATAATTACGTTAAATGTAAATGGATTAAATGCTCCAAACAAAAGACATCGACCAGCTGAATGGATACAAAAACAAGACCCTTATATATGCTGTCTACAAGAGACCCACTTCAGACCTAGGGACACGTACAGACTGAAAGTGAGGGAGTGGAAAAAGATATTCTATGCAAATGGAAATCAAAAGAAAGCTGGAGTAGCAATTCTCATATCAGACAAAATAGACGTTAAAATAAAGACTATTAAAAGAAACAGCGAAAGACACTACATAATGACCAAGGATCAATCCAACAAGAAGACATAACAATTGTAAATATTAATGCACCCAACATAGGAGCACCACAATACATAAGGCAAATGCTAACAGTCATAAAAGGGGAAATCGACTGTAAAACAATCATAGTAGGGGACTTTAACACCCCGCTTTCACCAATGGACAGATCATCCAAACAGAAAATAAATAAGGAAACACAAGCTTTAAATGATACATGAAACAAGACGGACTTAATTCATATTTATAGGACATTCCATCCAAAAACAAGAGAATACACTTTCTTCTCTAGTGCTGATGGAGCATTCTCCAGAATAGATTATATCTTGGGTCACAAATCAAGCCTTGGTAAATTTAAGAAAATTGAAATTATATCAAGTATCTTTTCCAACCACAACACTATGAGACTAGATATCAATTACAGGAAAAAAAAATTGTAAAAAATACAAACACATGGAGGATAAACAATATGCTACTACATAACCAAGAGATCACTGAAGAAATCAAAGAGGAAATGAAAAAATACCTAAAAACAAATGACAATGAAAACACAACGACCCAACACCTATGGGATGCAGCAAAAGCAGTTCTAAGAAGGAAGTTTATAGCAATACAATCCTACCTCAAAGAAATAAGAAACATCTCAAATAAACAACCTAACCTTAAACCTAAAGCAATTAGAGAAAGTAGAACAAAAATAACACAAAGTTAGCAGAAGAAAAGACATCATAAAGATCAGATCAGAAATAAATGAAAAAGAAATGAAGGAAATGATAGCAAAGATCAATAAAACTAAAAGATGGTTCTATGAGAAGATAAACAAAATTGATAAACCATTAGCCAGACTCATCAAGAAAAAAAGGGAGAAGACTCAAATCAATAGAATTAGAAACGAAAAAGAAAAGTAACAACTGACACTGCAGAAATACAAAGGATCATGGGAGATTACTACAAGTAATTATATGCCAATAAAATGGACAACCTGGAGGAAATGGACAAATTCTTAGAAATGCACAACCTTCCGAGAGTGAACCAGGAAGAAATAGAAAATATAAACAGACCAGTTACAAGCACTGAAATTGAAGCCATGATTAAAAATCTTCCAACAAACAAAAGCCCAGGACCAGATGGCTTCACAGGTGATTTCTATTAAACATTTAGAGACGAGTCAACACGTATCCTTCTCAAACTCTTCTAAAATATAGCAGAGGGAGGAACACTCCCAAACTCATTCTACGAGGCCACCATCACCCTGATACCAAAACCAGACAACGATGTCATAAAAAAGAAAACTACAGGCCAATATCACTGATGAGCATGGATGCAAAAATCCTCAACAAAATACTAGCAAACATAATCCAGAAGCACATTAAAAGGATCATACATCATGAACAAGCGGGGTTTATTCCAGAGATGCAAGGATTCTTCAGTATATGCAAATCAGTCAATGTGATACACCATATTAACAAATTGAAGGATAAAAACCATATGATAATCTCAATAGATGCAGAAAAAGCTTTCGACAAAATCCAACACACAGTTATGGTAAAAATCCTCCAGAAAGTAGGCATAGAGGGAACTTACCTCAACATAATAAAGGCCATATATGACAAACCCACAGCCAACATCATTCTCGATGGTGAAAAACTGAAACCATTTCCTCTAAGATCAGGAACAAGATAAGGTTGCCCACTGTCACCACTGTTATTCAACATAGGTTTGGAAGTTTTAGCCATGACAATCAGATAAGAAAAAGAAATAAATGGAATCCAAATCGGAAAAGATGAAGTAAAACTGTCACTGTTTGCAGATGACATGATACTATACACAGAGAATCCTAAAGATGCTACCAGAAAACTACTAGAGCTAATCAATGAATTTGGTAAAGTTGCAGGGTACAAAATTAATGCACAGAAATATCTTGCATTCCTATACACTGATGATGAAAAATCTGAAAGAGAAATTAAGGAAACACTCCCATTTACCATTGCAACAAAAAGAATAAAATACCTAAGAATAAACCTACCTAGGGAGACAAAAGACCTGTGTGTAGAAAAGTATAAGCCACTGATGAAGGAAATTAAAGATGATACAAACAGATGGAGAGGGCTTCCCTGGTGGCGCAGTGGTTGAGAGTCTGCCTGCTGATGCAGGGGACACGGGTTCATGCCCCGGTCCGTGAGGATCACACATGCCGTTGAGCGGCTGGTCCCATGAGCCATGGCCGCTGAGCCTGCATGTCCGGAGCCCTGTGCTCCATAACGGGAGAGGCCACAACAGTGAGAGGCCTGTGTACCACAAAAAAAAAAAAAAAAAACAGATGGAGAGATATACCATGTTCTTGGATTGGAAGAATCAACAATATGAAAATGACTCTACTACACAAAGCAATGTACAGATTCAGTGCAATCCCTATCAAACTACCACTGGCATTTTTCACAGAACTAGAACAAAAAATTTCACAATTTGTATGGAAACACAAAAGACCCCAAATAGCCAAAGCAATCTTGAGAAAGAAAAGTGGAGCTGGAGGAATCAGGCTCCCAGACTTCAGACTATACTACAAAGCTACAGTAATCAAGACAGTATGGTACTGGCACAAAAACAGAAATATAGATCAATGGAACAGGATAGAAAGCCCAGAGATAAACCCATGCACATATGACCACCTTATTTTTGATAAAAGATGCAAGAATATACAATGGAGAAAAGACAGCCTCTTCAATAAATGGTGCTGGGAAAACTGGACAGCTACATGTAAAAGAATGAAATTAGAACATTCCCTAACACCATACACAAAAATAAACTCAAAATGGATTAAAGACCTAAATGTGAAACTAGGCACTTTAAAACTCTTAGAGGAAAACATAGGCAGAACACTCTATGACATAAATTACAGCAAGATCCTTTGTGACCCACCTCTTAGAGAAATGAAAATAAAACCAAAAATAAACAAATGGGACCTAATGAAACTTAAAAGCTTTTGCACAGCAAAGGAAACCATAAACAAGATGAAAAGACAACCCTCAGAATGGGAGAAAATATTTGCAAATGAAGCAACTGACAAAGGATTAATCTCTAAAATATACAAGCAGCTCATGCAGCTCAATATCAAGAAAACAAACAACCCAATCCAAAAATGGGCAGAAGAACTAAACAGACATTTCTCCAAAGAAGATATACAGACTGCCAGCAAACACATGAAAGAATGCTCAACATCACTAACTATTAGAGAAATGCAAATCGAAACTACAATGAGGTATCACCTCACACCGGTCATAACGGCCATCATCAAAAATCTACAAACAGTAAATGCTGGAGAGGGTGTGGAGAAAAGGGAACCCTCTTGCCCTGTTGGTGGGAATGTAAATTGATGCAGTCACTACGGAGAACAGTATGGAGGTTCCTCAAAAAACTCAAAATAGAACTACCATACCACCCAGCAATCCCACTACTGGCATATACCCTGAGAAAACCATAATTCAAAGAGTCATGTACCACAGGGTTCATTGCAGCACTATTTACAATAGCCAGGACATGGAGGCAACCTAAGTGTCCATGACAGATGAATGGATAAAGAAGATGTGGCACATATATACAATGGAATATTACTCAGCCATAAAAATAAATGAAATTGAGTTATATGTATTGAGTTGGATGGACCTAGAGACTGTCATACAGAGTGAAGGAAGTCAGAAAGCGAAAACCAAATACCGTATGCTAACCCATATATATCGAATCTAAAAAAAAAAAATTGTCATGAGGAACCGAGGGGCAAGACAGGAATAAAGACACAGACCTACTAGAGAATGGACTTGAGGACACAGGGAGGGGGAAGTGTAAGCTGAGACAAAGTGAGAGAGTGGCATTGACACATATACACTACAAATGTAAAATAGCTAGCTAGTGGGAAGCAGCGCATAGCACAGGGAGACCAGCTCCGTGCTTTGTGACCACCTAGAGGGGTGTGATAGGGAGGGTGGGAGGGAGACACAAGAAGGAGGGGATATGGGGATATATCTATACGTATAGCTGATTCAGTTTGTTATACAGCAGCAACTAACACAACAATGTAAGGCAATTATACTCCAATAAAGATGTTAAAATAAATAAATAAATAAAAACAATTCATACTGGGATTAAATTTAGTCATAATGAGGCTAGCTGTTTTGCAACGTCTTCGGCTGTAATATTCTGGGAGATTGTACTTTTCAACCAGAGCTTTACTTCCAAGTAAAGGAAGGCAGTTGGGGCAATTGCTCTTAGGAATTATACCATCTTTTCAAAAAAATGAGAGTAAGAGCAGGTATAAAGCTGGCTGCTTTGGAAAACACTGTATTATTATGTTTGTTTCCAATCTGAGATGACCCAAGAATCCTGGAAAATACACAGAGGCCCTTAAGAAGTCTACCAAGACAGCTTATGCCTATGCTGGTCTTTTCAACCTGAGAAAATCAACTGTAAAATTCTAGGGTTTTAAGGCTACATTCCTTGGCCTGACCCTGGTCTCTTATTTATGGTTATGTCTTTCAAAACGCATCAAGTCCAGAACCTTAGCTGCGCTCTGAAGCTTCCTGGGCTATTTGGCTGAATAATGAAGCATAACCTGTAATTGTTTAGGGGTTGCACACAGGGCTTAGAAAGCATGCTGGTGCCAGCTCAATGGAGAGATTGTTTGGCTCACTTTCCCAAACTTCATTCCACTCCATTGCACCAGTAGTCAGGGGAGAAAGTCTTTTTCTTGTTATTGGAAAACATGCATTTCCAACACAGCGGCAATGTGCAATTCCTTCCACCAGTACCAGCACACCACAGCCTAGACAAGTTCTACATGTGTTTGGTGCAGTCTTTTTCCTTTGTGGTTTCCAGGACTTAAGACATATGTATTAATATAAGTTTACAAAGCACATTTTATATAGTTCATAGTCTAACAGTTCCCAAACTATATTTTGATGTACACTAGTCCCTCAAGATGCTCAGAGAAAAATGGACTCCATCAAAAAATAAATTTGGTAAGGCTGAATATTTTAAATCTTATCTTATATATTTACTTTGCATATTATCTTACTAAAGGCCCTGAGAAGTCCTACAGTTATGAAACCTGTTTATCTTTGTTAAACCGATCATACCCTTATCATATAAGCATGGCATCTTTTCTTAGAGGAACGTCTTACGATACACTGCAGATCACCATTTGAAAAATGTTTTCAAAGACTGAGAGACGTCAATGTAGGAACTCTGGAAGTCATCCAATGCACCACCAAACCTACATTTAGGACTTATTTGTATTGTATACTTGTAACCATTTCGGCCATTCCCTCAGTCAGTAAGGAAAAACAAACCTTTCATTATTGAAAGGGCCAATACAGTTGTACAGGAATGAACATTGACATTTTTGTAACACTTTCAAGTTTTTTCTGAAGTAGCATGGAATGATTTTTTTAAAAGGTAGTGGACTAGGAGACCAAAGATCTAGCTTCTCTACCAACTCTGCCACTAACTAGCTATGTGCCTTTATATCAGCTGGTTAACTTCCCCGGGTATCACTTTCTTCATCAATACAGTAGGAATGACAGTGCTTGTCTTAACCACCTCAGAAGGTTGTTGTGAGGCTCAAATAACCAAATACATTGGATAATTATTTCCTAGCATTGTGGAAGGAAACAAATGACAGTGGGGCAAGGCAACTAGGATGAGAGGTAGGAGCAAGAGAGAACTAGCATTGTATCAGGGTCTGTGACGATGTGCATAAATTACAGTGCCATCATTGCTCCAGAAAGAATGGAAGTCAAAAAGAAGGGTGAGTAAATGCATCATTTCAAGCTCAAGTTTTGAAAATCCCTTTCACCTTCCCCCTATTTTGGTAGATCAGACACGTCAGGACTGACGGTAGCTGGAGTACTGGTAATGGAAGCACATGGATGATATCTTAGCTCTGACTTTCATCCTGTCTCATGTGGCCCCTGTCCCAGAAAACAATGAAGCAGACTCAGTGGCTATTTGCACATGGCTCTTCTCTCCTCTCACCATCCTGCTCAGATTAATATTTCCCCTCCACCTTCCAGTTGATTTCCTCTTCAATTCACACAGCACATTTCAGAAGCTGTAAATGTGGCAGGAGCCTACTGTTTTCCCCTTCCCATCCAAGTCTTCATTGTTCTAAGGAAGACTTGAAAAAGAGGTCACAGAGGAGATTTCTGCCCCACCAGGTCTCTGGTAAAGATAGATGCCTGGGCTGACTAGACCATGAGAGTGACCCAGGGTGTCAATTCTTTTGGGCTTCTGGCCTCTGGCCCTTAGTTGAAACTTCCTTCTCTGAGTCCTTGATTCTGCTTCTATTATGTGTCATTGGTAACAATAGGACAAGGGGCTTTTCTAGTATATTATTTCTCAAATAGTTCCCTCCCCTGCTGCCTTGTAATAATCAGTACTGTGATCTGAAATTTGCTGCCACTTATATTCTCAAAACGTTATAGAGCCCAATTCATCTTTCCCCTTTTGATGCATGAGCTCAGAGGCTGCTTTCCCTGCTGTATTAGCTATTCATTGCTGACTAACAAATGACCCCAAACGTTATCAGATTACAACATCACACAATTATTACCTCACAGTATCTGTGGTTCAGGAATCTGTGGATGACTTAGCTTGGTTCTCTGGCTCAGAGTATCTTACAAGTCAGCAAACGAGGTGATGGCCAAAGCCAAAGTCACCTCTAAGTTCTACTGGAACAGGATGCACTTGATAGCTTACTCAGTGATTGTTGGAAGGAGTCAGCTCTTTGAGGGCCATTGGACTGAAGGCTTCAGTTCCTCACTAGCTGTTGACCAGTGGACACTCTCTCCTCCTGGTCACATGGGTATCTCCAAAGACCAGCTCACAGTATGGAAGCTGGCTTCATCAATGTGAGCAAATGAAAGAGAGCAAGAGAGAAGGAGTGTGTAAACACAATGGAAGTCACAGTCTTTTATGAGCTAATCTCTGAAGTGACATCCCTCTTTTTGGTTGTTTTCTATTAGTTAGAAGCAAATCACTAGATCCAGTCCACAAACTAGGGGAATGGACTATACAAAGGAAGGAGATTCCACAAGAGTATGAATACCAGAAAGCAGGTATCCTTGGAGAGGGTAGAGCATCTTACAACCACAACTGTCCTGTGTTGGGTACGTGGAAAATTCTGGGATTTGGGCTCCTCTTCCTAGAACATCCCAATCCCGGGTAGTTTCTGCTCATTGTCTCTTAAAACTTCTATTTCTTTCAACCAGCAATTTCTTCTTTAGGTCAATAATACAACAACTCAATTCATCCCATCCCCAGATGTCCTAGGTTCCTAAATCTGGTAGGATTTTTTATCCTTCTCTCCACAACTTCTATTTTCTGAGCTCTAATTCCCTTGAAGGATTTTCTTTTGATCAGTTGCTCTCTGAGAATGTCCTACTCCCTTTAGTTTTCTTCCCACCTTTTAGTACTTCATCCCTGTATGGCCTCTGACTGTTTTTTGAAATAAGCCACATTTCTCTTATTATTGTTTAACAATCAAAGAACGTTGGATCTAAAGTTTCCTTCATAACTTCTAATCCGTTTTCCTTGATTAAAGGGAAAACACAAACCATCAGTCATCTCACTGAGGAGCTTTATGGTATTTATTCCAATTTCCTGCAAGGAAAGGTAGATACACTTTCTATTCTTTAATCATAACAGACTTGCTGTTCCACCAGCAGCGAAACACAGTCTCCAAAGGGAAACATGCAAATTTGGCATGAGATGGGCCTAGCTTTGTATTTAATGAAGCCAAATGAAATCTGTTTCTATAGGAGAGGGACCATCTCCAGCTTTCTGTAGGATTGGTTTTCTAGTCACCATAAAGCAGGCAATGAACGAATATTTATTAAGTGTCTATAATGGGCCCAACTCTATTTTAGGTGCTTAGAGTATCCAGAAGAGAAGCATAAGACTTGGTGATTGCCATAAATGACCTGATGTCTGTGGTTGCCCCAAGGTAGGTCTCATTTGGATTGAGACCAGACACATGACATGAATTTCAACAATATTGTGGAAATCTGTGGAACTGTGCCTTAGAAGATGGATAGGATTTCATAGGCAGAGGGAAGAAGGGAAAATAGCATGAAAGCATATGCAGAACCATGCAAGGGGTGAGACGATAGTTTCCTTTTCATTGTGTTTATCATCATGAATGTTTTCCCATTAAAAAAAACAAAATCTTCTCATTGGCAGGCCACAGGAGAGGCTTGAGTTTTCTTGTGATTCTTACTGGTGGGGCAAGACCACTTTCAGCTCATATGCAGGCCAAAGCTGCAGCTTGCCCATTTTTATGCTCTTTTATTTCCATTTGTTCTAGTGTACAACTGCTTTTGTCTGCTTTGGGCTCAACTGCTGATACTTGGTCCAGATTTGAAAGTTGTCCTGCAACCCCTCTTCTGCTGCTCATCTTTCTGTATTCTACCGGTACTTTTATTTTTATAAGTATTTATAAAGTGCTTACTGTAAACCAGGCCTTGTGCTAAGTGCTCTAAGTAAATAACAGAAATGAATAAGACATGGGTCCTAGCCTCCAGGAGTTCATAGTCCAGTGGAATATGGGGACAGCTAAGATGACACCAATGACTCTCAATCAAGACAAATTGGCCAGTGCCATTGGAAATGCTAGAGCACTTTACTATGAGTAATGTGAATTCTGACTTCCTCAGTTGGGCATATGGTATTTGTTTTCACCTATGTATTTTGTAGACCTCAATTATGCCACATATTTTGAAATACGAAGTGTGTGTGTGTCCTGGATGGCTATTGCATGGTCTCTGTTGTCTCCTACCAGCAGCCAACTCATCTCTGGAATGGGTGGAATGTCATTTCATAATAAGCTGAGGCTATGCACTCTGGTTCATTCTCCTTCAAAGGGCTTTCATGGTGATGGGGACAGGAGAGGAGGAGAGGAAGCAAAGACGAAGCTGTTCTTCTTGGCCAAGAAGCATCCCTTTGACACTACACTTGGAATTGGTGGAAAGAAATAGCAAACAAAAAGAGTCATTGGCACCAGCGTTCAGTCAGGCCTTCCCATGAAAAGGAGTCCCTTTCATCCTTACAGAACTGAGGAGAACTAGTCTCATTAGAATAAGTAGTTTCTTAATCCATTGGAAATAGGCTCTTCTGTGCTGGTATTGGGGTCATAATGAAAATGTGATAAGACAGTAGGCAGGAGGTAGAGTCTGGCTGTGCTGGTGTCGCTCTGGAAAACAAGACCTGTAAATACAGCCCACATTTGACATGATGGCACTAGGGTAACTTTCAGAATATGTTTCTGTCAGGAAAACTGACACAGCTCTCTACCCAGTCTCCTCAATCTAGGAAACATTATTGCACATTAGTGCCTACTGAGACCTTGGCAATAGCCATGATGAAAGGAAATGGCCACAGCAGTGCAGGGGTTATAGAGTTGCTTTCTATTTGTACAAATGGTGGGAAGAGCCTATAGGACAGGGGTGGAAAGAGGCTGGCTGGGTTGTAGTTAAGAAACCTATTATCTGCTGAATCAGGGTAGAGACAACAGGAGACAACAGGCACATTTTATAATGCCCTATCTTTCAGCTCTATTTGCAGTTTGAAACTCTGTGCTAGTGGTTCCCAATATGAGGGTGAAGGGGATTAGAATAGGCCACCCCCAAATATTCCACTTTGGCATAAGGAATATTTTGAGCTGAGGGCAATTAAGAAGCAGCAAACACAGGAAGAGCTCTTTGCCCTCCCCCATCTGCCTAAAAGAAGGAAATCAATTTCCCTTTATGAAGGTGTTCCTCCTCCCTCTTCCATACTAAGAGAACAACCCTTATCACCAGAGACAGAAAGTCAGAACCGAGATGGGTCTGCACAAAAGAAGTTACTAAAAAATCTCTTATCTTCCATTAGTTTCTTCCATGTATATACATTCCCACAATTCCCCATGCCTGGATGCCCAACTCTTTGTCCTTTGTCTTGTCACTTCTTCACAATTTGTAGGCCCCAGGTACAGAATCTGACAGAGTAGCAGAAAAGGTTTTCCACTCCCCAACGGGGACAGGGAAGTGGTATTGGAGATACCGCAGATGCTTTTTGAAAAAGTCATTCACCTCTGACTTTCCACCCATTGACAGAACCATTGCTCTAGGAAGAACCAGAACTTGGGGCCAATTTAACGAGTTCTGGTTGAATGACTGAAGTCATTTGCCTCTGCCTCCTGATTTACCCTGCTTCTGCCCGAGTGCTAGTGAATCAGGCACTTTGTTTTTTCTCTTTGACCAGTCCTCCATTTCATACCCCTGTTTCAATAACTGGGTCCTTCTCCAGTTTCCCTGACATAAGCTCTTGGAAAGACTTCCCAGAACCTACATTTCTCTAAAGGACTGGTCCTCTTATTTTAGAGTACATTGGAATTTTGTCTGCCAGACAAAATACAGGATGCCCAGTTAAATTCAAATTTCAGATAAACAACAAGTAACTTTTAGTATAAGTATGTTGTATGCAATAGTTGGGACATATTTGTAATAAAAATGATTTGTTGTTTGATCTGAACTTCAAATTTAATTGGACTTCCTGTATTTTTATTTTCTAAATCTGGCAATATAACCTGGGAACTTTGTTAAAATGTGGATTTCTGGTTCCTAGTCCCAGAATTCTAATTTGACATGTCTGTGGTAGGGAATTTTTAACAGGTACATTGAAAAAGGTAGCTAAAGAATACACTTTATGAAACCCTAACCTATACTACAGATCTGCTTGCAGCCCCTGTTCCCTGGTAATTCTGGAACCTGGAGTCTTTCCCCAGGACCTTATTCCTGTACCTGGGTTCTGTTCCCATTCCAGATAGCACAGATGCCCAGCATTAGTACGTTTATGCAAGGAAGCAAATCATTACAGAAACATTTCTCAAGGCCCATGGCTCTGGGGAGTAGAGAGGAAGGTGAGAATGATTCAAAATGCTCTCAATCAAAAATGATAATTATAAAAATAACAACAAAAATATCTATCACTTATATAGCACCTACTATGTGCCAGACACTGTTTTAAGTGCTTTTACATAAGTTAACTCCTTTAATCCTCACAACAACCCAATAAGATAAGTACGGTTATTATCCCCATATTAAGATGAAGAAACTGAAATACAGAGATTTCAAGTGATGTGCACAAGATCACACAGCAAGTAAGTGGCAGAGCCAGGCAGGTTGATCTATTTGCAGTCACCTTAAATCAAATTTTTGGAGAGCAGGGTCCAGTAATGGCCCTAAACAAAATTGTAAAGTGGGCAGTCTGCTTTCCTTACCCCTCACCTCTCTTCTGGCCACCTTCCTTCCAGTCCCTAATCATTTTTCTACATTCTCTAATTTCCTCTTCATACCCAGCAACGTAACTCAGCTCTGTTTCCCAAAGCATCACTAAAAAAACTCATGACATTGTTACTAATAAGGCCCTTTTTGCTTTGAAAACTACTGCAACAATAACATCTTCCTGAACAAGAGATCAGGAGGGAGGGAAGGAGGGAGGGAGGGGTCTGTGTTCAGGGTAGGGTAAGATGTAGTACTCAAATAAAACTTTCTAGGTAGATGTAGGCAGCTCTAATGAAAAGTGATGGTCAGCTATTACTTTCAGAGTGAAGTACATCTGACAATTCTTGTAAATGGAGTAAACAGGAGGCTTGTTCCCCTTAAAAAAAAATTGGAGGTAAAATTGCCTATTGACTATAGAATAAAGCCTGATGCTATTACACTGAACTATACGTAGCTCTTCTCTTGTCCCTGGAAACAGTCTCTGACTCAGAGGAAACCTGCCCTGTTAGCTGCAGATCTCTGAATGGAATATATCCTGTCTGTGTCCTAATTAATACCTCAGGTCTGCAGAGTGTAATTGGCCTAGAATGTAGAGCTGTGTTCAGTGTCCCTTGGGCCAGTTGCACAATAAGAGTTGAACTGAAGCTACAGAAGAACTTGTCAGCAGCAAGCTGAGAGCGTAAGGAATGAAGCTATTCATGAAGGGTGGGAGAGCAATAGAGTCCTTTTGGAGGAGACAGAGCAACAGAAAAATTAATTTGGTGAAGTTGGCAGGGTTTTTTTTTTGTCTCTTTCCACAAGGGGAGAGTGTTGGAAAATATTCCTTTATTTATTAATCCACTTATTCATTCAGCCATTCATTCAACAAATATTTAATATGGGTCTACTATGTGTCAACCACCATTTAAGGAACTAGTGATACAAACATGAAAAGGAAAAATTTCTAGCTTTTATGGTGCTTATATTCTAGTGAGGAAAGATCTACTGCAGAATCCTGTGGTTTGGATTCAGTAACATGGATCAAGACCATGGCCTATTGACTCACTGAGGTCACCACAGGCAGTGAGCCTAGGATCTCTAGTGGCTGAAGATCAAAACTAGGAAGCTAAGCTATGATCATTTGGATGTCCTTCTCCCTCATTACTTCTGGATCAAAATCTACTTGTCCCTCAACATCTCCTTCTATTCCACTGCCTCCATAAAGCCTTCTGTAATGACAACAGCCCCCAATAAAGTCTCCTTTCCCTGCTTTCAAAGTCTGCACTCTTGCACTTGATTATGCAAGGTCTCATTTCCTAGCCATTTTTGTGTTCGTTCTTACCTTGCTGGTGGTAGGAGTAGGTTGAGGGAGTTGTAGCTGATAAAAGGAAGACGAAGTCTGATTCTTCAGAGGGATCTAAGATCCCTCAAGATCTTCCTCTGTCAGCTTCCCTGCAGATGCTAGCCCCATCCTGAACCTCAAATATGACAGTGCGCCAGTATCAAGGGAGTCATGAAGACAATTCACTTTTCCAAAGGATCCAAGGATTCCTTATCCAATCTTGTTTCCTTAATGTCCTAATGGGAGATGCCGATCTATGTAGTCCTGGGAGCTGGAGTAGAGGGGAGGAAGAGATGCATATCAGTCAGGGTTCTTAGTTGTAAAGAACTAAAATCTAAATCTGACTAGTTTAGGCAGAAAACAAATTATTTGAGGCTTGTTAGAAGCTTATACAATCCCGGAGAAAGCCAGAGAACCAACTTGGAGTCCAGAGAGTCAAAAATAACACTCAAAATCACAAGGCAAAAGTGGAGATTCCCCCTGACACTGCTGCTGGGCACAAATACCACAGCTTGAACTGTGAGAAAGAAAAAGGCAGACCCTGACACAAGTGAGCTGACCTGATGCTATCACCCACGCCTTGGTGTTGCTAGGAGCTAGTCTGGCACTCACAGCTAGGTCTTGGTGTTCTCCTGTTAAATATCAAAAATTTCACAGGACAGCAACATCAGACAGAGTCACCCTGTGATGGTGATGGATCAAGACATAAATGTAAACATTGTCCAAATCACAAAAATGATAAGACATTCCCCTACCCTGGCTAATGGGGAATGACTGCTGCTTCTTTACCAATTATAGCTTTAGCTTTGGGTTAGCAGTCCCTCCTCCTAGGTAAGATTTATTAAGATACCCAGTCATGGAATTACCACTGCTTCCTAACAGCATCCAATCCAGAACAAAGCCCCTCTTCCTCACCCCCCCAAATCACCTAACACAAGTCCAAATCCTATAATAAGTGCTCTCTAATGTCCTCCCTGTGGTATGCATTTTCCCTTACATCAATGAGTGATAAACCCAACTTGTTGAACTACAAGATGTGCTACTGGTAGTCTTTGTCTGGAAGGCATTGACAACTGCCAATATCATTCAATGTGGGCACCAGACACTACTCCTGGAACCTTTGCAAATGCTGCCTCTTAAAAATGAAATGGAACTGCCCCTATCTTGGCCAGAATGCAGTCCATATTATATCTGCTCCTCTGCATCACTAGCTTCCAATTCCAGGTCTGAGTAGGTACACGTGACTGAAAGAGCGTAGGTCACATGCCTGTACTCACGCAGTAGGGAGGCTTGGGAAACAAACGTCTGGTTTCTTTGAGGAGTCTGGCACTTCTAAGGTGAGGAATTCTTAAAACATAGGAAGGGTGTTCACAAGTGCTGAGTAGTTGTAGCAGACATTGTAAATGCTCCATCCAGATCCCCAGGGATTCTTTTTGGTGGTCTGGTGCGCCCATCCCCCAGCTGCTGTAATTGCTGCTGCTAAAAGCTCACATCTATAACCTTCTCTGTAGGACTGCCCTTGAGCAGCTGAAACTACCTCACCTAGGAGTTCTGTCTCCCAAGGCTGACTATAGCCAATGACAGAGTGGGGCAGTAGTACAAAATCCCCATCCCTTTCGTCTCAAGGTAGGATGGACTCTTTTGAGCCATTTACATATACCCAGAGCTACCTGTGGGATCAGGGTGATGCTAGATTTCATGCGAAATAACATCCTTGCTTAGCTTCTTCCCTTGCCCTCCCTTGTTTCCCTCACAGTTTTCATTCTCCAAAAAAATCACTTGCATAGGAATCCTTTCTGAGGAACCAATCCTAAGACAATGTCCACACCTTGGGCTGACCAATATCAACATATATCCTTTTGCATACATAAACTTCACAACAACAATAGTCTCCGTGTGATATAATGCAACTATTTCTGGTATAAATGCAAACATGTCAAAGAGTGGAATCTCAAATTCTGATTAGTTACTAAATATATTCAGACCTCAATCCAGGGTCTTTGGATGCTGTGCATTTAGCCTCTAGTTCCATCACAATTGCATCTTGATATTCTCTAAACTAGAGACTCTATGTAAAGTTAACCACTATGTATGAAATAGTATAATGGGAGGGGGAAATGAAATATGTCACAGCAAGGAAGAAACTCTGGGTAGATATTATAGTCTTCTTTCTGAAACTTTTCCTATACCACTCTGTCTATATTTCTTTTGCCTTCCTTAGTCCGTATCTAAGCTGCTAAAAGTTCTTTACCTCAGGCATGACCTAAAACTGCATTCCTGAGCTTTTTGGTGGGTCTGCCTGTATGTGGTTGTCCAAGTCTCCCTTTTTAACTTTACCACTGGAATGGTAGCGGAAGGAAGTGCCTTGAAGGATCCTCTGTGTCCCAGACACACTCCTCCCCACCTTCACTCTACAGTAGCAGCCCTATGTCATACCATCTAGCTCTGAAAACTCCCATCTTGGGTGTTATTCTGGTGGCACAAACAGTCCAAAATAGCCAGATGGCTGTCTCCTCTTTTAGGTAACAGACATGCTGTTGTGTGTCTGTCCAGAAGAAGCATGTCTTCCTCAAGTACTGAAACCTCTCAACCAGCAGAACCATACAATTTTGTGAGTAGGCTAGTAAATGTAATAGTGGGAAGAGCCACTCCAACTTCCAGCCCTTGGTTCCTAGAATACTTGCTCTAACAGCAGCACTATCTATTGACCACTAGTTCAGAGCATATGCCGCATCCTATAGGATAACATCTCCAGTGTTCAGATCTTGAGCCCCAGAGACTCTGTAATTGAGTTTTAATAGACCATTGCATTGCTCTACCAGGATAACTGCTCCCGGTTTATGATGTCTGTGGTAAGATCAGTGAGTCTTGTATTAGTCCATCAGCTTCATTCTTTCTCTGTAAAATGAGTTTCTTGTGAGGGATACAATGGCAGTGAAAAGGACATTCATTAAGTCTATGAGTGGTGGTGCTGGCAGAAGCATTGCTGGCTGGAAAAGCAAATCCATGTCAGAGTTAGTATCATTTCCAGACAGGACAAATGGCCTTCTCTTCCATAATGGAGGGCATCCAAAGTAATTGACCTGCTACCAGGTCTCTCTGCAGAATGGGGCCCAACTGGGGGCTTAGCCTGGGCCTCCACTGTTGGCAGTTTGGGTACTCGGCAGATACGGTAGCCAAGTCAGCCTTGGTGAGGGGGAATCCATGTAAATGATGCCATGCATAACCTCTATTTCTGCCCTCATGGAGCTCGCCACTTCATGTGTGAGCTCATTAAGTAAGCACTGGGGGGACAGAGAAAAGAGGCTGGTTGACATCCATGATTGTTACGTTTTGTTCACTTGATTATTGAGAGATTTCTCCAGAATGGTGGCTTTTTGGTGAGCCATCATAAAGGACATAAATATTCTCATGAATTCGAACTAATACTGGTCCTGTAAAGTTGAGATGATGCTGGGGGTCAGGAAATACAAAACGAAACAGTACAGGAACAACCTCCAAGTCAGTTTCAAAGTATGGTTCAGATATCTATACTCAGCCCCTTGAGAATGACTAAGCCAGGAAGCATTTGAGTGGCGAGTCAGCTCTGACACCTGACTGATGAGGTTAGACCTCTGAAGAGAGGAAAGTTCTGAGAGGAGTTTCATTGACAGAGAGGTAGAAGGAGCCTAGGGCTTAGAATCTGAAAACCTGAATTTGACTTTCAGCTCTGTCATTTAAGCTATATGACCATAGGAAACATGCTTTGCCTCTCTCGGTTTAACCTTCCTTGTCTATAAAACAGGGTTAATAATAGTTTCTTTGCCAACCTCATGGAATTTTAAGGTCTAAAATGTGATAATGCGTTTGGAAGCCATACAAATATAAAATGAATTTTTGCCATAAAGGAAGGGCTTCCATGAACTCTGCTGAACTTGGAGGAGAAAGGAAAAGGACCAGGTCAGACACTGTGACTTCCTCGGAGCATGGGCCAGGCTGATGAACAGGTCCATAATTTCTAATCTCATTGGCTCTCTGCTTTAGACCAAGAGTACTGTGGAGCTGGCAGAAGTACCATAATGTGGAAGAGCCCATCTGAGAGAAGGCTTAAAGTCTATTTCCAATTGTGCCTTTTGAATCTGTCTCAGTAAACAGAGAAACAAACATGTTCTAGATTAATAACTCCTTTGACAGTTGATTCTGAAAACCATGGGAGCAGGTAATGAGGAAGCCACAGAGAGTTTTTTGTTGGCTCAGGAGCCAAAGGATTTATATTTTGAAAAAAAATGTGATGTTCTGAAACAAACTCCCTTTCTTCCCAACCTAAATCTTGGAATATTTCTCCTGAGTACAGAGTGAGATGGGCAACTGATGAGTCTGCATCCTTGGGTTCATGTAGATGATCAGTTTAAATAACCCACAAAAATAGTCCACTTTGGGGCTGTGTGTGTGTGTGTGTGTGTGTGTGTGTGTGTGTGAAGTAATCCATACTCTGTGTGCATAGCCCTCCTGAAAACAAAAAACACACTGCTGTACCCTTGTTGTGCAACGTTGTTAGATGAGAAAGCAGAAGGGAACAGTGGAAGTGGATGATCCTGCAGAAGAAGGGAGGCTTGATCAGAGATGCATAGACTATGGATGGGCATAAGGGACAAAAATAACTTTGGCTAAGACTACAGGATTTCTGTTATGTTGGTAGCTTATAGGTAATCTTCCTAATAATGCAATGTTGAATTCTACACAACTACAAAATATGAGGGAAAAACACTTGTTTTGGCACTTTACTGAGTGCCCTTGACATGCCTTTCTCAAGGTCTTGGTTCCCCAGCAGCTTACAGTGAGAGCAGCAGGTGACATTGTCACACATCTCAGGTAACCGGGGGCCAAAGCAATAGGGGCTACTGAGCCTAAGCCCTCTATGTTCCTAATGTCAGCATCTGTTTTCTGATTCTTTGCTCCTTCTTTCCAAAAGAAATACCACATAATTATCAAGTGGCAGAGCCAGGATTCACACGCAGGCTGTCTAGTTCCAGAACTTGAATTTAGATGATGACACACTCTCTCCCTACTGGGATTGGTGACACTGTGTGGATTGGCAGCCTCTTCCATTTTGCAAACCTCCACCCAGGCTTAGTAAAAAGGTTATTTTTCTGAAATAGATCATCCCCTATTACACACTCCTCCCCACCAACTCCATTCCTCCCCATCCCCTATACCTGAATCCTGAGGTGTTTCCATCATTTTTTTTAAACTCCTGAAATTACATTTCAGGGAACCAGTACCACATACATGCAGCTAAGGGTCATTGGAGTCTAGACTTGCAGGTTTTGTGTGCAGAAGATTGAATTCTCAATTCTCAATTACATTCTTTCTGCTTCAGTGCCCTGAATATTGGAGAATCATGAAGTACAGGCCATGAAGCAAGCCACAGAGCTCCTGGAGATTTGGTCATTAGTTGTCAGGGCTGGAAGCTTTTATATGGCTCTCTGTAGAGCAATGGGAGATGATGAAGACGCTAAGTTATTTTAAAAGACACCAAGGATTCTTTCTGACTTTCTGACTAAGGCTAGTGTGCAATTTGTTTTTTGATGTGGACCATTTTTTTAAAAGTCTTTATTGAATTTGTTACAATATTTCTTCTGGTTTATGTTTTGGTTTTTTGACCCCAAGGCATGTGGGATCTTAGCTCCCCAACCAGGGATCGAACCTGCACCCCCTGCGTTGGAAGGCAAAGTCTTAACCACTGGACTGCCAGGGAAGTCCCTGCAATTTCAACACACAAGGATTTGTTCAGCTAGTACCCTGTGCCCAGCAATGTGCTAAATGTTAAGAGAGATTCAAAGCCGAAGAAATAGTTCCGGTTCCTAGGAGCTTTCAATCTAGTTGAGAAGACACGATACACACCTAACAGATCAATACAGAACACTTCATAATTATGTTAAAAATTACATGTAATCTAGTACCAGTATGAAAGGTGTTATGGAAAGTCAGAACAAAGAGAGACAAATAATATAATACTAATAATACCACCTAGTATTTTATTGAGCACTAAATATGTGGCAAATATTTTCTAAGTACCTAAAAGAATTAACACTTTTAATCCCCCCAATGATTATATTGAATTTGGTACCAGTTTTATCTCAATTTTAAAGATGAGGAAACTGATGTACAGAGCAGTCAGGGAACTTGCTCATGGTCACACAGCTAGTGAGTGGCAGCACCTGGATTTCAACCCAGGCAGTGTGGAACCACTGTTATCTTGTGCTCTCTATTCTGCCACCATTTCAGTTAGTCTGAGCAGTCTTCATGAATGGTGTGGGACTGTCTTCAAGGTCTAAAATCTACACTATAACAAAGCTTGAAGGATGGTATAGGTTTGGAAGATCATGGAGTATACTGCAGTTTAAAAATAATGCAATCACATGGTTATAACTAGCTATCTTTTCATTGAGCCCCTATTTGACAGTTTTCTATTGCAATGCAGTGGATTGCTCGCATGTTCAGAATCATGTGGAGATAGTATGATGTAATAAGAGGAACATGGGCTTTGGAGTCAGACAAACCTGGGTTTGGGTCCTGGATCTGTCTGTACTAGCTGTGTGACTGAGGCTTAGTTTCTTAACCTCTCTGAGTTAAATACAAAATCACATTGGTTTTAACCAGCTCTCTTTCACTGCACACTTAATAGGGGCCATGAGCTTTACAAGCATAACCTCATTTAACCCTCATCTAAACCTCATGGCAACTCCATGAGCTAGGAATTACTATCCTGCTTTTACAGTTGAAGAAACTATCCTAGGTCAAATTATTAGTAAGTAGTAGAGTAGGGATTCTAGTCCTGGCTTGTGGTTATGCTCTGTGACTGCCACCACTACAGACTAGGCCATGATTTTACCTGGATGGCCTAAGTTAAGACTCAGTTTAAACACGCAGAACATTGAAAAATATTCTTAGCTGGTCCCCAGTACTTTGCTGTTTTATTGCAATTTCACACAAATTAAAAGATCAAGAACATTATACTTATTAAAGGTTCTTAAGTATTTAAATATTAAAGAGCCTTATTATTTAATTATTAATTTACAAGAATAAACAGGCGATAATGCAATGGCAGGGAGGGGAAGAAGAGCAGTAAGAAACAACCAGATCTACCAGATATTAAAACAGATATTGTAAGGTGACAAGAGTTAAAACGTAAAACTTGGTAGTATGTGAGAGAATAAGCAAACCAACAATTAGAAAAATACATAGCATTCCAATAGGTCCTTGTATAAAAATTGCTAGATATATGATCAAAGATGCATGCTGTAGCTATTCAACAACTGTTTATTGAATGAATGAATGAGGCATTGCCAATCAGTGAGGAATGAAGCGCTTATATGAAAACTTGCTTTTCTGTGCTAAGCATCTTTACACATATTATCACCCATAAATTTTACAAAAACTCTGTGAAGTAGGTATCACTTTCATTGTGTAGATGAGGAAGCAGAAGCCAAGAGAGGTTAAGAAAATAGGCCAGGGACTTCCCTGGCTGTCCAATGGTGAAGACTCCATGCTTCCATGGCAGGGGGCACCGGTTTGATCCCTGGTCGGGAACTGGGGAGCTAAGATCCCATATGCCATGTGGTGTGGCCAAAAAAACCCACAAACATATATATATATATATGTGAATATATATATGTGTGTATATATACACACATATATATGTGAATATATATATGTGTGTATATATACACACATATATATGTGAATATATATATGTGTATATATATATGTGAATATATATATGTGTATATATACACACACATATATATACATATATATACACACGTGTGTGTGTGTGTGTATGTATATATATATATATATGCCAAATTCACACAGCCCATGAATGACAAACCAGGACGTGAACCCAGGTTTATCTGACACCACAGCCCATTTTCCTCCTATTACATCACACTGTTTCAAAATGATTGCAACCATACACACAATCCACTGCACAGCAAAAGCAGGCTTCAGGGAGGACCATAGCAAATAGCAGTAGTGCTTGTGTAAGGGAGGTTGCCTTATGGATTTTAATTTTGGGCTTTTTGCTATTGCCTATGTATATGATTTTAAAACCCTGTTGTATACAAAACAATAATGAACATTAGAAAGAGAGAAAGTAAATGGTATAAAAAGAAAACCAAGGTGACAGAAAGAGAATGCTTTCCATCTATAAGGAAAGTTCTCAAGGACCAGAACCATGCCTCATTAAGCTGATATGTTAACCTTAATTATTGGAATCTCAACCTTAGGGTAACAGAACTTGCATTATGCTTAGTTTTTTCAGAAAGAAATCTAGTGAGTGGTTAAGGGAGCCTAACCTTACTTGCTTAGGTCAGTTTGCCCACTGCCCAGGCTAGAGTCTCAGGATTTTACTCAGAGGCTGGAAAGACGACAGTATATACCACAGCTAGCAGCAGGGGTATCTGGGAGTTACTAAATCTCTTATTCAACTATGCCATCAGAGACAGATTTAATAATGCCCCTTGGCCATAATCCCTCAGAAGGGACACTGGGAGATAGTTTGTCCTGCACACACACTCCAAAAAACCAGTCCAAGATTTATATATGCTCATTCTGTATGGTGGAAAGGAAGTCTGGCTGAAATGACTGACTGGTTGATCATTTTCAGTATAAAAGACTAATACAGACCTTCTTCAAAGCAAGTCTTCTTAATATTAGCAGCAGCAGGAGCAGCAGGTCCTATACTAATTGATTTACATGTCATTTAAGCTTTACGACACATCTTGTAAAGTTGATACTATTATTATCATCCTCATTGTACAGAGAAGGAAGTTGAAAGACTAAGGGACTGCCAAGGGCACACAACCTCTTAGTAAGTGTAGAGAAATTCCTTCTTCTACCTTGATCACTGATAAAGATTATTACTTTACTGCATCTGAATTAAACTTGGAAGGAGGATTTCCCTCCTCCTCACCAGTCCAAGCCTGTAGGATTGCATTAGTTGGCAAAGAAATGGTGGCAAAATGCCCGAGGGTTTAAGATTTAGGCTATTGAGTATTAGCTGGTCCTTTTGGTCTGGTCCATGTCTGGATTGATAATAACTGCACACTCCCTGCTTGGCTCTTGGAGATGTTTTTCCACAGATGGTTCTCTGCATATATCATGGTCTGTTTCATCTGTTGAAAAGATGAACCATCAATCATGGTCGCTGCCCTTGAGATGCCTACCATCTAGACAAATAGTAATGTTGTGTATGGGTCGCATAACTGCTTTCATGGTTAAAAAATGTGAAAACAGCACACAGATGCAATCCTAAATCCTTTGCAGTAAAGAAAGAACATTTTGCATAAATTGAAAGCTTTGGGAGAGTGAGTGTGAAGGGGGTTTATCTGTTTGGAAAGTACCCAGGAAGATTTTGCACTAACTTTTGACTGTGTGGAAGTCAATTGTAGGAGCTATTTGAGAAACAGGAAAGAATGGAGTGAACATGGCACATAAAGGTATGAGAGAAAATCTCGATATTGGGAATGTTGAGAGAAGGCTTGAAAGAAGAAATGGAAAGCCTGACTATGGGAGTATTCAGGGGAGAACACATATAGTTCTGAATTTACTGGATAAGTAAGCACTTGTGTTTATGAAAGAGAGAAGGCAGATAGAAATTGAGAAATAGTTTAAAGAGTTTTCTTACTCAGGCTGGGAGGTAAATATGGATGTTGGATATTTTAGAGTAGAAGGAAACTAATATGGCTCTCTGGACTGAACTGATCAGTTGTATTATTGCCTCTGAGTTCTTCTTGCAGGTAAAGGCCAGCTTCTCATACTGAAAGTAACAAGCATTTATTGTCTACTTTTCATGTGCTGGAATCTGGCTAAGCCCATTACATATATTATCTCATATCATCCTCAAAACAACTTCACAAACTACAGTCCCTAACAGATGGGAAATTTAAGGCCTGTGGAGATTAAGTGACAAGTCCAAGTTTATACAGATTGTAAGTGGCTGAGCTCAGGGCTGCTTGACTCCAAAGTCCACATGCTTTCCCAGACTCTCCATCTTGGGCAGGGTACCAATATTTTCTCCTTTACAATATGGGACAGAACTCAAGAAACTAGTATGGCTGGCAGGCAGACTAGTAGCTCTGTGATGAGTCTTCTTGTAAAGGACATATGCAATCATTTATAATTCCACCTACCTCTATTTTTATTTTATTTTTTTTACAGCAGTTTCTTATTAATTATCTATTTTATACATATCAGTGTATATATGTCAATCCCAATCTCCCAGTTCATCCCACCCCCCGCTTTCCCCCCTTGGCATCCATACTTTTGTTTTCTACATCTGTGTCTCTATTTCTGCCTTGCAGACCAGTTCATCTGTACCATTTTTCTAGATTCCATATATATGCGTTAATATACAATATTTTTCTCTTTCTGACTTAACTTCACTCTGTATGTCAGTCTCTAGGTCCATCCATGTCTCTACAAATGACCCAATTTATTCTTTCTTATGGCTGAGTAATATTCCATTGTATATATGTACCACATCTTCCTTATCCATTCGTCTGTCAATGGGCATTTAGGTTGCTACCATGACCTGGCTATTGTAAATGGTGCTGCAATGAACATTGGGGTGCATGTGTCTTTTTGAATTATGTTTTTTTCTGGTATATGCCCAGGAGTAGGATTGCTGGGTCACATGGTAATTCTATTTTTAGTTTTTTAAGGAACCTCCATACTGTTCTCCATTGTAGCTGTATCGATTTACATTCCCACCAACAGTGCAAGAGGGTTCCCTTTTGTCCACACCCTGTCCAGCATTTGTTTGTAGATTTTCTGATGATGCCCATTCTAACCAATGTGAGGTCATACCTCACTGTAATTTTGATTTGCATTTCTCTAAGAATTAGTGATGTTGAGCAGTTTTTCATGTGCCTCTTTGCCATCTGTATGTCTTCTTTGGAGAAATGTCTATTTAGGGCTTCTGCCCATTTTTGGATTGAGTTGTTTGTTTTTTTAATATTGAGCTGCATGTCCTGTTTACATATTTTGGAGATTAACCCTTTGTCCATTGATTCGTTTGAAAATATTTTCTCCCGTTCTGAGGGTTGTCTTTTCATTTGGTTTATAGTTTCCTTTGCTGGGCAAAGCTTTTAAGTTTCATTAGGTCCCATCTGGTTTTTTTTGTTTTTATTTCCGTTACTGTAGGAAGTGGGTCAAAAAATATCTTTCTGTAATTTATGTCAAAGAGTGTTCTTCCTGTGTTTTCCTCTAAGAGTTTTAAAGTGCCTAGTTTCACATTTAGGTCTTTAATCCATTTTGAGTTTATTTTTGTGTATGGTGTTAGAGAGTGTTCTAATTTCATTCTTTTACATGTAGCTGTCCAGTTTTCCCAGCACCACTTATTGAAGAGACTGTCTTTTCTCCATTGTATATCCTTGCCTCCTTTGTCATAGATTAGTTGACCATAGGTACGTGGGTTTATCTCTGGGGATTCTATCCTGTTCCATTGATCTATATTGCTGTTTTTGTGCCAGTACCATAATGTCTTGGTTACTGTAGCTTTGTAGTATAGTCTGAAGTCAGGGAATCTGATTCCTTCAGCTCCATTTTTTTCCCCTCAAGACTGCTTTGGCTATTCGGGGTCTTTTGTGTCTCCATACAAATTTTAAGATTTTTTGTTCTAATTCTGTAAAAAATGTCATTGGTAATTTGATAAGGATTGCATTGAATCTGTAGATTACTTTGGGTAGTATAGTCATTTTCGCAGTATTGATTCTTCCAGTCCAAGAACGTGGTATATCTCTCCATCTGTTTGTGTCATCTTTGATTTCTTTCATCAGTGTCTTATAGTTTTCTGAGTACAGTTCTTTTACCACCTTAGGTTTATTCCGAGGTATTTTATTCTTTTTGTTGCAGTGGTGAATGGGATTGTTTCCTTAATTTCTCTTTCTGATTTTTGTTGTTAGTGTACAGGAATGCAAGAGATTCCTGTGCATTAATTTTGTATTCTGAAACTTTACCAATTCACTGCTTAGCTCTAGTTATTTTTCTGGTGGCATCTTTAGGATTATCTATGTATAGTATCGTATCATCTGCAAACCGTGACAGTTTTACTTCTTCTTTTCCAATTTGTATTCCTTTTATTTCTTTTTCTTCTCTGATTGCCGTGACTAGGATTCCAAAACTATGTTGAATAATAGTGGAAAGAGTGGACATCCTTGTCTTGTTCCTGATCTTAGAGGAAATGCTTTCAGTTTTTCACCATTGAGAAATGATGTTTGCTGTGGGTTTGTCATATATGGCCTTTATTATGTTGAGGTAGGTTCCCTCTATGCCCACTTTCTGGAGAGTTTTTATCATAAATCGGTCTTGAATTTTGTCAAAAGCTTTACCTGCATCTACTGAGATGATCATATAGTTTTTATCGTTCAATTTGTTAATATGGTGTATCATATTGATTGATTTGCGTATAGTGAAGAATCCTTGCATCCCTGGGATAAATGCCCCTTGATCATGGTGTATGGTCCTTTTAATGTGTTGTTGGATTCTGTTTGCTAGTATTTTGTTGAGGATTTTTGCATCTATATTCATCAGTGATATTGGTCTGTAATTTTCTTTTTTTAGTATCTTTGTCTGGTTTTGGTATCAGGGTGATGGTGGTGTTATAGAATGAGTTTGGGAGTATTCCTTCCTCTGCAATTTTTTGGAAGAGTTTGAGAAGGATGGGTGTTAGCTCTTCTCTAAATGTTTGATAGAATTCACCTGTGAAGCCATCTGGTCCTGGACTTTTGGTTGTTGGAAGATTTTTAATCACAGTGTCAATTTCATTACTTGTGATTGCTCTGTTCATATTTTCTATTTCTTCCTGGTTTAGTCTTAGAAGGTTATACCTTTCTAAGAATTTGTCCATTTCTTCCAGGTTGTCCATTTTATTGGCATAGAGCTGTTTGTAGTATTCTCTTATGATGTTTGTATTTCTGCTGTGTCTGTTGTAACTTCTCCTTTTTCATTTATAATTTTATTGATTTGAATCCTCTCCCTCTTGGTGAGTCTCTCTAAAGGTTTATCAATTTTGCTTATCTTCTCAAAGAACTAGCTTTTAGTTTTATTGATCTTTGCTATTGTTTTCTTTGTTTCTATTTCATTTATTTCTGCTCTGATCTTTATGAATTCCTTCCTTATAGTAACTTTGGGTTTTTTTTGTTCTTCTTTCTCTAGTTCCGGACCGGGACATGAACGCACGTCCCCTGCATCGTCAGGCAGACTCCCAACCACTGCGCCACCAGGGAAGCCCAGGTAAGATTTTTACTTGAAATTTCTCTTGTTTCTTGAGGTAGGATTGTATTGCTATAAACTTCCCTCTTAGAACTGCTTTTGCTATATCTCATGGGTTTTGGATCATCATGTTTTCATTGTGATTTGTCTCTAGGTATTTTTTGATTTCCCCTTTGATTTCTTCAGTGATCTCTTGGTTATTTAGTAATGCATTGTTTAGCCTCCATGTGTTTTTTTTACATTTTTTCCCTGTAATTGATTTCTAATCTCATAGCCTTGTGGTCCGAAAAGGTGCTTGATATGATTTCAGTTTTCTTAAATTTACCAAGGCTTGAATTGTGACCCAAGATGTGATCTATCCTGGAGAATGTTCCACGTGCACTTGAGAAGAAAGTGTAATCTGCTGTTTTTGGATGGAAAGTCCTATAAATATCAATTAAATCTCTCTGGTCTATTGTGTCATTTAAAGCTTATGTTTCCTTATTAATTTTCTGTCTGGATTATCTGTCCATTGGTGTAAGTGAGGTGTTAAAGTCTCCTGCTATTATTGTGTTACTGTCAATTTCCTCTTTTATAGCTGTTGTAATTTGGCTTATGTATTGAGGTGCTTCTATGTTGGGTGCCTATATATTTATAATTGTTATATCTTATTCTTGGAGTGATCCCTTGATCATTATGTAGTGTCCTTCCTTGTCTCTTGTAACATTCTTTACTTTAAAGTCTATTTTATCTCATATGATTATTGCTAATCCAGCTTTCTTTTGATTTCCATTTGCATGGAAAATCTTTGCATGGAAAGATTCCCAAATTTGGATGGAAAAACTTTTTCCATCCCCTCACTTTCAGTCTGTATGTGTCCCTAGGTCTGAAGTGGGTTTCTTACAGACAGCATATATATGGGTCTTGTTTTTGTATCAATTCAGTGAGCCTGTATCTTTTGCTTGGAGCATTTAATCCATTCACATTTAAGGTAATTATCAATATGTATATTCCTATTACCATTTTATTCATTGTTTTGGATTTGCTTTTTTTTAGGTCCTTTTCTTCTCTTGTGTTTCCCACTTAGATAAGTTCCTTTAACATTTTTTGTAGAGCTGGTTTGGCGGTGTTGAATTCTCTTAGGTTTTGCTTGTTTGTGAAGCTTTTGATTTCTCCGTTGAATCTGAATAAGATCCTTGCCAGCTAGAGTAATCTTGGTTGTAGGTTCTTCCCTTTCATCACTTTAAATATATTGTGCCACTCCCTTCTGGCTTGTAGAATTTCTGCTGAGAAATCAGTTGTTAACCTTATGGGAGTTCCCTTGTATGTTATTTGTTGTTTTTCCCTTGTTTCTTTTAATAATTTTTCTTTTTCCTTAATTTTTGTCAGTTTGATTACTATGTGTCTTGGCATATTTCTCCTTGGGTTTGTCCTGCCTGGGACTTTCTGTGCTTCCTGGAATTGGGTGGCTATTTCCTTTCCCATGTTAGGGAAGTTGGTAACTATAATCTCTTCAAATATTTTCTTGGGTCCTTTCTCTCTCTCTTCTCCTTCTGAGACCCCTATAATGAGAATGTTTTTGCATTTAACATTGTCCCAGAGGTCTCTTAGGCTGTCTTCATTTCTTTTCATTCTTTTTTCTGTTCTGTGGCAGTGAATTCCACCATTCTGCCTTCCAGGTCACTGATCCATTCTTCTGCCTCAGTTATTCTGCTATTGATTCCTTCTAGTGTATTTTTCATTTCAGTTATTGTATTGCTCATCACTGTTTGTTTGTTCTTTAATTCTTCTAGTTCTTTGTTAATCATTTCTTGCATCTTCTCGATCTTTGCCTCCATTCTTTTCCAAGGTCCTGGATCATCTTCACTATCATTACTCTGAAATCTTTTTCTGGAAGGTTGCCTATCTCCACTTCGTTTAGTTATTTTTCTGGGGTTTTAGCTTTTTCCTTCATCTGGTACATCGGCTTCTGCCTTTTAATTTTGTCTGCCTTTCTGTGAATGTCGTTATCATTCCACAGGCTGCAGGATTGTAGTTTTTCTTGCTTCTGTTGTCTGCCTTCTGGTGGATGAGGCTAAGAGGCTTGTGCAAGTTTCCTGATGGGAGGGACTGGTGGTGTGTAGAGCTGGGTTTTACTCTGTGGGCAGAGCTTAGTAGAACTTTAAGCTGCTTGTCTGCTGATGGGTAGGGCTGAGTTCCCTCCCTATTGGTTGTTTGGCCTGAGGTGACCCAGCACTGGTGCCTTCAGGCTCCCTGGTGTAGCTAATGGTGGACTCCGGGAGGGCTCATGCTAAGGAGTACTTCCCAGAACTCCTGCTGCCAGTGTCCTTGTCCCTGTGGTGAGCCACAGCCACCTCTCTCCTCTGCAGGAGACCCTCCAACACTAGCAGGTAGGTCTGGCTCAGTCTCCTATGGGGTCCCTGCTCCTTCTCCCTGGGTCCTGATGCACACACTACTTTGTGTGTGCCCTCCAAGAAGGGAGTCTCTGTTTCCCCCAGTCCTGTCGAAGTCCTGTAATCAAATCACGCTAGCCTTCAAAGTCTGATTCTCTGGGAATTCCTCCTCCTGTTGCCAGACCCCCTGGTTGGAAAACCTGACATTGGGCTCAGAACCTTCACTCCAGTGGGTGGACTTCTATGGTATAATTGTTCTCCGGTTTGTGAGTCACCCACCCAGTGGTTATGGGATTTGATTTTATTGTGATTGTGCCCCTTCTACCATCTCATTGTGGCTTCTCCTTTGTCTTTGGCTGTGGGGTATCTTTTTTGGTGAGTTCCAGGGTCTTCGTGTCAATGATTGTTCAGCAGTTAGTTGTGATTCCGGTGCTCTTGCAAGATGGAGTGAGCACATGTCCTTCTACTCTGCCATCTTGAACCCTGGCTCCAATCTTTGCTTCACCTGCCTCTATTATTGAAATCCACACATAATCTGTAGTAATAGCATCACTCTCCTCTCTACACTATTAAACTTCTTATCAGGCTGACTCATAAAGAATAATACTGATTGATTTTTGCTCATCATTTCTCTTGGTGGAAGAATATATGTGCAATAAATCAGTTGACAAACAGAAAACAGGAAGAAGGAAGGGAAATAAAAGAGGCCTTCCGGCTATTAAGCTTCCACTAGGCAATTAACACATGAATTCATCCGTGGCTCCCCATTAGCTACAGGAAAATATAAACATAGATCTAGAAAATTTGGGGTACCACCTGGTTCCAGATAACATTAGTAAAATGGGGTGATACAATTGACTTTTCTTCTAAGAGACTAGGTCAGATGGTTCTTTTTTTAAAAATAAATATGTCTGTTTTTTAATAGGAGTCTCTAGGAGAGGCAGAATCCCTAGGATTCCACCTCTCAGATCCCATATATATGTTGTTTAAATGTGGTGAAAGCACATAATATTTACCATCTTATCTAGTCTCTGAGCAAATTTGAAATTTATAATATAGTTAACCCTTGAATATCACAGGTTTGAACTGTGAGGGTCCGCTTATATGTGGATTTTTTCAATAAGTACATAATATGTACAAATGTATTTTCTTTTCCTTAGTGATTTTCTTAATAACATTTTCTTTTTTTACTTTACTGTAAGAATACAATATATAATAAGTATAACATAAAAAATTTACTATCTTAACCATGTTAAGTGTACAGTTCTGTAGTGTTAAGTATATTCACATTGCTATACATCAGATCTCTGGAACTTTTTCATCTTGCAAAATTGAAACTCTATATGCACTAAACAGCAATTCCCTATGTCTCCCTGCCCCCAGACCCTGGTAATCATTATTTTACCTTTTGTCTCTATGTGTTTGACTAGTTAAGATACTTCATATAAGTGGCATCATACAGTTTTTGTCTTTTTGTGACTGGTTTAAGTCACTTACCATAATATCCTCAACGTTCATTTAGATCCTATTTTAAAACCTCTTGAAGGCCCTCCTTGTATGAGTTATGACTTTTTTTCATAGTAGTGAAGTACCTCTAATATAAAATTTAACATTAGTGACATTTAGTATATTCACAATGTTGTGAATTATCACCACTATCTACTTCCAGAATATTTCACCACTGCAAAAGAAAACCCCATATCCATTAAGCAGTCAGTCTCCATTCCTCCCTCACCCTAAATCCTCACAACCACTAATCAGCTTTCTGTCTCTATGGATTTACCTATTCAGGATATTTTGTATAAATGAAATCATATATATGTGGTCTTTGGGGTCTGGCTTCTTTTACTTAGCATAATGTTTTCAAGTTTCAGCCGTATTGTAGCATGTGTCAGAATTTCCTTCCTTTTTATGGCAAGTTAATATTCCATTGTATGGATATATCACATTTTGTTTATTCACTTACCAGTTGATGGACATTTGGGTTGTTTCCACGTTTTGTCTATAGTATATAGTGTTGCTGTGAACATTTGTGTACAAGATTTTTTTGAACACCTTTTTTCAATTCTTTATGGTATATATCTGACAGTTATGACATTTTATTAGGGGATATTTTTCCTGACTGCCTTGCTAGGAAGCTGTATAACTTTCTACATCCTTTCACTCTCAGGATAGTTGCTACTATGTCCCCAATGGGATTCTCCAGCACATGCTTTTAAGAAGGTAATTCTATAAGCCAATTTAAAGTAAAACTATGATAATCATTACCCACTACCTTCTAAATACTATTCTAGTCTTACCAGTTCCATGAATCCTCCTCCCATAGTACTAACATACACCCCACACATTCTTATCCCTAAGCATGGTGTATCATATTTTTATTTAAATATATCATATGTGGATGCCTACCTTCTCAAACTAGAAGCCAATCAATTCCTTCCATGGCCAGAACTAATTTTCTTATCTCTCATATGTCCTCAGATGCACATAGAAAATATCTTACTCAAAATATTGGGTAAGAACATGAGTTTCTGTACCAACTTCATCACTCACCAGCTGTGTGACCTTGAACAAGTTTTTGCTTAACCCATCTGAGTCTTGGTTTCCTCATGCATAAACTGAGGATAATAGTAGCATCTATCTCATTGGAGTTTTGTGAGGACAAATGACTTAACACATATGTAAGTCCTTTAGAATAGTGCCTGGGACATGGTAAGTACTCAGCAAATATTAGGTGGTGGTGGTAGTAGTAGTAGCAGTAGTAGTAGTAGTAGTAGTAGTGGTAGTAGTAGTAGTGGTAATAGTATTTAGGGTCAGGTGGAACTGAGTTCAAATCTCAGCTCTGTCAATGATTAACAATATGTATTGCTCCCACTTGCATGCTCTGTCATTGCAAGCTTTTTGCTTACAGTACACACATGTATACACAGGTGCAGGCTCCTGTGTTACATCTCTGTGACAGAGACAGGCTAATTTTTCACCACCAACTGTCATCTGTATTCTCTCCTTTGGTATCCCGTAAGACAGGATTGCAGTTAGCTGGGGCCTTGTGACTACATTCTGGTCAGTGGAATGTGGATGGAAGGGGTGTGCATGATTCCCAGGTCTGGTCCATAAAATCTCGCCTGAAGTCCTCCTCACATTCCTCTCCCTTCATCTCTTGGATGCATGTGGAGTCTATAGTAGAGGACACTAAGCCACTAGAAGATGATGGGAGGAGACTGGGTCTACCTGCCAAACATGTTATTGGATTATGGAGTGAGTGAGAAATAAACCCTTTACTATGTTAAGTCCCTGAGATGTTGAGGTTGTTTCTTACAGCAATTAACCTTTAAGACTGATATAATAATCCTCTAATTTGCATGCTCAGTGCTCAACTAGATTAAAATTATAGAAACCTCAACTGAAATGCACAAATTCAGGTGTAAAGTTCATTTCCAACCTAGGGTCTTTTCTTCAGTTCTGTACAAACTGATCCATCCAATCAGGGCTAGGATGATGATGAAGCAAGTGAGGTGTCTAGGGCTCACACTTTAAGGAGGTGCTTACTCCCAGCATTGTGCAAGTGTGGGGTCAACACCTAAGAATGATGGCTCCTTAACGTTGGCACCCTAGGTGCCTCACTTGCCTCACCCTAATCTTGATCCTGCATCCCAGTGCCCCTAGTAGTGACGTCACCCTATATGCTGCCCCACTTCCTAACTCTGATTCTAAGCCAGGCATCTTCCTGAAAGCTGATTTAGCAGTAATTCACTGTTACTGGAAGCAAGTTAATTGGCTTCTCTGGGCCTCAATTTCCTCTTCTGAAAAGAAGAGTACCTGGTTCATAGTGCACAATAAGTGGTACTATTGTTATTCTCAAAATTGCAGAGGAGAATGAGTGAATTCCTTTGCTCACATCTTCAGTAATTCCCTGCTCCCACGACTGCTTCCCTCCAGCTCTTCTGGTCATTCCTTGGCATCTGTGTGTGCTAGGACACATATGCCCATGAGTTCCTTAAATGGGAGAGCTATGGCTACAAGCCCAAAGAAACTTTATTTGGAAACCCATGCGATTTTCATGGCTAACCCTTACTTGCTAAGCAGACAAAAGGAGCCTGCGTGTACTCCATCTCCACCAGCTACTTCCCTTTGCTGAACTGGCTGACCTGTCCCAACCTCTCCATAAAGATGGTCTGCCGTGATTCCTTTGGGGAATTAACTTGCCCTTTGCTTTGGCTCACTGGCTGTCTCTATCTCATGGACATCTGTTCAATGGCCAGATTTGGCCTTGGAATGGGCTCCACATCCAGCATTTCGGGGCTGGTGATGAAGCAAACATAGGGAGCTCTACCAGTCTAGCACTCTCCACCCACCACATGGTCCGAGCACACCCCTCTGCATACAGTGCTTCATGTGCCTGTTGCTAAAATATAACCCCCCGCCCCGAGGATTCCAGTAGAGGTACTTCCTAGACTGTTCTAACTTCCCACATCATATTAGTAATCTAAGGGATTGGGCTCCCATCCATTTTAGTTTTGAATAAGAGAAACTGGGCACTGGGAAGAGGAAAGAAGAGGAAAAATAATGTTAATTATGAGAGAGAGAGAGAGAGAGACAGACAGACAGACAGACAGACAGAAAGACAGAGAATGGGAAGGGAAAGGAAGAGAAGAGATACTGTGATGCCAGGGGATAAGAAACCCAAGATAGAAAGGAGTGGGGGGTACTACAATGTATGAGAATGGAAATAGAAAAGAAAAAAGAAAGCAAAAAAGAGAAAAATAAAAAGCAGGAAAGCAAAACTTCAGGACACAAAAAGAAGGGAAAACATAAATAGAGATGTGAGAAGGAAAAATTTTGAGATGTAGCAGTCGGGGAATGAGAAAGTGACAACCCAGGAGGCATTGGGGGCAGTGGGTGGAGGAGTGGTGGCATGGCTTGTGCCTCAAAGAGCTCAGGCAAGGCCAGATAGTGCCAGAGGAGAAAGGCCAACCCTGCTGTGGCAGGGTTGTAAGCCCGCTAGATTGTGAGCCCACTCTAAGGCTACACTGACTCACCTGGGACCATTTCTGGAGTGTTCTCAGATATTTTAAAGGCCCCATCACAAGCTTGCTGCAGGTTTATCTCACTTGATATCTGTTACGGGTGCTGGTTCAAATGAGCAAATAAGAAAAATAATTGTCCCTGGCCACTGCTCTTCCCCATTCTTTGCTTTGGGGTCCTAGATTTTGGCTCTGCTCTCAAGACAATAGTGAATGAAAGAAGGGAACACTGAAGGAAATTAACAGGTATAGAAGGGGTTCTAGGTCAAATTGCCATCCACTTCAATGTCTCCCTTGTTCCTCCAAGGGGCTCAGATAACTGTGATCATTTAGGACAAAGTAATACCACGAAGAAGAGGAGAGGAAAGATAGAGCCAGGATACCACAGGGAGCCATGTGAGCCACCCATTCCAGACCTCCTCTTGATGATGCTGGCAGCAAAGAGGAAGCACATGTCAATTTGGAAAGCCTGAGAGACCCACTCCTTCTCCTCTGCCTTGCTCTGGACCTGCAGCCTCCCAATGTTAATGCCAACTCCTCAAGGCACAAGGGCTTCCCCAAAACACAGCCCACCTGAGCCCCTGATAATCCTACTTTTGGGGTGACTGTAGGACAGGTAGGGTCAGTGAAAAGTTGTTGGGGACCAAGGGTGAGTGGGGAGCATTGTAAGGTAAATAACTCCTCCTAAATCTTCCCAATTCTCCAACATTTTCTGTCTCCCTCCTTATCCCTCTCCCTCCTTCTCCCTCTCTTTCCTCTCTCATTTTTTTTTTACATCTCATACGGTTGGATTATTTATATATTTATATACTCCTTGGTTCATGATATATTATCATCATTGGCCCACACATGACTTTATATATTTATTTATAAATGTAATATGATAAACCTGTGAAAGTACTGCCCAGTGAGCTGGGGTGTGTGGGGGGGGACTAGAACGTTACTCACACATTTACATCTACTCATGTGCACCTACTCTGTCCTATCCCTTTACCTCTTTCTTGCTACCAAAGGTAAAAACTATCTTGTTTCTCTTTTTAATTTAAAGGATAGTTGATTTACAGTATTGTGTTAGTTTCAGGTGTACAGCAAAGTGATTCAGTTATATGTACATATATATTTTTTCAGATTATTATCCATTATAGGTTATTACAGTAAATCCTTGTTGCTTATCTACTTTCTGTATAGTAGTTTGTATCTGTTGATCCCATATTCCTAATTTATCCCTCCTCTCCACCCTTTCCCCTTTGGTAACATAAGTTTGTTTTCTATGTCTGAGTCTGATTCTGTATTATGTTTTAGTTTTAGATTCTGTATTATGTTTTACTATATGATAAGTGGTATCATATAGTATTTTTTTCTCTGACTTACTTCACTTAGTATGATATTCTCTAGGTCCATTCATGTTGCTGCAATTGGCAATATTTCATTCGTTTTTATGGCTGAGTAATATTTCATTGTATATACATACCATGTCTTCTTAAGCCAATCATCTCTTGATGGGCACTTCAGCTGTTTCCACCTCCTGGCTATTGTAAATAGTGCTGCTATGAGCATTGGGGTGCATATATCCTTTTGAATTAGAGTTTTCATCTTTTCCAGATATATGCCCAGGAGTGGGATTGCTGGATTATATGGTAGCTCTGTTTTTAGTTTTTTAAGGAACCTCCATACTGTTTTCCATAGTGGCTACACCAGTTTACTTTCCCACCAACAGTGTAGGAGGGTTCCCTTTTCTCCATACCCTTTCCAGCATTTATTATTTATAGACTTTTTGATGATGGCCATTCTGACTGGTGTCAGGTGATAACTCATTGTGATCTTGATTTGCATTTCTCTAATAATTAGTGATGTTGAGCACCTTTTCATGTGCCTGTTGGCCATCTGTATGTCGTCTCCTGGAGAAATGTCAATTTAGGTTTTCTGTGCTTTTTTTTTTTGCGGTACGCAGGCCTCTCACTGTTGTGGCCTCTTCCGTCGCGGAGCACAGGCTCTGGACACGCAGGCTCAGCGGCCATGGCTCACGGGCCCAGCTGCTCCACGGCATGTGGGATCTTCCCAGACTGGGGCACGAACCTGCGTCCCCTGCATCGGCAGGCGGACTCTCAACCACTGCGCCACCAGGGAAGCCCTTCTGTGCATATTTTAATTGGGTTTTTATTTTTGATATTGAGTTGTATGAGCTGTTTATATATTTTGGTTATTAACCCCTTGTCAGTCACATCCTTTGCAAATATTTTGTCCCATTCTGTAGGTTATCTTTTTGTTTTGTTGATGGTTTCCTTTGCTGTGCAAAATCTTGTAAGTTTGATTAGGTCCCATTTGTTTAGTTTTGCTTTTCTTTCTTTTGCCTTGGGAGACTGATCTAGGAAAATATTGCTATGATTATGTCTGATGAATGTTTTGCCTATGTTTTTCTCTTCTAGGAGTTTTATGATGTCATGTCTTATAACTATGTAATTATCTTGTATTCTGTGTTTATTGTTTCCATGATTTTCATTTTCATATATATATGAAAGGCACAAGGGCCTCCCCAAAACATAAAGCCCACCTGAGCCCCTGATAATCCTACTTTTGGGGTGATTGTGTAGGACAGGTAGGGTTGGTGAAGAGTTGTTGGGGACCAAGGGTGAGTGGGGAGCATTGTAAGGAGTGTGTATATATATATATATATATATATATATATGGAGAGAGAGAGAGAGAGAGAGAGAATTGCATGAGTGAGCTGTGTGACCTAAGGCAAGTTTCTCAATGTCTTTAGGTTTCAGTTTCCTCTTCCATAAAATGACGATAATGATAATACCTAACTCAGAGGGTTGTGAGAGTTCAGTGCCTTAATGCTAGAAAGCCTCTAGAGAAGCACTTGGCATATGATTACGGGTAGTGGTGGTAGTAGTAGTAGTAGCAGTAGCAGCAGTAGTAATAGTAATACTTCTTATTCCTTTGCTAGCTCATGTGCCACTCCCCCCAGGAAGACTAACCGGATTTCCTCAGTTGAAACAAATTATTTTCTGAACATTCCCATGGTACCTATTCACACCTTCATTCTGGCCCATGTTTTGTACTAGTACTATTAATAAGTCTGTTTCCCTTTAAAGCAGTAGTTGTTAATATTATCAGCACATTAAAACCATCTGGGAACTTTTAAAAGAGTCCTGATCTAAGGCCTGTGCCAGACCAACTGAATGAGAATTTCTGAGAGTGAGACACAGATGTAAGCATTTTTTAAAGGTCTCCAGGTGATTCTAATGTGTATCCAAGGTTAAGTTCCATGCCTTAGGGCATGAGTTGGCAAACTCTGGCCCATAGGTCAAATCCAGATCACTGCCTATTTCTGTAAATAAATTATATTGGTCTATTTGTTTATGTATTATCTATGGGTAATTTCACACTACAATAGGAGAGTTGAGTAGCTGTAACAGAGGCCCTCAAAGCCTGAATCATTTACTATCTGGATCATTGCAGAAAAAGTTTGTTGATTCCTGCCTTAGAAAATAATCTCACTGAGTATAGGGACCATGTCTTATTCATCTCTCCTTTGTCTACATATGCCCAGCACAGTGCCTTGCCCATAATCACTTAGTAAATGATTGTCCAAGGAACAGATAGAAATAAGGCGGAAGGTCCTGTCTGACAAATTCAAGACTGAGTTTTATTTTTCTAGTAGCACTGACACCAGCCTCTGCAGTTGTCCCTTAGTATCTGCAGGGGATTCGATCCAGGAACCTCTGGATATACCAAAATCCATAGATGCTCAAGTCCCATAGTCGGCCTTTCACACCCATGGTTCCACATCCACAGATTCAATGAACTGCACATGGTGTAATACTGGATGTATTTATTGAAGAAAATCCACATATAAGTGGACCTCTGTTGTTCAAAAGTCAACTGTATTTTGAAGTATGTGAATTCCAGTCTCCTTTGTTGGTTGGGAGATGACGACCTGGAGAGAGCACTAGAAACAGGAAGTTAGGGGATCTAGCTTGCCTTGCTGCCTGCACGGATTCTCAGAGCATAGCGCTGGCCTCCTTGTCCTAAGCCTTCTTCATTTTTAGGATCTCTAATTGGCTTACATTTCTCCCAAGTCTTTCCAGTTTGAGAAATACTTGAATTGACTGACTTTTGAAGATCTCTTCCAAATATGTCTTATGGGCTGTCTTGTGGTTTAATTATTTATGTCACAGTGGTTAGAAGTTGAGGCTTTAGAGTCAGGCAAACCCGGGTGTGAATCTTGGCTGTGTGACTCTGGTCTCACCATTTAGTGGCTCTGAGCCTCTGTGTCTGCAGCTATAAAATGGGCACAGCAGTACATACCTCCCAGGGTTCTTGGAATAAATGAGTTAATGACTGTAAAACACTAAGCACAGTACTGGGCAAATAGTAAGCACACAGTTAAAGTTAGCTGTTACCATTTTCATCATAGCTATCATCACCAAACAGAGGTCTCATAGACCCTGCCACGTTATAAGCCCCTTATAGGCAGGGACCATATCGTAGCCAATTCTGCATTCCTGCCACACCTGTACATACACAGTGGGCTCTCAATGTGCATCAGTTGTTTGAATTGTATTCTGTCACCCCAAATAAAGCTTATGGCAATGATGCAGATGTCAATCTCTACCTTACCTCAAACTCTCCACTGCCTGCATCCCTAGGCATCTGCGTGTTAATCAAGGCCAGTGAGAGATTCCTGTGGGGCAGTGTCAAAACCCTTGTCAGTTCAACAGCAAAAAGCACAAGATATGGGGTCCTCATTAAATGTCAAGCCTCTGGGTATTCAAGGCCAACAGCAAAACCCACGGGGGAAGAGGGGAGTTTACTTTTCCTAGCTCCTGCTTCCTCTTTCTGTGCCCTTTGCCTGACTACCACCACAATCCCACAGTGGGTGGTACATTTCTTTACACTCATCTTAAATTAATGGCAAATTTTAATGTGGACCCTTCCCAAGGGGTTTTGCATTTATATAGAGGTCATTGGACTCAAAATAAAAGAATGACATGCTAGTAGTAAATAAACCTAAAGAGATGCATGCTAAGACACATCTTAGTCAAACTTCTGAAAACTAAAGACAGAAGAAAATATTGAAAGCAATGAGACAAGTAATATCTTGCCTAGAGTAGAAAAACATAATTCAACTTACAGTGGATTTTTTATCAGAAACCATGGGGGCCAGATGGAAGAGGCACAAGATTGTTACAGTATCAAAAAACAGAACTGTAAACCATGAGTCCAAAATCCAGCAAAAATATCCTCCAGGAATTAAAGGGCAATCAAGCCATTTTTTCCCCCATGGGTGAGTTCTTTTATTTATTTATATTTTTAATTTAATTATTTTTATTTATTTCTATTTTTAATTTAAACACATTTAAAATGTTTATTTTATTGAAGAATAGTTGATTTACAATGTTGTATTAGTTTCTGGTTATAGCAAAGTGATTCAATGATTATATACACACACACACACACACACACACACACACACATATATATATATATATATATATATATATTCTTTTCCATCATGGTTTATTACAGGATATTGAATATAGTTCTCTGTGCTATAGAGTAGGACCTTGTTGTTTATCCATTCTATATATAAAAACTTACATCTGCTAACTCCAAACTCCCACTCCATTCCTCCTCAACCCCTTCCCCCATGACAACAGCCAGTCTATTCTCCATGTCCGTGAGTCTGTTTCTGTTCCATAGATAGGTGCATTTGTGTTATATTTTAGATTCCACATATAAGTGATACCATATTGTATTTGTCTTTCCCTTTGTGACTTACTTCACTTAGTCAGATAATCTCTAGGTCCATCCATGTTGCTGCAAATGGCATTATTTCATTCTTTTTTTTTTAAATCTTTATTGGAGTATAATTGCTTTACAATGGTGTGTTAGTTTCTGCCTTATACCAAAGTGAATCAGCTATACATATACATATATCCCCATATCTCTTCCCTCTTGTATCTCCCTCTCATGCTCCCTATCCCACCCCTCTAGGTGGTCACAAAGCACTGAGCTGATCTCCCTGTGCTATGCAATTCCTTCCAACTAGCTATCTATTTTACATTTGGTAGCGTATATATGTCTGTGCCACTCTCTTACTTCGTCCCAGCTTACAGTTCCCCCTCCCCTTGTCCTCAAGTCCATTCTCTACATCTGCATCTTTATTAATGTCCTGCCCCTTGGTTCTTCAGAACCTTTTTTTTCCTTTAGATTCCATATATATGTGTTAGCATACTGTGTTTGTTTTTCTCTTTCTGACTTACTTCACTCTGTATGACAGACTCTAGGTCCAACACCTCACTACAAATAACTCAATTTCATTTCTCTTTATGGCTGAGCACTATTCCATTGTGTATATGTGCCATATCTTCTTTATCCATTCATCTGTCATAGGACACTTAGGTTGCTTCCATGTCCTGGCTATTGTAAACAGTGCTGTAATGAACACTGTGATACATGACTCTTTTTGAATTATGGTTTTCTCAGGGTAAATGCCCAGCAGTGGGATTGCTGAGTCATATGGTAGTTCTATTTTTAGTTTCTTAAGGAACCTCCATATTGTTCTCCATAGTGGCTGTATCAATTTACATTCCTACCAACAGTACAAGAGAGTAGACTTTTCTCCACACCCTCTCCAGCATTTATTCTTTGTAGATTTTTTGATGATGGCCATTCTGACGGCTGTGAGGTAATACCTCATTGTAGTTTTGATTTGCATTTCTCTAATGATTAGTGATGTGAGCATCCTTTCATGTGTTTGTTGGCAATCTGTATATCTTCTTTGGAGAAATGTCTATTTAGTTCTTCTGCCCATTTTTGGATTGGGTTGTTTGTTTTTTTTGATATTGAGCTGCTTGAAATTTTTGGAGATTAATCCTTTGTCAGTTGATTCATTTGCAATTATTTTCTCCCATTCTGAGGGTTGTCTTTTCATCTTGTTTATGTTTTCTTTTCCTGTGCAAAGGCTTTTAAGTTTCATTAGATCCCATTTTTTTATTTTTGTTTTTTTTTCGATTTCTCTAGGAGGGGGGCATCAGAAAGGATCTTGCTGTGATTTATGTTATAGAGTGCTCTGCCTATGTTTTCCTCTAAGAGTTTGATAGTTTCTGGCCTTACATTTAGGTCTTTAATGAACTTTGAGTTTATTTTTGTTTATGGTGTTAGGGAGTGTTCTAATTTTATTCTTTTACATGTAGCTGTCCAGTTTCACATCACCACTTATTGAAGAGGCTGTCTTTTCTCCATTGTATATTCTTGCCTCCTTTATCAAAAATAACGTGACCATATGTGCGTGGGTTTATCTCTGGGCTTTCTATCCTGTTCCATTGATCTATATTTCTGTTTCTGTGCCAGTACCGTACTGTCTTGATTACTGTAGCTTTGTAGTATAGTCTGAAGTCTGGGAGCCTGATTCCTCCAGCTCCATTTTTCTTTCTCAAGATTGCTTTGGCTATTTGGGGTCTTTTGTGTTTCCATACAAATTGTGAAATTTTTTGTCCTAGTTCTGTGAAAAATGCCATTGGTATTTTGATAGGGATTGCATTGAATCTGTAGATTGCTTTGGGTAGTATAGTCATTTTCACATTGTTGATTCTTCCCATCCAAGAACATGGTATATCTCTCCATCTGTTTTTATCACCTTTAATTTCTTTCATCAGTGTCTTATAGTTTTCTGCATACAGGTCTTTTGTCTCCTTAGGTAGGTCTATTCCTAGGTATTTTATTCTTTTTGTTGCAATGGTAAATGGGAGTGTTTCCTGAATTTCTCTTACAGATTCTTCATCATTAGCGTATAGGAATGCAAGAGATTTCTGTGCATTAATTTTGTATCCTGCTACTTTACCAAATTCATTGATTAGCTCTAGTAGTTTTCTGGTAGCATCTTTAGGATTCTCTAGGTATAGTATTATGTCATCTGCAAACAGTGACAGCTTTATTTCTTCTTTTCTGATTTGGATTTCTTTTACTTCTTTTTCTTCTCTGATTGCTGTGGCTAAAACTTCCAAAAGTATGTTGAATAATAGTGGTGAGAGTGGACAACCTTTTCTTGTTCTTGCTCTTAGAGGAAATGGTTTCCGTTTTTTACCATTGAGAACGATGTTGGCTGTGGATTTGTCATATATGGCCTTTATTATGTTGAGATAGGTTCCCTCTGCCTATTTTCTGGAGGATTTTTATTATAAATGGGTGTTGAATTTTGTCAAAAGCTGTTTCTGCATTTATTGAGATGATCATATATATGGTTTTCTCCTTCAATTTGTTACTATGGTTTATCACATTGATTGATTTGCCTATATTGAAGAATCCTTGCATTCCTGGGAAAACCCCACTTGATCATGGTGTATGATCCTTTTAATGTGCTGCTGGATTCTGTTTGCTAGTATTTTGTTGAGGTGTTTTACATATATGTACATCAGTGATATTGGCCTGTAGTTTTCTTTCTTTGTGACATCTTTGTCTCGTTTTCATATCAGGGTGATGGTGGCCTCATAGAATGAGTTTGGGAGTTTTCCTCCCTCTGCTATATTTTGGAAGTTTGAGAAGGATAGGTGTTGACTCTTCTCTAAATGTTTGATAGAATTCACCTGTGAAGCTATCTGTCCTGGGCTTTTGTTTGTTGGAAAATTTTTAATCACAGTCTCATTTTCAGTCCTTGTGACTGGTCGTTTATATTTTCTATTTCTCCCTGGTTCAGTCTTGGAAGGTTGTGCTTTTCTAAGAATTTTTCCATTTCTTCCAGGTTGTCCATTTTATTGGCATATAGCTGCTTGTATTAATCTCTCATGATCCTTTGTATTTCTGAAGTGTCCGTTGTTACTCCTCCTTTTTCATTTCTAAGCCTATTGATTTGAGTCTTCTCCCTTTTTTTCTTGATGAGTATGGCTCATGGTTTATCAATTTTGTTTATCTTCTCAAAGCACCAGCTTTTAGTTTTATTGATCCTTGCTATTGTTTACTTCATTTCTTTTTCATTTCTTTCTGATCTGATGTTTATGATTCCTTTCCTTCTGCTAACTTTGGGGTTTCTTTGTTTTCCTTTCCCTAATTGCTTTTGGTTTAAGGTTAGGTTGTTTATTTGAGATGTTTCTCGTTTCTTGAGGTAGGATTTTATTGCTGTAAACTTTCCTCTTAGAACTGCTTATGCTGCATCCCATAGGTTTTGGGTCATCGTGTTTTCATTGTCATTTGTTTCTAGGTGTTTTTTTATTTCCTCTTTGATTTCTTCAGGGATCTCTTGGTTACTTAGTAGTGTATTGTTTAGTCTCCATGTGTTTGTATTTTTTTTACAGACTTTTTTCCTGTACTTGATATCTAGTCTCATAGCGTTGTGGTTGGAAGAGATGCTTGATATGATTTCAATTTTCTTAAATTTACCAAGGCTTGATTTGTGAACTATGATATGATATAACCTGGAGAATGTTCCATGAGTACTTGTGAAGAAAGTGTATTCTGTTGTTTTTGGAAGGAATGTCCTATAAATATCAATTAAATCCATCTTGTTTAATATATCACTTAAAGCTTGTGTTTCCTTATTTATTTTTCATTTTAGATGATCTGTCCATTGGTGAAAATGAGTGGTTAAAGTCCCCTACTATTATTGTGTTACTGTTGATTTCCCCTTTTATGGCCATTAGCATTTGCCTTATATATTGAGGTGCTCCTATGTTGGGGCATAAATATTTACAATTGTTATATCTTCCTTTTGGATTGATCCCTTGATTATTATGTAGTGTCCTTCTTTGTCTCTTGTAATAGTCTTTATTTTAAAGTCTATTTTGTCTGATATGAGAATTGCTACTCCAGCTTTCTTTTGATTTCCATTTGCATGGAATATCTTTTTCCATCCCCTCACTTTAGTCTGTATGTGTCCCTAGGTCTGAAGCGGGTCTCTTGTGGACAGCATATATATGGCTCTTGTGTTTGTATCCATTCAGCCAGTCTATGCCTTTTGGTGGGAGCATTTAATCCATTTACATTTAAGGTAATTATCGATATGTATGTTCCTATTACCATTTTCTTAATTTTTTTAGGTTTGTTATTGTAGGTCTTTTCCTTCTCTTGGGTTTCCTGCCTAGAGAAGTTCCTTTAGCATTTATTGTAAAGCTGGTTTGGTGGTTCGGAATTCTCTTAGCTTTTTCTTGTCTGTATAGTTTTTAATTTCTCCATTGAATCTGAATGTGTTCCTTGCTGGGTAGAGTAATCTTGGTTTTAGGTTTTTCCCTTTCATCACTTTAAATATATCCTGCCACTCCCTTCTGGCTTGTAGAGTTTCTGCTGAACAATCAGCTGTTAACCTTATGGGGATTTTCTTGTATGTTATTTGTTGCTTTTCCCTTCTGCTTTTAATATTTTTCCTTTGTATTTAATTTTTGGTAGTTTGAGTGATATATGCCTTGGCGTGTTTCTCCTTGGATTTATCCTGTATGGGACTCTCTGTGCTTCCTGGACTTGATTAACTATTTCCTTTCCCATATTAGGGAAGTTTTCAACTATAATCTCTTCAAATATTTTCTCAGTCCCTTTCTTTTTCTCTTCTTCTTCTGGGACCCCTATAATTCAAATGTTGCTGTGTTTAATGTTTTCCCAGATGTCTCTGAGACGGTCCTCAATTCTTTTCATTCTTTTTTCTTTATTCTGCTCTGTGGTAGTTATTTCCACTATTTTATTTTCCAGGTCACTTATCCATTCTTCTGCCTCAGTTATTCTGCTATTGATTCCTTCTAGAGAATTTTTAATTTCATTTATTGTGCTGTTCATCATTGTTTGTTTGCTCGTTAGTTCTTCTTGGTGCTTGTTAATCGTTTCTTGTATTTTTTCCATTCTATTTCCAAGATTTTGGATCATCTTTACTATCATTACTCTGATTTCTTTTTCAGGTAGACTGCCTATTTCCTCTTCATTTGTTTGGTCTGGTGGGTTTTTGCCTTCTCCTTCATCTGCTGTGTGTTTCTCTGTCTTCTTATTTTGCTTAACTTATTGTGTTTGGGGTCTCTTTTTCACTGGCTGCCAGTTCACAGTTCCTGTTGTTTTTGGTGCCTGCCCCCAGTGGCTAAGGTTGGTTCAGTGGGCTGTGTAGGCTTCCTGGTGGAGAGGACTGGTGCCTGTTTTCTGGTGAATGAGGCTGCATCTTGTCTTTCTGGTGGGCAGGACTGTGTCCAGTGGTGTGTTTTGGGGTGTCTGTGACCTTATTAAGATTGTAGGCAGCCTCTGTGCTAATGGATGGGTTTGTGTTCCTGTCTTGCTAGTTTTTTGGCATAGGGTGTCTGGCACTGTAGCTTGCTGGTCATTTAGGGGAGCTGGGTCTTAGCATTGAGATGAAGATCTCTGGGGGAGCCTTCGCCATTTGATATTATGTGGAGCTGAGAGGTCTTTGGTGGACCAGTGTCCTGAACTCGGCTCTCCCACATCAGAGGCACAGGCCTGACACCCAGCCAGAGCACAAAGACCCTATCAGCCACAAAGTTCAGAAGAAAATGGAGAAGGAAAGAAAGAAGAAAAGCAAGCAAGAAAGCAAGCAAGAAAGAAAGAGGGAAAGAAAAAGAATAAGTTATTAAAATAAAAATATTATTAAAAATCAAAAAAATTAAGAAGTAGGAAAGAAAGGAAAAAAAAACGAAAGAAAGAAGAGAGCAACCAAACCTAAAAAGAAATCCACCAATGATAACAAGCACTAAAATCTATACTAAAAAAAAAAATGGACAGACAGAGCCGCAGGACAAATTGTAAAAGCAAAGCTATACAGACAAAGTCACACAAAGAATCATACACATACACACTCACAGAAAGAGAAAAACGAAAAAAAATATCTTTTGGGAAGTCTGAGGTCTTCTGTCAGTGTTCAGTAGGTGTTCTGTAGGAGTTGTTCCACATGTAGATGTATTTCTGATGTATTTGTGTGGAGTAAGGTGATCTCCACGTCTTAGTTTTCGCCACCTTGAAGGTGTCTCTCATTCTTTTTTATGGCTGAGTAGTAGTACATTTTACATAAGTACCACATCTTTATCCATTCATCTGTTGATGGACATTTAGGTTGTTTCCATGTCTTGGCTATCATAAATAGTGCTGCTATGAACATAGGGCGCATGTACCTTTTTGAATTAGTGTTTTGTCCAGATATATGCCCAGGGTTGTGATTGCTGTGTCATATGACAGTGAATCAAAACATTCTTCATTGGGCTTCCCTGGTGGCGCAGTGGTTGAGAGTCCGCCTGCCGATGCAGGGGACACGGGTTCATGCCCCGGTCCGGGAAGATCCCACATGCCACGGAGTGGCTGGGCCCTTGAGCCATGGCCCCTGAGCCTGCATGTCCAGAGCCTGTGCTCCGCAATGGGAGGGGCCACAACAGTGAGAGGCCTGTGTACTGCAAAAAAAAACAAACAACAACAACAAAAGAACATTCTTCATTGAAGGCAAACTGAGAACAGTCATTGCGAGCAGACCTACCTTAAAAGAAAGCTAAAGAAGTTCTTGGAGGAGAAAGGAAATGATAAAATAAAGAATCTTGAAATATCAGGAAGAAAGAAATTTCATATTACATTTGACACTAAAAAAATCACTGAGTTTATAATGAAAGGGGAGGGGGAGAGGGGAGAGAAGGAAAGCCTGGAGGTTCTTCTTTTTTTTTTTTTTTTTTCCAGTACGCAGGCCTCTCACTGTTGTGGCCTCTCCCGTTGTGGAGCACCGGCTCCGGACATGCAGGCTCAGCGGCCATGGCCCATGGGCC